>NW_026045703.1:0-342242 GCF_023898315.1 Schistocerca nitens
ACATCTTGTCTGTTACGAATCAGCACCAGTTCATGAAAAGCATTTAAAATAATCTTTTTATAATCCTCTGCAAGCCCAATATTTTCGGCGGGATGCAAAAATTGAAACGTCCATCATCATCGACTAGTTTTTTCAAATCATCTCTTGTGGCCCAGCCAGCATTTTGCAAAGCATTAGCTTCACGAGGTGTAAACGAAACATACCCTTTCCTAAATGTTGCAATTCCTAGATTGATAATTTGGTTATTGAGACGGTACTGAATGTCTGAAAACAGGTAAAGTGCACAGTTTTTAGTTAACTCAATATCGCTAGCCTTTCCTTGTCCCTTTGCATTAAGAAGCCGTCCTTCAATATACAAGCGGCTCTCAGAAGGTAACAGGTAAGTGTTTTCATTTTGTACAACAACTGATATGGAATCGTTTGGAGCAAAAACTGGTTGACCAAAAGGTTTATACTTATGATACTGAAGGCGAGTAACAGAGTCGTCGATGAGCATTTTTTGTCTTACATTCAACATCCTTCTTAAATATCTTTCCCTCTCTGTTGTTGTTGTTGTAGTTCACTGTGAAAGTAAAAAAAAAAAAAAAAAACACTCGAATGAGAGCTAGCAGAGCACTCTGTATCCCAGTGATGATAGTATTTGTCTATTAAAACATTTTTCACTTTCCTTTTCTTTGTTTTTCGTTTTTTGTTATACTTTACAGTGTCAATGCATCTGGTGTCTTTGGCAATTATCTTGTTTTTATACAATACCCATTTTTTACAGTATTTTTCATAAGTGTAGTCGAACAGATATGTTTTCACCGTCAAAATCGACAAGATTTCCGTTTTGATCTCTTATTGCTACGCCTAATTCTGATACGTATCTTGCAACTACTGGCATGTAAATGGACGAGTTTGGTGTCTCCACAATCTTATATTCCGGTGCAACTGTGGGCCAAAACTGATGCAAATTGTGTGTAGGTTCACCATTGTGAAATGATCCACCTGAGATGTTACAGTCAACCCATAAGACGTTAATATTCTGAATATTAACTGGATGTTCTGCAGTCTTCAAGGTAGCTTTAGCAATCACAGTTTCTGGAAAACCTAAAAATTTTTACCAATACTCGAATCCTTTTCTTTTTCGTTGAATTGTCATTGTCGTTTTTCAAATTGTATACAGCAATTTCTCTTGACAACGCTGTAAAAATATCATTGAGTTCATATGTTCCATGCTTCAAGCTAACTTTATCCAAAATTTCTAGATCACTTATCTAGTTGTATATAAGTAGAAGTTATTATTTGCCGATGTAATGTTTGGAATGGAATTGTACGTAAAGAGATTTAGTAGAGCAATTTCGTAAACATGTTGTGATAAATTTGATGCAGGATTGAAGACGGTAGTTAGATACGATTCTTTGCCTGTCAAGCTTAACATTACGCCGTGCTCATTGTCCATTGTGAGACTGAAACTATCAATTGCAAGATGGGTTATTTTATTTTAGAAATCATAAACTTAAAACACAAATGATCACATCTCTGACTGTTAAATGATTGAAAAGTATTATAATTATATTGTATTACACAATTTTTCAAATATCTTACTATTTCTGGAGGAAGTGGTAAATTACCAAAGCTATCGAAATAGTAGACAATATTAGCTTTTTTTTGTAAGCTACGCAATGCGAACCAGGTTCATCATCAGTCTGAAGATTAACAATAGCACACTCATATCTGTTAGGTCTAGACGGTAAAGTATCTCTCATAAAGACACCTGTAAAGTGAGCTATATTTAGCTTTTCAGCATAGTGATATAAATCAATGTTGGCAAGCTGTCTTGTAGGAATGTTGCTTAGCGAAACTTTTTTTTTCGTTTCATCTACACTTGTTAGATACAGTCCTAAACAATTTTTCTTATATGGCCCTAAATATAGACGTTTCCCTTCACGCAATGCAATCGCCTCGACTACTTGATTTTTCCTTTGCATCTCAGCTAACCCTTTCCGAGCACTTTTTGCGTCATTTACAGCTTTAGCAATTCCGGCAGCGCCACCGGCTAGTCCTCCAAGCGCTGATAGAGCAGCAAATATTGGAATTAGAGGTATTATTCCACCTGTTTTTGGAACAGGTATTACACGTTCTCTGTCTAGTAATTTCCCCATAGCTTTCTTCGGAGCAACCTGTAAAGCAATTTTACGAGCCGCTTTCATAACGGTCATCAGATTAGCAGCAGGCTTCAAGTACTTAAGACCACTTCGAACTTTTTAAATTACTTTGTTCAGGATATTACCACCTTTCTTTCGTCCTGAACTTTTCTTCAAACCCATTCCCATTTTGACTTTAGCTTTCATTGCTCCAGTCACTGCTAGGGCAGCTAACTTTTCCTTCAAATTAGCGTTTCTTTCTTTTACTCTGCTCCACCCTTTTCTAGCCAGAATTCTGTCTGCTCGATGTCTGTCAGGTAAACTGTGTGGATGAGTTGCATAAGCTATGTCGTGTTCTTTACACGCCTCATCTAGTGGACTGATACCGGCATCACCTCTTTTGAGTCTTTCCTCTAACTTTGTGCCAGGACCACAGTAGGAGCATCCAGGTATATGAAGTTCGACAGGTAGTTTATTAACGATGCAGTTAAGAAGGGAACCACCACGCTTTTTTTGTCCTCCTCCTCCTCTTTTTGCTGTTGTTGTCGTTGTGATGCTTCTTCATAGCTCGAGTGTTAACTAACGACTGGTCTTTGCCACCCAGAATTTTCTATTATAATAGTAATTGTAACACATCTGTCAGATTGGTCGAGCGGTCTAAGGCGCTAGATTTAAGCTCTGCTTCCCGCGAGAGGGAGAGAGGGTTCAAATGCCGGCACGTTAGCTCAGCGCGTTCGGTCAGAAGGTTATCTACCCTCTGTAATAATAATAATAATAATAATAATAATAAAAACCTGAGTGAACGGATCAACGATGAACTTCAACTTGTTACAGGGGACGTCCGCCCCGAACAAATGCAACGAACAATGTGCTTGGGTAGCTGAGATGGTAGAGCACTTGCCCGCGAAAGGCAAAGGTCCCGAGTTCGAGTCTCGGTCCAGCACACAGTTTTAATCTGCCAGGAAGTTTCAAGATTTCTTCGATTTGTCGAGAAATTGCGTCTGTCGATATTCGAATTAGCAATTTTTTGCTTTGCACGGTAGCTCAGCGTGTTCCGTCAGAGGGTTAGCTACCCTCTGTAATAAAAAAAACTGAGTGAACGGATCAACGAAGAACCTGAAGGGGTGTTATGAGACGTCCACCCCGAACATATACAACGAACATTATAGAACAAAATTAGATAAACAAATAATTTTTTAAAAAAGTTGGTAGAGCACTTGCACGCAAAGGGCGAAGGTCCGGAGTTCGAATCTCTGTACGGCACACATTCGCCGGCACGGTAGCTCAGCGTGTTCGGTCAGAGGGTTAGCTGCCCTCTGTAATAAAAAAAACTGAGTAAATCGATCAACAACGAACTTAAACGGATGTCTTTCGACGTCCGTCCCGAGCAGATGCAACGAACGAAAGCAAACAAAATGAGATAAAAAAAAGCGATCTAAGGCGCTAGATTTAAACTCTGCTTCCCGCGAGAGGGAGCGAGGGTTCGAATCCCATCTCTGACAAAAAATTTTAAGTTTGAGATAACTACAACATTTGCTCGAGTGCTAACCTTGTCACCTAGAGTGCTCTATTATAATAGTAATTGTAAGATATGAAGTGTCCTTAGTGTAGTTAAAGATGCAATTCAGGAAACATGCACTTCAACTTCCTATCAAACCTATTGCTGAACACAGAAATGAACTACAAAGGTAAGATCGTAGGTACGGTGATCTATTTCCTGATACGATTAGATGTATTAGTGCAGGTCCTTCCAATTGTGGAAAAACAAATGTGATTGTTAATCTTCTAATTCACGAAAATGGTCTCAAATTTAAAAACGTCTACATATTTACCAAATCGCTACAACAATACAAATATAAATTTTTGGAACAAATTTTTAAAAACCTACATGATATTGGCTACTTTACATTTTCCAGTAAGGAAGATGTATTACCTACCACCAGATCAAGCCCGACCATTTTCAATTTTTATTTTCGACAACATTACCTGTGACAAACAAGATCACATGAAAGCTTACTTTTCGATGGGTCGCCATTACGGTATAGACAGTTTCTATTTGTGCCAGACATACATCAGAATTCCTAAACAGTTAATCAGAGACAATGCTAACGTTATTGTTCTCTTTAAGCAAGATGAGCGTAATTTAAAACATGTCTTCAGTGCAGGGGCGGATCCAAGGGGGGCGGGGGCAATGAGGGCGATTGCCCTCCCCCCCCCCCCCCCCCTTGTGTGTGACCGATCTTTTTTTTCCAACTGCTTTAGGGGCTGATTACGTCGGCCTATCTAGTATGTTTTACTTGAAGTCGAAGATGTAAACAATGGCACGCAGTTTGATGTAACAATTCAAAAAGAGACCTGGAAGCTTCTTCCATTTAGCGTATAAACTACAGAAGAAACAACTATACTTACGAATAAAATGATAATATTCGCTGAGGCATGAATGATCTCTGTCCCTTTTTTAGCACTTTCCCTGCAGTGCGTATGTAAGATTTTGTTTCTAGTGGCTATTTGCAAAGAGATGATGTTGATAATTAAGCGATGAACACCGAAGGAATACTTGAAAATATTCTCATTAGTTGCAAATAGTGAGAACCTTACGACAGTCCCTTTTATTCTGCAATCGCACGTTTTCGATCTAGATGAACGCTTCTCCCCCATTTTGGCTTTCTTCTGACTTTTGATGTGGAATGTGAACAAACATTAATTAGCCAAATGTAATAATGTACACGAAAATAACGTCTGTGGATTCATTCACAATCCATTCTCTCATACAATAAGAATATAAATGTTACGGTCAGCAGATTCAAACAGATACTGAAATCTAGAAAACTCAGATTCATTTCTCTTTCTCCAAAGTGCAGAGGGCAACTCTGCCAAAGACTGAGGAAGATGCGTTTTCCTCATTAATATAATTTATTCTGAGGTACTAAGCGCATGCTTCTACCGCAATCTGAAAAAAACATGAATTTCATAACAGTGTTAGAACTTAGAGTTGTGGCTTTGCTCTAAACTGTTTGCTTATTTCGGAAGTCAAATCTTGAAGAAACAAACTGGTGTTTGCAAATAGCCAAGGAAACTGCCGGAGTAGAAGGAAGAATCTGCTCTCGAGCTTGCTAAACTGTCATAACTGTATTTAAAGAAAAAATGAGCTCCTGTTGCTAGTTCATGAATTTTTATTGTTTACGTCCTGTTTCTGAATCCTATAATGCCATCGTTCCCCACCTGCTTTCCTCCCACATGATTTTATTTATAATATACATTTCGCCACCAGTTCATAAGTATTTCACAGGACTCTGAAAAACCCAATGGTGCTCGGTCGCTGTAGCGGAACAGCTTTAGGCGTTGTCATAAGCCACGCGTACGCGAAGACTGGGTTCTTGTCCCCCCTTGGGTATCGGTGTTAGTGATATCTGTAGATTAAGCTACAATAAGTTAGCACTAAGGTGTCTCAAATGACCACATTGTCAACAGGACGTAAAACAACAACGTAAAAAAACGTAGACTTCGCACCTTTTTCTTCTCAAATTCAGTGAAACACGATAGTGATAATGTAAGTCACCACTGTAGTAGGCCTAGAAGCGTGATTTGACAGGAAAAAATATCATATATTAGAAACTACTGCGAACCGCTGAAGTCAAGAAGGTTGTGTAGAGACGCGGTTTGACTGTTAAACTGACAGCGTACGAACGCTTTGGTTGGCCACCGGTCGGGGGTCTCAGTCTGATCTGTGTCGTGTCGGCTTATGGCTGAGGCAGCTTACAGGACTCCCCGTTATGTTGCTACCTGCTAGTCTACGAACACGCAGCGTTCCGTGTGAATGCAGTAGTCTGGCCGCACTCCGCAGTTGGAAGACGTCTGCAGTTTCTAACCTTCGCCGTTTCTGTTATCTGTGGAAATCGTTGGAAATACCATGGTGAGTTTTCAAAAACTTTATTAATTTTTTTGTAAGGAAATTTGGAGAGCGAGCGAGTTATCCCATTTCGTTAGATTACTGTTTGTTTGTATTTGTGACCCAATTATCAATTGGTGCTGTGCAATTTCGTTATCGTTACCCGTAGTTTTCAATGGGGCATTATATTTATAGAAACATCTTGAAGGTGTGGGAGTACAGGAATAGGAAGTTATCTAGTTGCTCTAAAAGACGTACAGTACGCTTTCTCATCACTTGACCTCTCCTGTGCAAATGATTGTATCATTAGTGTATTGATTATATGAACTAGTATATTTTTTGCTGCTGGAAAGGATGTCGTACATAACTTATGGGTTTGATAGTGCACTATAGATAAAGGTGACAACTGCGACATTCAGCTCGGTCGTTTGTACTGTTTGCCATACAGTAGCTGGCCTCAGGTGCCGGGGTGATTGCTATGCAAAAACAATCGTTTTATTTATTTTCTTTTTTCATCTCCAATTAGTCTGTCGATAAAAAACATCGAACTCAAACAAAAATTTTAAAAAAATTAATAACCCTCTCCTTATTTTGAAAATTTACAATAGCAAAAATTCTGAACATTTTCCAGCTCATAAAAGCCCTAAATGTGCTGAATATGGTTGTATCAAAAAGCATAATCCAAAGTTTAGGTAAAGTGCCCAGACGTCGCGTATTGAAAGGGATAGTCCCGTTTTCCAACCTGTTCGCCCAACAGATTTTGTTATGAAGAAGCATTCGTACTTTATTCTCTACTATATGATAGCCGCGACTTCGTTTGCGTAGCAGATCATAATGTCAACAAATGCTGTATCCACAGAAAAAGATTACTTCTGTGTGACATTTTTAGCACTGCAGATAACGATCACTTATAATATGTAACAATGTTTCACAATAATCTAAAACCTCAGATCGAAAGTTCTTTCTCCAGTAACCACAGTTTTTGACAAGACGTAAAACATCAAGCTTTACTTAGTTTGCTTTTCAGAGAACGTGTTCGGCTTTCTGCATATTGATAGCTCAATGTCAGCATGTCGAGGTTCTAGTTTGAAAACTCCTGTTTCACTCAGCATTCACAAAACTTTTACCGTATGTAAGTTAGAAGTCAAAATCTTACAACAAAGGGTGGGTGCCCCACGAGTCTTTCTTCAAAAATTCAAGCCAAAACAACATGGCAACACGGCCTGTAGCGTGATAAGAACAAACAAGAAAGAAATAAACAAACGGTCTTAGAGTTCTCCCAGAATCATCATGTCTTCGGAAATGACTTATCGGTCACATAAACGCAACAAATTTTAAGAAAAGGCAATTCTGCTACAAGCATAATGATGTATCAGTCACATCAACAGACTTTTATCTTTAGATTTCAATACAAACACAACAAATTTTAAGTAAAAGAAAATAAACTTCACGCCTTATCTTTAACATATGCCACACATGTCATTGGTAACTCGTTGTGTTACACTTACATTTTCAGTTAGCTTAAATAAAAATGGATTTTATGTTACTGCTAGCGGTTTACTTCATTTATCATGGTCTACGAAATTGTCGTTATTGTAATAGCTTCAATGAGAAAAAAAGGGTAGCCTACATTTCCCCCTTATATCCCTGAAATCAGTTAGTAGCACATTGTACTAGAATTGGTAACTCAAATTTTTGTTTTATTTAATTGGTCATTACAAAATTAAAATTTAATGATATGAATTAAGAAATCGTCCACTTCTATTGCTGCGAGTTCCATTCTGCTTATGACCCCCCCCCCCCCCCGGCGTGTCTTTCCTTCCTTCTTCTTGAATATGGAACTACTTACCCCTTTTAACACTACTTTCCTTCATCCCACAGGCAAATCAGCGACCACCGTCGTCAGTGAAACGAACCCGAAGCATCGACTCATTTTTTCAGCCTGTCCATAAGCGGGCAGTTTCAGCTTGTACTCCAGCTTCTGGACCTCGGCTTGGTGTGGAGGAAAGTACTGAAGTTGTGACTTCTGTTGTTTCAGCTTCTTCCCAATCCGTCGAGTCTACTGCGTGTGACAGTTTTAGTAATGTGCCGGGGTCGCTTACTTCTTCTGAGTCTAATTCGTATACTGGGTCTAGTGTCCCCTATGACATTGGAAATTTCTTAGATAAACATGTTGATGACTACACAAAATATCAACTCTTATCGAATCCGTAGCAACCGAAAGATGACTATGAGTTTCCATTATCCTTACACATTATCAAAGGTAAAGAGGTGAAGCGATATTTTGGGAATAAATACCTCAACAGATACCCTTGGCTTGTCTTTTCACATGCAACAAGAGGTTTATTTTGTAAGTACTATCCTTTTTTTGCTACTAGATGCGTTGGCAGAGGTAAAAAAAACTGTGCCGTTGCAAAAGCTTGTGACCAAACCGCTGACAAACTTCAAGGATATTGCAGGGCAGAATGGCGATTTGGAAGCACATGCCAGTCACATTTATCACAGGAGAGCAGTAGAAGAGGGGAATGCATTCCTCAATACGTTCAATAAACCTCACTTGATCAACAGTGTACACCAACAGCGCAGCAAAGAGGTGGAAGGAAACAGGGAACGACTTCGTCCTATAGACGAAACGACTATTTTCCTTGGGCGGCAAAATCTGCCATTCCGTGGACACAGAGATGATGGACCGATATTTCATAAACTGGCAAATTCCGAGAGCTCCATTGTTGCTGTGAACGAAGGAAATTTTAGAGAACTGCTAAGATTTAGAGTGTCTGCTGGCGATAAAAAACTGGAGCAACAGCTGCAGTCAGCTTCGTCAAATGCTACATATATTAGTAAGACAACTCAAAATGCTCTCATTTCATGCTGTGGAAAAGAGATTTCAGAGCAAATTTTGAGTAGCTTACTCTCATCACAATATTATTTAATACTTTTTGACGAGACAACAGATGCTTCTCACTCATCTCAGCTAAGCCTTACGTGACGATACGTACTTAACTGTAATATCCGTGAGGATTTCATTAGTTTCGTTGATGCGTTTGTAGAACTTGGTCATACGAATTTCGAAGATGACTATCACTCTGATGAAGAAGATCGGAAAGAATCCAGGAAGCTAGTTAACACAGAAGAAAAGGTAGATGGAACTTCCACAGCTAAGGAGTTACCGTTAACTGGTAAGGCCATTGGTAAAATTGTCCTGAACCAGCTGAAGAATAGGCTCAAACTTCCATTGGAACGTTGTGTTGGCAGTGGAACGGACGGATGTGCTGTTATGCTTTCCGAAGTTCGAGGTGCTGCCACTGAAGTACAGAAGGAGGTCAAGAACGCTGTTAAGACACCATGCTATTGCCACAGACTAAATAACTCTATATCCTGAATGAGATTTTCACTCTGCAGCGGAGTGTGCGCTGATATGAAACTTCCTGGCAGATTAAAACTGTGTGCCCGACCGAGACTCGAACTCGGGACCTTTGCCTTTCGCGGGCAAGTGCTCTACCAACTGAGCTACCGAAGCACGACTCACGCCCGGTACTCACAGCTTTACTTCTGCCAGTTCCTCGTCTCCTACCTTCCAAACTTTACAGAAGCTCTCCTGCGAGCTTCTGTAAAGTTTGGAAGGTAGGAGACGAGGAACTGGCAGAAGTAAAGCTGTGAGTACCGGGCGTGAGTCGTGCTTCGGTAGCTCAGTTGGTAGAGCACTTGCCCGCGAAAGGCAAAGGTCCCGAGTTCGAGTCTCGGTCGGGCACACAGTTTTAATCTGCCAGGAAGTTTCAACTCTATATCCTATAGTTCCAAGGTTCCTGCTGTTCGGGACGCTATATCAGTAATGAAAGAGGTCATTAATTTCTTCAAGACACACCCTAAAAGAAAAAGTTTCTTAATGAACACCTTGGGTTGTGCACTCACATCACTTTGTGATACCCGGTGGGTAGAGAGGCATGACAGTGTACTTCAGTTTTCAGCTGATCTTGTAAAAATTGTGGAGACTCTCGGAAAGATTGCTGAGTGGCATGACCCGAGCACAGCTGGTAAAGCTGCTTCTCTGGTGTTAAATTTGTGCAGCTCACAATTTGTGTTGTCATTATTGTGTCTGAGAGATGTGCTATCTCTAACGCAGTCTCTAATCAAACTATTGCAGAAACCTATTGATCTCAATGACAGTGCTACACACGTCAAGAACACTATCGCTATTCTTGTCAGTCGTCGAGAGAATTTGGTCACTAGCTTCAGTAACGTGTGGAAGCGTGCAGAGGAACTTGCGGATCAACTAGGCATCGAGCTCAGTATTCCTCGCATACCTCGCCACGGTCGACGCCAAGTTTATCGTGACAACCCTCAAACAAATTCGGCAGAAGAATGTTACAGAGTAACAGTCTATGCTCACCTACTGGACTTCATTATAACTGATTTACGAGAAAGATTCTCTGCTGAAACTTTGGATGTGTTCAACGTTTCTGTTTTCAGTCCAGAGAGTATTGTGAAGATCTCTGCAGGTGAAACTGAAAAAATTGCAGAGTCCGTCACCAACCGCTTCGGTTCGTTGCTTGACGTGGACAAAGGCATTGCTTCTCTTATGTTACGGGATGAAATGCTGTTGTGGCGAGAGAAATGGAATCAAGAAAAGGAAAGATAAAAAGAGCTTCCAACCATCGCCCGTGACATATTGGCTAGATGTGATAAGGATGCATATCCTATAATAGGTAAGCTGAAAGATCGTTTTCGCCGTTGCGGCGCCTGAAAACTTATTTAAGAACATCGATGAATGAAATCCGCCTCCTTGGTCTTGCACTTACGCATATTCATTACCAGATTCCTGTAGACGTAGAAAAAGTAATTACAAAATTTTCAAAAAGAATTTAATATTTAATATTTAAGAGCAGTATTGTGAATATACACATTTAATATCAAATTTCATTTTATTTATACTTAGCATTTTTATTTTATTTCTTATTTTTTTTACAAGAAGAAAGAAAGAAATTTCTTATTGTTAATATTTACATTCATGGGGAAAAACAGCGTATTATGACCATAAACGGTA
The DNA here is from genome assembly GCF_023898315.1 of Schistocerca nitens. Lineage (NCBI taxonomy): Eukaryota > Metazoa > Arthropoda > Insecta > Orthoptera > Acrididae > Schistocerca > Schistocerca nitens. The sequence goes on from NW_026045703.1 coordinate 11,060, forward strand.
AACGGAGCGCGCTCGGTCCTACAGGCGGCCACAATGGGACGGACCGGTTCCGGCGGCGGGCTCTTTGTGGCCCACGCGAACGCTCAGTCGCTAACGGCTCACTTCGACGAGTTCTGTAACCTGTTCTGCCAATCGCTGTTCCATATTATCCTCGTCTCTGAAACTTGGTTGAAACCAAACATCTCTTCCGACGCTATCCGAATCACTGGTTACACTCTCCTAAGGGCAGATCGTGAAAGACGACGCGGGGGTGTTGTGGGTGCCTATGTTCGCTCTGATCTGAGACCTACTATACTATGCACATCGGATGCAAAGTGCGAAGGAGAAGCAGAGTTCTTGTTTTTCGAAATAAATACATCAAATCATAAACTGCTAATTGGAGTAATCTATAAACCTCCAAACGTCGGTGCTATGTCCTCCTTTCAGTCTGCCCTGTCCTCGCTCGTGACACTGTATGAACACATAATCATTATGGGCGACACAAACATCGACTTACAGTTAAAATCTCCCTCTGCAGAAAAACTAAGGAGACTGTTCCACTCCAATGATATGAGTTTAACACCGCTGGACCCAACTCATCACACGCCACACAGCCATACACTCATAGATATAATGGCAACAAAGCGACCAGATAAAATAATTCGCGCCAATCAGACATCCGCTCCAGGACTCTCTGCTCATGACGTGATATTCTTAAATTACTCAGTGCATACTACCAAAGAAAAATCTCACCTGGTAACCTACAGAAACCTAAAAAATGTTAACCATGACGCTCTTCAAAAGGATTGCTCAGACATCCCTTGGTATGATATAAGCAATGAACCGACTTTAGACGGAAAAATTCGGGAATTATGTCGCAAAATCATTGCACTGTATGATAAACATGCTCCTCAACGCACTGTCAAGGTAAAGAGAGCTCCCGCTCCGTGGCTCACCACTGCATTACGCCAGTTAATGAATAAACGTGATGCTGCACATAGGGCCTTCAAGCGTAACCCAACTCCCGAGGCGTACGAAGCTTATAGGAAACTCCGAAATAGAACCAAGCAGAGCGTGAGGAATGCCAAAATCAGACATGCCCGCTCTGTCGTATGCGGCATATCAAAACCTGCTGCACTGTGGAAAAAGCTGCGCAGTTTCGGTATAGGGAAGCGAAGATCTGACGCTGTTTATCAAGCGTCTGCAGAAGAATTAAACGATTTCTTCTCAACAGCTGTAAACTGCCACGCAGCGACAAATTACCATCCCCAAGATATCAATCTCTCGAGAGACAAGTTTTTCCTAAAACATGTCACTACCGGCACAGTACACAAGGCAATTACGAGAATCTCTTCCGAGGCAAGAGGAAATGATGGAGTGAGCATTGGCATGATCAAGAACGTCGTAGACACTATTACTCCAGTTATCACAGACATCTTCAACCTGTCTCTTGTCAGTAGTACATATCCTACTGAGTGGAAGCAAAGTTTAATTCAACCTATACCCAAGACTGACAACCCTAAGTCGCCAGGTGACTACAGGCCGATCAGCATACTACCTGCAATATCTAAAGCCCTAGAATACATCGTCCATGAACAGCTGACGGATTACCTCAAAACTCATAACATCCATGACAAATATCAGTCAGGCTTTCGAAAGCACCATAGTACAGCAACTGCATTAATCAAAGTAACTGATGACATTAAACATGCTATGGACAGACGTGAAGCTACCATCCTAACACTGCTTGACTTTAGCAAGGCTTTTGATACAGTTGACTTTGATATATTACTAATTAAAATGAAGCAGCTGAATTTCTCAAACAGCGCAATACACTGGTTCGACAGCTACCTCAAAAACAGAAGTCAACAAGTCATTTGTGGGTCGGAAAAGTCATCATGGAAAAACGTGCGCTCTGGAGTTCCCCAAGGCTCCGTCCTTGGTCCATTACTCTTCTCACTATACATTAATGATATTTCTTCAGTGATTCACTCCTGCAACTACCATCTATATGCCGACGACATCCAACTGTACATAAGTGCAAGCCCCAAGAACATTGCTGACGCAGTAGTGAGTATGAACGCAGATCTTTGCTCTGTTTCCCGATGGGCACAGAACCTAGGTCTGAAACTAAACCCCAAGAAATCCCAGGTCATACTTATATCTCATCCAAAGTTAATCAGTCGGTACTTTCACGAAACAGTCCCTCAAATACACCTCAATGGTACCCAACTACCATACCAAAAAACAGTAAAAGACCTTGGAATAATCTTGGATGAACACCTAAACTGGGAAGAACAAACAGTTACAGCTTGCCGGAAATCGCTCTCCTCCCTACATGCAATTCAGAAATTTAGAAAAATATTTCCAACCCATGTTAAACAAAAATTAGTCCAAACACTAGTCTTGCCTAATCTTTACTACTGTGATGTAGTTCAACACGGCACAAATAGTGAAAATTCGAGACGCCTCGAGCTAGTGATGAACGCTTGCGTTAGATACGTATGCAATATACGGTTGTATGATCATATCAGTCCTTCATACTCCCAGCTAGGTTGGATACGCCCACATAAGGCACGCGATCTCCACACGATGTGCTTACTTCATCGATTTCTTAGCCACTGGTGCCCCCAATACTTCTCACATTAAACACCTATCATCATTCCACAACCGCAATACCAGATCGGATACGTCTAGCATCTTGGCTGTACCTTTACATAACACAAAATCTTTCTCCATGTCATTCTCCATCTCAGCCATACGACTATGGAACGCGCTCCCCTGTGATCTGCGTCTTATCCGGAACCACTCAACATTCAAGAGTGAACTCAAGACTTACATATTAGGGACGGTATAGCCACCATTGTTGGGCCCCTCTCATCTCTTTCTTTCTCCTCTCCATCATAGCTTCGAATTTTACCATTCTATTTCTCTTCCTCTAACCTATCTACCTCTTCTATATCTCTTTCACCCCATTCTATCGTCTTATGTCTCTGCTTGATGAGAATAACTCACAAGCTGCAAGAATATAACGAGAAAATTCCCAACTAGCAATAGGACTGACATTCATAAAAGAAAAATATGTTTACTTTCATATACATAGTCATTATTATTATTATTATTACTATTATTATTATTCTTGATTGTTATAATTAATTTTTGATTGTTATAATTATCATTGTACTACGTTTATAATCTCTATTTTTTTTCTTAACATTAATACTGTATAACATGTAATATGTCCTTAATGTTCTGTAGAAACTGAAATTTGTTGAATCTGAGTATGCCTGGTTAGGTGTAAGAGAGGGCCTGAAGGCCCTAATCTTGCCAGGTAAAATAAATGCATAAATAAATAAATAAATAAATAAATAAAATGACGTAATTAACAATATAAGATGATTTCCTGAACACAGTCAAATACCCTATTATAAATTTTCTCAGTCGTATCGTCATTGCTGCGTATAAACACATGCGCGAATTCGATGGCAACATTCTGTCAAATGAAAGCAATTGGTGAACTAATTTCGAAGATTTAAGAATGGAAACAAATGAACATTAGCATTTTTATAGATTATTTTACATTAACAGACAAACACAGAGTTTTTCAAGTGCACGTGTCGTATTTGAAGAATATTTTTTTAGGTAATGCAGTAAGTTATTTCATTAAAAACACTTAACACATAGCGATACACAATTAAACTAAAAAGCGCGCGCGCGCGTATAGAGTATTAATGGTTTTATTTGAAATTAATTTTTTGGAAGGAAGGCACCAAAAAATTTGCACCCCCCCCCCCTCCCCCCGCCCCCCCCCCCCCGACCGAGATCCTGGAACCACCCCTGCTTCTGCTTCAGTGATCACGTTAATCTTGTCATGACATTCAATGAATTTCTCGAAATGTGTAAGCGAGCATGGAATGGGAATCTCCACGATTTTCTTGTTGTTAGCAAAGATGATGAATTAAGTAATGGTCGTTATAGTGTAAACTTTGATAATTATATCTGTATTTAAAGCAACAGCTTGATCATTACAGATTATTATTTCTCATCATCATTATCATCATCACCATCATGCTCCTCAGATTCCTGACAGACGTCAATGAGTGCACATCTTACGCGCTAGCATTAAAGACGTAAAAGAAAAGAAAAAAAGAAAAAGGGAATGGAGAAGGTGAGAAAAAAGGAAGTGCACTTTCCAAATGAACTATGTACCACAGTGCACATTTTGAATGACTGGGATTTTTCGGTATACAGAGAGCCTCGCATAGGGATTTGGTGGCAACAGGCAGCCATTGACAGTCTTCCATTCAAGCGACGTATAGAAGAGATGTTTAAAATTATCTCACCAATCCTCGGTGGTGTGCATAGGCAGCATGTGATAAACACATAATTCAAACCTCTAAGTGAAGGAGAAGGAAGTAAGGAATCAGGGTTATAAATTGAGATGCCTACTTAGATTCAGTTCAGATAGTGAGTGGACAGTTTTGAGCTAAAAACATACTGCAAGATTCGATTAAACGAAACATTAATCTTAAAAAGCAGATTGCTAAAGCTCGATAGAATATCCGAAGAAAGAAGCTATCTCTCCATAAAATAGAAACTGAATCCAAATCTGTGCTAGAAAAAACATTTAAACCCATTTTACAACTACTAAAAGAACTGATTTACCGATTTCCGAAAGAAAACAATAGCAATTTTGCTGCTACTGCAGCTAGATGCCAAGACAACATCAACAGCTGTGACATTAAAGAGAAATATGATGGTGTTGTTGATATGAAGAAAGAAATGGGAAGTAGGAGAAAATTAGAAGAGCCACGTATAGCAGAAACTGCTGGTCAACTGTCATCTTCGTATTTTAATATACCTATAGACAAAACACGTGACACCGTCTGCGGCATCAGATATGATCCGTTATCAAGTTGATGGATGATTGGAAACTCACCAGTGCATGATTTAATAATTCACAACGTAAGATATCCTGGAACTAGACGGTTATACAATTTATTGTTCAAAATCAAGCGTAAGAATTACACGAACAGTGATCTCCAAAATTATGAAAAAATTCTGAAGGCAACCAATGCCTTTAGACAACAACACCTCTCCTTCAAGCCTGTAAATGCAAACAAAGGATATAAGTATACACGTATCATAAAACCATTAATTAGAATACTTCAGGCTGCAAAAGGTCGTACTGCAGCAGCAGCAGCAAAAGTTTCCCTGACATCTGCAGAAGAAGACCATGAAGAGGATAATAATGGCAACGAGGACGTTGGTAGTGATTTTTGATGATGATGAGATGATGATGATGACAGTGTTGAGGAATATAAAATTGGTAAAGCAGTGGAAGTCATAAGTGAAATACGTACAGGAAAGGGAATACCCTCCCCACCTGTAGGAAACATAGAACAAGAAGAAATTGACTGGAAAGACTACTCAAACAAATCGTTGTTGACTACATTCACTGGAATAACCTACACGAACTTGTTGAACGTCTAGTTTTTCTCCTTGCATCAAAAACTGCTAGCAATAACTCACACAACAATGAAATTATCTCAATAGAGGAAGAACTCCGAGAAGCTGTAATTATTGCTTAACATAAAGTAGAAATTTTACATGTTCATATCAACTGTGTAAATAAACAGTCTAGCTTGAAACAATTTTTGTGTTTTCCTCTTTTATTTCTCTTATCCTTTAAAGACCTTTAAAGAAACAAATCAAAGTATATTTGATCACAGAGAAAACTGTAATTGTAAACATTGTGTGTGTGTGTGTGTTATTACGGCTAGTTTCTCAGATGCTATCGTAAAGTCGAAGGATAGCGACAGACTTGATCAATCGTGGTACACAGGACGTGGTACACAGAACGAACTATCTCCGTGATACTTAAACCGAACTTTGTCAGTGGTTGACTGTGTGTGTGTGTGTGTGTGTGTGTGTGTGTGTGTGTGTGTGTCCATTAAAGACCTTTAAAGAAACAAATCAAAGTATATTTGATCACAAAGAAAACTGTAATTGTACACATTATATATATACGTCGGAACCTGCGCGCGGCCTTGAAACCGTTGCGCAATCGCGAAAACGCGTACTCGGGCCACTGGTAATACTAGGTGGCCCGGAGTCGCTTTCTAAAGGGGCCCCCACTGGGGCCAGCGCCGCGGGTGCCTCTCCATCTCCGAATAGGTACGCTGGCAAGCGCGACATCGGCAAATCCCATCCGTCGTCAGATCCATGTTGTGTAGTGTCTTCTTCATTCCCAGTTCCCTCTGCATCAGTATTTGTGCAATGTTCTTGGGCTTGGGTTTGTTGTACACCACTGGAAGCATCTTCATACATTGTTCGACGGTATCCCACAGCGGGACGCAGGTGGTACGCCATCCTGCAATATCCAAAAGATAAAATAACCTACTTATCCAATCTGCACGGTAATGTTCACACAGATGGTAACTACATGTGCACTGCCACTTCTTCTTTTCCACAGACAACTTGTGTACAAGCCTATATTTCTCTTTACCCTGGCAAGGAGACCTCACTACCCGTGAGGCCATTTTCTAGGATGGCCTACGGCTGTGTGTCTGAGAAGGACTCTGTGGTGTACTACTGAGGTTCTAATATGTGTACCATAGAGGCCTGTATCTACCTTGCCTAAAATCAAAATAACGGTGCGCACACCTTATACCGTTAGGCATGAATACAAACTCCCTATACGCCTCTCTGAATTGATTAATTAATTGTTGCAGGTTAGGTTTGTAAAACCAAAGTTCTTCAAGCACAATCACAGCAGCAGAATAATTAATTTTGTTCCCATAGAATGTTAGTGCTAGATCGTCGATACGCTGCTGGTTGGTAGGTACCAGGAAGGCGAGCCGGAGATCGTCAGGATAATTTCGGATGTGCTCCCAATTTGAATAAAAAAACTCCAACACAGACATTAGCTGTAACAATAACCTTTATTTAGAATGTTACAGTTCCTTTCCTTTTACAGAACGTCATATAAACACGATTACGAACTACAAATGTAACATATTTCACCTCGCTCTGGACAACATCATTTTTTGCCGGTTCATCACCAGCAATTTCAACACGTCTTTTATACCTGCCCCTAGAGCCGGTGTTGCAAGCGTCTGGAACTTGTCCAAGCCTGTCCGGCACGACGGAATCTGCGCGCGGCCTTGAAACCGTTGCGCAATCGCGAAAACGCGTACTCGGGCCACTGGTAATACTAGGTGGCCCGGAGTCGCTTTCTAAAGGGACCCCCACTGGGGCCAGCGCCGCGGGTGCCTCTCCATCTCCGAATAGGTACGCTGGCAAGCGCGACATCGGCAAATCCCATCCGTCGTCAGATCCGTGTTGTGTAGTGTCTTCTTCATTCCCAGTTCCCTCTGCATCATGTTATATTGTTCGAGGAATTTGATTGGTTGAGATGGCGGCCTTATGCTTCTATATTGAAGCGAATTGTGGAAGGTCGTCCAGTTACTGTCAACATTAAAAATAAACCTGGCATGACCATAAAGCATTGGGGACTTGTCATATTTGTGTCAAACGATTTTAATGTAGGTGATGAGGCTTTGATATCTAGACTTCATGTTGTACATGCCGATTGTCATATTGTACATTGTCGCAATGTTAAGGACGAGATGGCGTCGGACCCGTCGGACGTTGAGGCCGAGGAAGAGGTGGTATTCTTATCGTCGGATGAGGATGAGGACGAGACTTCGCCGTGCGCGTCCGAGGCGATGGATACGCCGACGGAACACTCTGACTAGACCATATTTTGGCCGTATGTGCAAGTGGCGAACAGAGTTTACACAGGCAGATGGAGTACGGTTCGAATACGGCAAGATGGGTGCAACCGAAAAATACGATGAGAATGCACAGAACTTTACAACACTAAGACACTATGACATAACAGACGAATTTAAATTTTTTGCTAATAAATATGATGCTGTAATTATTAACAAGATCGTTACGTATGTATATAGAATTAATGTAAGGGTTGAGCGACTAACGTTAGATGATAGAGCAAATAAAAAAATTTTTGAAGACCAAGGGGTACTGGAGAAGATACGTATAGCGTGTACTAACAAGTTGGGACCATTTAGCCTTAAGCCGGAACATTCATCTGGCGTTCCATGGAGAAAATATTCCAGACGTAATCGATTTAAATTTGTTACATATTGTAAACCAGAAACAAGTGCAGACATAAATAAGGTAAAGGGATGGCCAGACTTAGAAAATATGTGTAAGTGTAAAAATAAACTATTTCAGGGTGTCAATCCATTTTATATAGGTGTTGAAATTGCTGGTGATGAACCGGCAAAAAATGATGTTGTCCAGAGCGAGGTGAAATATGTTACATTTGTAGTTCGTAATCGTGTTTATATGACGTTCTGTAAAAGGAAAGGAACTGTAACATTCTAAATAAAGGTTATTGTTACAGCTAATGTCTGTGTTGGAGTTTTTTTATTCAAATTGGGAGCACATCCGAAATTATCCTGACGATCTCCGGCTCGCCTTCCTGGTACCTACCAACCAGCAGCGTATCGACGATCTAGCATTAACATTCTATGGGAACAAAATTAATTATTCTGCTGCTGTGATTGTGCTTGAAGAACTTTGGTTTTACAAACCTAACCTGCAACAATTAATTAATCAATTCAGAGAGGCGTATAGGGAGTTTGTATTCATGCCTAACGGTATAAGGTGTGCGCACCGTTATTTTGATTTTAGGCAAGGTAGATACAGGCCTCTATGGTACACATATTAGAACCTCAGTAGTACACTACAGAGTCCTTCTCAGACACACAGCCGTAGGCCATCCTAGAAAATGGCCTCACGGGTAGTGAGGTCTCCTTGCCAGGGTAAAGAGAAATATAGGCTTGTACACAAGTTGTCTGTGGAAAAAAAATGGCTCTGAGCACTATGGGACTCAACTGCTGTGGTCATAAGTCCCCTAGAACTTAGAACTACTTAAACCTAACTAACCTAAGGACAGCACACAACACCCAGCCATCACGAGGCAGAGAAAATCCCTGACCCCGCCGGGAATCGAACCCGGGAACCCGGGCGTGGGAAGCGAGAACGCTGCCGCACGACCACGAGATGCGGGCTGTCTGTGGAAAAGAAGAAGTGGCAGTGCACATGTAGTTACCATCTGTGTGAACATTACCGTGCAGATTGGATAAGTAGGTTATTTTATCTTTTGGATATTGCAGGATGGCGTACCACCTGCGTCCCGCTGTGGGATACCGTCGAACAATGTCAGGATAATTTCGGATGTGCTCCCAATTTGAATAAAAAAACTCCAACGCAGACATTAGCTGTAACAATAACCTTTATTTAGAATGTTACAGTTCCTTTCCTTTTACAGAAGGACGTTGAGGCCGAGGAAGAGGTGGTATTCTTATCGTCGGATGAGGATGAGGACGAGATTTCGCCGTGCGCGTCCGAGGCGATGGATACGCCGACGGAACACTCTGACTAGACCATATTTTGGCCGTATGTGCAAGTGGCGAACAGAGTTTACACAGGCAGATGGAGTACGGTTCGAATACGGCAAGATGGGTGCAACCGAAAAATACGATGAGAATGCACAGAACTTTACAACACTAAGACACTATGACATAACAGACGAATTTAAATTTTTTGCTAATAAATATGATGCTGTAATTATTAACAAGATCGTTACGTATGTATATAGAATTAATGTAAGGGTTGAGCGACTAACGTTAGATGATAGAGCAAATAAAAAAATTTTTGAAGACCAAGGGGTACTGGAGAAGATACGTATAGCGTGTACTAACAAGTTGGGACCATTTAGCCTTAAGCCGGAACGTTCTTCTGGCGTTCCATGGAGAAAATATTCCAGACGTAATCGATTTAAATTTGTTACATATTGTAAACCAGAAACAAGTGCAGACATAAATAAGGTAAAGGGATGGCCAGACTTAGAAAATATGTGTAAGTGTAAAAATAAACTATTTCAGGGTGTCAATCCATTTTATATAGGTGTTGAAATTGCTGGTGATGAACCGGCAAAAAATGATGTTGTCCAGAGCGAGGTGAAATATGTTACATTTGTAGTTCGTAATCGTGTTTATATGACGTTCTGTAAAAGGAAAGGAACTGTAACATTCTAAATAAAGGTTATTGTTACAGCTAATGTCTGCGTTGGAGTTTTTTTATTGTGTGTGTGTGTGTGTGTACGTAACCGACTCATCTGGACGGCTGCCCGACCTTGCGCAACGGCCAGAAGGCGATGACTCACTCTTCGAAGTGTTCCAGAACAAACATAGACATACTACTGAAATCATATGGAAGTTTGAGTCTGGCTGTGAAACGTGCTCGTATGGCCTAATGGTAAGGCGACGGCTCTCGATAAGAGGGGGATCCGGCTTCGATTCCCAGAACGGCACAAAATATCATTGTTGTCATTATACAGCTGATGGTTATTCATATTCGCAACTGCAAGTGTATTTCATGTGTATAACATGTTTGTGTCCTCTTCGGCATGTTGTACACATGATTGCATGGAAAGGAAAGGGACCCTGCTTGGTAATAATGTCTGAGGACAATGACAACACAGGTGCCCTACAAGTTTCAACTATTGTAGGTTATTATTCAAGTTAGCCATACTCTGTGAAAGAAATGCTGCTGGGTAATCCCTATATCAGTTTATAATTTTTCACTTAACAGCTGTGCGGACGACGAAGAATGTAGCCGACGACAACGCTAAGCTGCCGCTGTTGCTGCTGCTGGATGAGAAAACCGAGTTACAGATACTTATGGGACAGGCAATAGATACACTTGCAGCTTCCACCGTGCTCCCAGTACTCACGGTTAACGAATTTGGTGCGCATACACAGGCGCGATCATAGCTGCACACTGCGTCTGCGACAGCGCCCAACAAATACTTCCATAGGCAAAGATAAACAATGGCACAGCTACTGCCATTTCGTCGTTGTCATCGATACTGTTAAATCAAGTCCTTTGGCTATTACCCAGCAATTTACAATATTTTCATTATAATTACAATCAATAATACACAGTCAGAAATAAATATACTATTACATCGATTGCTTATTAAATACAGTTTCTGTAATACAGCTTACAGATTCAGTATCATAATTACAGTGCAAGTTATCAACGTAATTTAAACGGCAAAATTTTCGGACGGTGTAGAATGTATTTTATCAGCATTTCCGATGTTACAAACTCTTATCATTTAGATACATGCCACAAGTGTGTACGTTTGTGTTATTACATTGACATCCGACCAAGTCTTCTGGGTGCTACACTTTTTTGGTCAGGCAGGCAAAAGTATCTGGACGACCTGAATTGCGTTTCCGCTGATTTCCATAGCACCCATATAACGGAGTTGTCTTGCGGGTCCTCTAAACTCTTAGCAGTACAGTCGTTTCACTATAAAAACTGGATACCACGAGAGATCAATACAGAACATAGTTCTTTAAGGTAATCACTGAACATGTAAATCAACACCACAACATTGCAAATACGAGGAAACTCGTCATTAGAGATGAGACAGTCTTTAACGTTTGTAAATTCAATTTGGTTACAGTAACTGACATTTCAAATCCACTACAACACTCATTAGAACTTGAGTTAACTAACTCCGTCACTTATGTCATGTTTTGTGCCAAACTAATTAAAATGATGCAAACTTCTTAGAAACTCTCCTTAGTGAAGTGCATCAACCTAAAATCAGTGTGAATATAAAATTCTGAACCAAGGTTTTCTATTTTAGATTATGGTGGTATTCCTTTATACATTTTATATAGTCATCTACACCCGCATTTTTTGTCATGGTTTCAAATTATGCAAACTGGCTTTCTGCAAAAGCAGTTGGCACTTAAGTAACGTTGCCATCACTGTGTCGAAGTTTCATGAGACTTGCGTTAACAGGATTTAAGTTCTCAATACTTACACGCACGGCATCTTCAAAACAAGCAGATCTGACAAAACCTCGCAGAATACCTATTATGTCGCTTTCATGGAACATATGTTCTTCATAACTCCGTTCGTGGAATTCAAAGTCAGATGGACTATCTGCATTTCTGTCGCAACGCTCTTGGTGTATCATTTCTTTTTCATGAATAGGTATGACATCACAGAAATTATGATGCCATTTTGTAAGTGTAACGGCGCAATTGGTATTTGTAAATGGTTAGCCGGATAGCACCTGAGGAACGGAGAGCTAAGTTGCGGAGGAGTTATGCTTTGTATTTCCGTGATGATCTGTGGACAAAAGGTTCTCTAGCTCAAGAAAATTTATTATATTCAAACAGAGAAATCGTTCATGAATTCTGCAGGAAACCGATGTTAGTAAGTATGTGTCCGGCATATGTAAACATATGTGGTATTGTGTACCATATTTGTATCCTGTGAGTAATACGTGTATGGACATGGCCTTTTGGACAAGATGCTGTGTATTTTTAAATATTTTAGCGATGACAAACGTTTATAATGTGCTTAGTTTTGTCCGCTAACATCTTGTGCATGATGTCACCGAAAAATGAACGTTTTACTGCAAAAAAATTTTAAGACATGAAGATGACAGCTAATACTGTTGAAACCGGTTGTCTTGGATAAAAAATATTTTGTGCGATCTTGGTTATTGAATGGTTTTTGACAATTAAAACAGTTCGCCCTTCAGCAGTCTCATGATGAGAAAATTGAATCGGCATGTTAGTACTATCCTCTCTTTCTTAAAAGCCCAATTTAAAACATCGGCTACCCTGTTGCTGTCTTCTATTGCCAGTCCAAACTGGTCAACGAGTGACTTAGTAGAAGCCTTCGACCCACTTAGCGAATCTACATAGGACAAGAATTTTCTAGCGTGCTCGGCAACATCTTTTGCTGAGGAACGATGATAGAAGGTGTTGTATGCTTCACACTTTCTTCTATTTACAGACCCACAAATTTCTACAATCCTTTATCTGTCATCATTTGCACGTCCATTTCCCAAGCAAGACTGCAACATTCTCTTCTTCCTCAGTATTTTACGAATTTAGTTGTTAAACAACAGCGGGTTTGATGCATTCTTAATCCACTTATTCGGCATATTCTTCTACAGAGTGCGATTTGCAATCCGTTTAAACTCTGCCTATAATTCCTCTACGTCCTTCATATTGCAACAATATGACGTCCATTCATTGTCTATGTGGGATTCTAGCAACTGATTATCTGCTCTTCGTAGCAACAAATACGCTCCTAGCATTCTTGGCGGTTTTATTAACTTTAGTAACCATCGCCGCTTTGATGACATCATCATTTATCTCTGTCGCTATAGTGACATTGTCACTAAGGCCAGGACTACCCCTAGCTACAAGATCTAAAATATTTTCATTGCGTGTGGGCTGCCGAACTAACAGCTCTACGCAGTTTTCGGAAAAGTGTTCAAAAGTACTTCGCAAGACTACCTGTCTATATCACCAGCAATGAATCCATAGACGTCGCAGATTATAATTGGTAGGTTAAAATCGCCTTTAGCTAATATGCTCTTGGTGTTTCAGCCTACTAACGGTTAATTTCCTTTGACTGACGATGAATATCAGTACATAAACGCAATACGGATAAGAAGACACTTTTCTTGACCGGAACACAAAATGAATGACTATTGGCTAAGATAACCTGGGAGCTACTCGATAAGGCGTGGTGAGGGCGTGGTCTGGGCGGCGCCTCGGTTCGCTCTCTCCTTCAGCTTTCTGCTCTCCTAACACCGCCGGGCGAGATCGGTTCCTGCACACCTCGCCGGAGCAGATAAAGTTATAATTAACACATCGAAAAAATAAGGGTACATAGTTAATATTTTGTTCGTTCGTCACATGTACTGTGACTGCAGATATACAAACAAAAAATTAACGATGTAGAGATGATAATTAAAACTTTTTTGACTGGCTTCCCGATGTTCGCAACCGATTGCGCCCAGTCGGTGTTAGGAGAGCAGAACATCGAAGGAGAGAGCGAACCGAGGCGCCGCCCAGACCACGCCCTCACCATGCCTTATTGACCGCCGTTAGCCAATAGCAATTCATTCTGTATACCTGTCAAAAGCACCTCTTCTTATCTTTATTTCGGTTATGTTCTGTTATGTATCATTGTTTTCCGGTACTTTACAGGCTACTCTGCTCTTTATTATACAAAATTTTCCTGTAAATTTCAACATGTTTGTTTAATTTATAATTCTGGGAATTCAATATACAAAATAAATGGTTCAAATGGCTGTGAGCACTATGGGACTTAACATCTTAGGTCATCAGTCCCCTAGAACTCAGAACTAATTAAAGCTAACTAACCTAAGGACATCACACACATCCATACCCTAGGCAGGATTCGAACCTGCGACCGTAGCAGTCGCGCGGTTCCGGACTGCGTGCCTAGAACCGCGAGACCATCGCGGCCGGCATTCAATATACAAATTACGGCTGTATACCTTTGCGACAACCGCTGTATCATCCAGATTCAAATCAATCAGAACTTCTTTCTGTTCATGGAAATCATACCGCTAACATTTCCCTTTGACTTGACGGATTAAAAATATTGCTTTATAAGTTCTACTGTTGTCACTGAAAAGAGGCAGACAGTTTTAACGACGAGTGTTGTAATAAATAGGACTACACGTTATTTGATGGACAATGAAACTAAAATACCATATTATCAGTCGACACGTACACAAACGAAGAACATCAGTGGAAGGAAGTTCTACTGTATTAAACAGACTAGCCTTGTATCAGGGATAATGGGAACTCCCATCTCCATCCGACCATTCTGATTTAGATTTTCCGTTTCTTGTTAAATCACTTCCGGTAAATGCTGGTATGGTTCCTACTATTAAGCTACTGCCTACTACACGGCCGGTCATTGCGAAAATAGATTTTTAATACTGGATGGGCTTGTATACACAAATTACGTATTTTGGTTCTTTTCCTGTAACACTATGAATGTCCACTATCCTTGTAAAAGTGATGCATGGTTGAATAAAACTATTACTACTGATATCTTTCGTTACCTGCTCGGCGACTGCGAGTTCATGGTCACTGCCCACTAAGCATTGAAATACATGAAGTCAATCTTTTCTTTAGCAGTTTGGCAGTCATTTGAAAGATCATTTATTCGAATAGCTCGTAACAGAGCTCTACGTGTAATAACAGAGGAACACATCTAATTCATATTTCCGCTTCTCTCCTTCTGAAAGTAAAGATGACAGTTTTACCACTCTGTTCAGTGCTACAGTTCGCCTAGTCGTGTAATCCATTCGGTGGACTATTGTGCTAGTGCAGGGCTTAACAACTGGCCGGTTTTGAGCGCGAGTACTCGCGTCTGCTCAGGGACGTGCTCGCGAGCAGCTGTAAGGTCGTGGAGTACGGAGGGAGGGGAGGGAGGGGAAATGCGCGCGCACGTTTGAATAGGGCCGCAGCGTGCCTATTGAATTCGCGCCGACTGTGTAACGTTTAAAGTACTGCGACAGCTCTTAACAGTCACTTCGCTGGTTAAGAATCATGTGAAGTCGCCGTTGTGTAACCCCAACCATGCTTTCGCAGTTCAACCCCCATTGGGAGGAATTGTATCTGTTTACTGAAAAAGATGGTGTTGCAAAATGTTTAGTATGTCACAAAACGCTGAATTCTTTTACGAAATTTAATTTGCAGCGACATTATATGTCGTACCACGCGAAAGACTAAGGACGTGGAAAATGTGATTGACCAGATCGTGCACAGGAAGTTATTAAACTTAAAAGGAAGCTATCCGAAGAAGATCTGGACGACGAAGAAAAATCAACTGAGGCAGCTCTCAGAGTGGGTTACAAAATTGCTTTGCTTTTAGCAAAATCCCTGCGCCCCTTAACTGATGGCGATTTAATAAAAGAATGTTTGGTAGTTGCAGCGGAACATTTGTGTCCATCTCAAGTTGAACAGTTTCGGATTGTGCCATTATCTAACATGACCATTATGCGTCGCATACAGGACATGGCAGACGACGTCCAGAGCCAGCTTGCAAATATCTGTTAAGATTTTATGGCGTATTCTCTAGCTCTGGACAGAAGTGTTGATATCACTGGAACAGCGCAGCTTGCCATATTTATTAGAGGTGTTAACAGAGATCTTCAGGTGAGGGAGGAGCTCCTCGATGTAGTAGCCATGAAGAACACTACAACCGGAGGTGATATTTTAAGTAGTGTTGAAGAAAGTGTTGAAAATATAGGATTGTCGTGGAATTCTTTAGTTTCAGTGTCTACAGATGGTAGAGGCATACACTAAGCTAATAAAATTATGTGGCACGTGTACATTCTCCTTTATTTGTTTCATTTGTCGCAGTAATAATTCGTGAGTGATATCCCTGCAGGTGGCCGCGGATTTACATTGACTGGCGGCAGCTTTTGTGTACCCCACGTGACTCTCCCCACTCTCCGCTCTGGTCTGGTAGTGGGGGTAGCGTGCTCGCGCTGCTCCGTGCTCGCGCCTTGCTGCTCACAGCTTGCTCCGCGATCACGTATGTTGTGAAGCCCTGTGCTAGTGGATGCACGATTCAAAAGACACAGGATATCGACAAGTCATTAATAACCGTCAACTACACCAATGCGGGTGTCCGAGAAGTCTTTTTTTTTTTTTTTTTTTTTTTTGTAATTTCACCTCAAAAACTGGCGGGAAATTCTGAAAGAAACACAACCGTGTGCCGTGTCTGGTCAGATGACGCAATAGACGAAGGGTTGGACGACAATCGTCAGTTCCACGTCATAATTTTTTACGAGTTCGTCGACATAACAAACCATTTATTAAACCTTTCCGATTTCTACGTTAAGGGGGAGCCTTTGCTTCTAGTGAATGAAATTTATCTGTTTTAAAGGAAACAGTGCATATTACAGGAAAGAAACGTGTGCGCAGAGCACTGACGCTGAAGTATGATGATGAAAACGTTTTTGATGTAACAATTGTAATTCCCAACCTTGTGAAGTGAATTATTTTAATAACATCACATAACTATGTCGCCTTGGTTTTCTGAAGTTCCTGTCTAAATTATAGCTTTCAGTTACAGGAATTAAGGTCAGGAAGAATATCCAACGTTTTACTCATTACAGCGGCAGAAAATTACACTGCAAAATTAACAAATTCTACACAAACGCCTGAGAAACAATACTAAAAACAGTTATAAAGCTATTGTTCACTTCTGCTCAGTGATAATAGCACCACGAAACAAATTTCTACCAGTTTGAACCGGCAGTGTACCCTTAAGTACTTCAAACAGATCGTTAAAAAACCATCACGTGAGGGCAATATCTTAGATCTCTTAGTACTTAACAGACCCGAAATTTTCCAATCCGTTTTTTCTTTCTTTTTAGGCCAGGCGAAAGTTTGAAGTTCTCTGTAGCACGCAAACCAGTCGATGCGGAGAGAGCGAAATCATACCGCGTACAAATTAAAGACGTTCCGACTGCCATAATTATAACAGTAAATTGCCGAAGCATTCGTAACAAAGTTCCGGAATTTTATTTCACACTGGAAAGTTTTCACATTTAAATGGTTCCCAGAACCGAGATATGGAGGAAACCCGAATCAGAGAGCTTCGAAATATTTTGCGAGGCACCGAAAGTATATAAAAAATTACGGATTAGACGTCATAGAAGATGGAGTATTCCTGCTAATCAAAAAAGAAAATTGTGTATGTCGAGGTTGAAAATGTGTCTGACCATGAAGTTTCCTAGATGTGTGGAAAATGTCTATGTGAACGCAAGTTAATTATCGGATGTTTCCGCCGGCCACCCGATTGCGCCGTGAAAGTTTTAGAACCATTCAAACAAATCGTACCCTCTGTAGTCCGGAAATACACAGAGCGTTTAGTAACATTTGTTAGAGGCGGGTTTAACATACCGAGTATAGACTGGGACTCCTATGGATTCATGGAGGTAAGTAATTTTTAGCAACTGTTTCGAGTTACTTGTTCAATAGCCCACACGCAACGAAAATATTTTATACCTTACCGACAGTTTCGGTATATAGGCAGTGATAAGCGATTATGACGTCATGATAGCGATGATGGGTACTGAAGTTAATAAAACCACCAAGAAGGCTATGAGCGTATTTCTGCTAGAAAAAGGAGATAAGCAGTTGCTAGCATCCCACTTAGACAATGGATGGGCGTCATTTACTTCCAGTATGAAGCAGAGAGAGCAACTATGCACAAAATTTAATCGAATAGCAAGCCGCGCACAGCAGAAGAATTTGCCGACAAGGTGGGTTAAGTGCTGATATGACCCACCATGGTTTAACATCGACCATTGGAAATTACTGAGAAAGAAGAGACTGTTGCAGTCCCAGTTCAAAAAAGAGCGCGCATACGATGACATGCTAAAGTTAATAGTAATTCATGTGTTTGTAAAAAGGTGATATGGCGTAAGATACAACTTCCACCGACATACTTTAGCAAAAGATTTTGTTAAGCACGCGAGAAAATTCTGGTCATACACAAAATCACTAAGCGGGTCGAAGACGGCTATCCAGTCACTCGCTGACCTGTCTGGTCCGGCAATAGAAGACAGCAATAGGAAAGATGAATTTTTAAATTTAGCGTTTAAGAAATCATTCACGCGGGAGGATAGTACCAACATTCCGTCGGCTGACCGTTGCAGAATCTTGTATATGGAGGACATAGACATAGGCATCCCTTGCGTAGAGAAGCAACTGAAAGAGTTGAAAACAAATAAGTCTCTAGGTTTGGATGAAATACAAATTTGGTTTTACACAATGTGCTGTGCGGCATTAACTCCTCACTTAGCTGGCAACTATTGCGAAGCTCTCGCCCAGCGACAAGTTGAAAGTGATTGGAAATAAGCGCAGGCGACTCCTGTATTCCGTATCCTTCGATCTCTGGAAAGCATTTGACAGTGTATCCCACTGCAGACTGTTTACGAAGATCCAAGCGTATGGATCAGGTTTCCTGATACGTGACTGACTCGAAGACTTCTTAAACTATAGAAACCAGTACGCCGTTCTCGATGGCGACTGTTAATCAGACACAAGGGTATGATCAGGAATTGTGCAGGGAAGTTTGATAGGACGAATTTTGTTTTCTATACACATAAATGATCTGGTGGACGGAAGAGCAGAATTTTGCAAATGTTTGCTGATGATGTTGTGGTGTACGGTAAGTTGTCGTCGTTGAGTGAGTGTAGGGCGATACAACATAACTTAGCCAATATTTATTGTTGGTGTCATGAATGATAGCTTGCTCTAAATGTAAAAGAGTGTAAGTAAATGCAGATGAATAGGAAAAACAATATTGTAATGTCCGAATCCAAAATTAGTTGTGAGCTGCTTGATACAATCAAGTCGAATTAATATGTAGGTGTAACTTCGCAAAGCGATATTAAATGGAACAAATCCATTGGAACTGCAGTGGAGAAGGTGAATGGGCGACTGTGCTTCATTGGAAAATTTGAAGAATGTACAAAGGAGACCCCATATGGAAGGCTAGTTGAACATATTCCCCACAGGTTTGGGTTAAAGGAAGGCATCGAAGTAATTCAGAGGCAGGCTGCTATATTCGTTACCGGTAGGCTCTAACAAGACACCAATATTACGGAAATGCTTCGTGAACGCAAATAGGAATCCCTAGAGGGAAGGCGACATTCTTTTCACGAAACATAATTGAGAAAGTTTAAAAAAAGTGGCATTTCAAGCTGCCGGCAGAATGATTCTACTGCCGTCAACGTACAGTTCGATTCACGTAGGCACGACGAAGACAAAATACGAGAAATTAGGGCCCGTTCGGATTCATATAGACAATTTTTCTCCCTCATTCTCTTTACGAGTTGAACAGGAAAGGAAATTACTAGTAGTGGTATTTCAACACTGATAAAGCTGACTGTTAATAATGTGACAATCAGCTGGACGAGGTAACACCATTACTGTGCACAGGGAGGTGAAAGAATGAGGTACGGTGGTCGCGCAGTTCTTCATAAGCCACACATCTCCGTAGTGACCGCTAAGCAACGCTTGAGGGGGTATAAGGAGCAACGGCACTGGGCAGCAGAGGGCTGGAAACGAGCAATTTGTATTGATGAGTCACGCTGTATCAAGTGGCAAGCCGATGGCTGTGTTCAGGTTTGGTAATGCCTGGAGAACGTTATCTGCCACCATGTGTAGTGCCAACAGTGAAATACGGAGGAGATGTTGTTCCGATACGGGGATATTTTCCGCACACATTTGTCGGCACTGTACGTGGCTTACAGTAGAGGAAAATTTCGGAGGCGATGATTGTTTGTATCAGTTTTACAACGTACCCTGTCATAAAGCAGCATATATGAGGCAATGGTTTATGGATGATGATGTTCCTGAAATGTAGTGGTCTTCCCAGACTCCCGACTTGAACGCAATGGAACACCTTTGGAAAGAGTTAGAACGTGTCCAACATCGCTACTTTCTCTGCTTTGAGCTCTTTAGAAAGAATGGGTGGCCATTTGTTCACAAACATCCAGACACCTCACTGAAAGCGTCTTCAGCAGAGTTCAAGCAGTTGTAAGGACGATTGGTGGACACACCTGACATTAACGGCCACTAATAAGTGTACGGATATTTATGAGCCGATAGTGTATGTCCTTAATTTGCAGCACGCCGATAATTGTCTGCAGATCGTCTTATTGCAAGTCTGCTTGGTCTCTTGGTTCCTCACACTCTCCATATTATATTACGCTCCTACCGCACGTGTTTCCTTGTCACAAACACCACATGCCATATTTTTGTCTGCGTACTAATCACAAGTGAATCATCTTACTCTGCTAGAAGTGTTATTTCAGTTTACAGAATCAGTTCGTACATTTCCCACTGATAAATTTAATCGTCCTAGTCCCGTGAGTCGGTGTCATATTAACAACTTGGTGCTTCAGCTTGGAAAAGGTGTCCTTGTCAGAAGCAGTCTTTCTTAATGCCCAGCAAATACACTGACTGCTTTTTGTCTCTACCTCATTTTATTATTCAGGACAAAATATTTCCTGATAGATTTTTAGTTTGATATTGTATTTTGATAAACATATTGGGTCTGTCTTTTAATTACATCAGTAACAGTGGGACCAGTTTTTCTTTGCTTTTATTATAGTCAAACATTTCAATGTTTGCTTTAAGCCAATCTCAGTGTTGGGTGGATTTGTCCTCTTTATGACGGACTTATATCTGATCCATTATAAGTTCTTAAAGTTTTCGACTTCTGCAAAAGTGTATACCAGGCTATAAAAGGTGTGAACGATAAATGTTTACAACATACCACATAGGTGCAGGAGAAGTCGAGACGAGCAATTTAGCAAATGGCGCTTGCCCTCTATCAGCTCGGGAAATAAACTCAATTGTGCCTGTGTATGTACGCTGCATAAGATTTTTCAGTTTTATATTGGTCTCTTAGGTCACCGGGTTAATCGGCTATTTCGTTAACATTATTAATTTAAACTCTCCAGTGTGGGTAATGAAACATATTGGCATTAAGTAATGGACGAAAAACGAAACTTACTTAGCACTTTGTTACGATTTTCTGGTTAATAATGTTGTACTGAGAATTCTTCCCTTCACTAATGAAAAATTTAAGGGGTAGACTGCTCAAAATGCTGGGATACTTCTCGAGCAGTATGTCTGGTTCCAATGCACGTATACACTGTCCAATCAAAACACGTTACCATCTTTTAAAACCATGCATCAACACCTTTTGCAGCTCGGACCTCTGCGAGACGCACAGGAAGAGTCAGTGACGTTCTTGAGGTATCGACAGGGATGCGGAGAAATGCCGACTCCAAAACCTTGCCCAGTTGCGCTAGCGTTCTTTGTTGAGGATACATGGAGCGTACATGCCGATCGAGATGGTCACACAGATTCTCCATTGGTTTCAAATCCGAAGTGTTAGGTGGCCATGGAAGTACGGTAAGCTGATTCTGGTGCTCTTCGAACGACGCATGTAGAATGGGAGCTGTGTGACACGCTGCAATGGCCTGCTGGTAGATGCCATCGTGTCAAGGAAAGACAAACTGCATGTAGGGGTGGACATGATCCTCAACTATGGATTCACAATTCTGTTGATCACTGTGCCTTCCCGAATGACGAGGTCACAGAGGTATTACATGAAACCTATGCTCAGACCATAACTGTTCCAGGGTGTTTCCTTTCAGGCGTTTCACGCTGTACACGCCAGCGGTCATCTGTTAGATGGAGAATAAAACGTGATTCCTGTGAAAAGGTGAACTGTCGCCACTAAGTGGACGTCCAGTTGCTGCTCTGTTGTGCAAATTCCAGCCTTAGACGCCGATGAACAGCAGGCAGCACGGTTTGAATGAACCAGGCGCCTGCTGTCGGAGCCCATACGCAGCAACGTTCACTGAACCGTCGCCGAGGAGACACTGTTGGTAGCCGCTTGATTCATCTGGACGGTTTGTTGCTCAGTAGTTGCAAGTCTGTTCGCCTGTACGTAACTCCACAACCGTTGTTCACCCCTGTCGTCTATGGCCCGTGGTGCACCACAGCCGCATCGGTGCCGGCTTTGGATAATACCATTTTGTCATGCGCGGTATACTTTAACAACAGCGGCACTAGATTAGTTCACAAACTTAGCCGTTTCAGAAATTCTTCCACCCTTCGCACAAAAGAGATTGATCGTTTCCTTTTTTACATCAGATAAATTGTTCTATTTCCGCATTACGACGACTACTGCACTGTTTTTCGCGTTCCCCCGACTCACTCCTAGTGCTACTACCTGCTATATGTAAGTGGTTATTGCACGTGACGCCACACGTAGGTGGTGGTGGCATTAATCCGACTGGATCGTGTAAATTTCTTGCAGATTATTATTTTATATTAAAAGTTTATTTCACTGCAGATGTGACTGAGCTCGTTCACTAATGCTATTATGTTATTTAATTTACAGTGAGTGTTGTTTAACATTACCTGCAGAGATATACTTGTTGATGTATGTGATGGACAAATATTGTTAATCTAACTGGAAGACCCCTTTCACCTCCTACTAAAAATAATGCCGTTGGTTTATTTCTCACATCAGATATGTCAGTTCCCTCTACTTCTATGGGTAATATTGTTGTTTATGTTTTTATACTTTGTAGGTTTTCACTCCAGGGTAATGATCCCAGGGCTGATATGAAGGTCTTTGCTGTTGATTGTGTTACTAAAAGTATCCCAGCAATGCTGCTGTTATCATGCTTACCACATTGTGAATCGTCTTATTCAGCAGAAAGTTTTATTCATTTGGGGGAATGAGTTCAAACATTGCTGGCCTCTGATAACTTGGATTACGCATTTCTTGTGTGTGGATGACACATTAAACACAGGGTGCTGTAACATGAAATATTTGTCCGAGTATATAATAAATTTACTGTGTTCAAATTAAGTCCTCGTGTCTGTGTATGTCACTCATATACTATTCAAAATAACCACTACGAAACAAAAAAAACAAAAAAAATCTTTATAGTGACACAAAAACAAAAGTGTGACCAATGTAAAGGCAGTATGTTGTGGAACATTGAACGTCTGGACAACACAAGTACTGGAACATCGTATTTATCCGCCGACACCTGGCAATTGACCTTAAATTAAAATATCCCTCCTGAACGGGAATATACGAGTACATGATGGATGAAACGATACATAAGGGCTGTACGAACGCAGATTGTAGATACATAGTTGACATCATATGGAAGTTTGAGTGTGGCTGTGATACGTGCTCGTATAGCGTAATGGTAAGGCGACGGCTCTCGATAAACGGGAAATCCGGGTTCGAGTCCCGGAACGGCACAAAAAATCATTGTTGTCATTCCATAATACAGCTGATGGCTATTCGTATTCACAACTCCAAGTATATTTCATGTATATAACATGTTTGTGTCCTTTTTGGCATGCTGTACACAACGAGGTCGAGAATTTGATGCACAAGTCTGTCCCTCTTTTTGACGACCACTCTGCCGGCCGCGGTGGTCTAGCGGTTCTGGCGCTGCAGTCCGGAACCGCGGGACTGCTACGGTCGCAGGTTCGAATCCTGCCTCGGGCATGGGTGTGTGTGATGTCCTTAGGTTAGTTAGGTTTAAGTAGTTCTAAGTTCTAGGGGACTTATGACCTAAGTTGGTGAGTCCCATAGTGCTCAGAGCCATTTTGACGACCACTCTCGAGAGGTGAGGAGGAGTCCTCGAATCAAATACTGCAAGTTTAAATTGTTACCAAGTGCACTCAGCTGAGTTAATGTTAGTAAATATTGGAGACAATAACATTCGATTGATCCCTGACACCTGTGGGAGTTTTACGACCATTTAATATTACAATGCCCATAGGATTATGTCTGCTATTTCGTTTGATATTTCTCACATGATATACGATATGTTTCAATAATTTACGCCCAAAAGTGTTGTGATATGTTCAAAGCGAAGTTAGAGATATGTGCGATATTTTGCGTATAATGTAAATCGAAATTATTTGTATGGGTAATGCCCTTTCGGTCTCACTTCAATTTATTCATTCATTAATCCAGGGATCATCTCACAATGAAATTGTATTCATTATCATAATAGAAATAAACAAGTAGTTTCACTATACACAGACACAGAATACGTAAGTATGTTATATAAGGATGTAACACATGGGCGGCTATGGCCAAATTGAACGAACCATTCAGGCAGTTGCCTGAAAAGTTTCATAAAAAGTACCTGCCTATTGTGTTGCGATATAACTGACCATGATCGCATATGTCCAATGAATTTTACAGTGAATAGGGCAATCGTTACCGATGGAAAATAACGCAGGTTAGTTGGAGGAAAGTGTACAACAGACCCTTCTGAAGAAAGAATCTATTCTAAATCTAATCTAAATAGTGATGATAATTTTGAAATGGGCGGAACATACTGCAACTGATCACGAACCAAACAGGGGAAAAGGTTACCACGTAATACTTGCTACAAAAGTTATTGATAATACATAGAAAACACTGATCAGCTAAAAAGGGGAAAATTACACGGTCGCTAGCTCACTGGGGTAATGAGTCTCCAGAAGAAAAGTGATGGCAATGAAATCTAACCAAATAATCACTGGCGTGGCACCAGATGGTTACCACTCTTTTCCACAGTTCACAAGAAAATAAATGAATCAGAAAGTAGTGAAATTGAAGTCACTTATTCTGAAATTTTGAATTTTGAAAGTAAAGTTAAACGGAGTAATTGGTTAAATAAATGTAACTAAAACTTTGTCATTAAAAAAAATGCTTTCAGTAACCTCACTGTTAGGTTATGAAAAATTTAGAATGAAGCAAGCAATTTACTTTTGATTATTGAAAGATTGAATTGAATTTACTATGATCGAACAGGCAGCTGATTTTACTTGTATATATAACAACAATAAAATACATATCAAGCTAGCAGACGTCACTCTCTAAGCCATATAGAGAGTAAATGAAATTGCGCACTCTTAATTTGTCCTGTATCTTTAGTTATTAGTTTTTCTAGTGAAATTTTACGTCACTTGAAGTGAATGAAGTTAGTATTTAAAACAGCAAATTATTAAAGCCTCTGTCGTGTAATACAAGAATGAACAGTTACTGAGACAAAAAAATGAGACTGAAACTGGTCATAAGCAAACACACAAAACTGGCAGTAAATAGTCAATCAATTTTCATATTCTTACAGCACTCGGTGATTGCATGGAACGGAAAGGGACCCTGCTCGGTAATAATGTCTGAGGACAATGACAACACAGGTGCCCTACAAGTTTCAGCTATTGTAGGTTATTATTCAGGTTAGCCATATTCTGTGAAAGAAATGCTGCTGGGTAATGCCTGTATCAGTTTATAATTTTTCACTTAACAGCTGTGCGGACGACGAAGAATGTAGCCGACTGGTGCTGCTGCTGGATGAGAAACCCGAGTCACGGATACTTTTGGGACAGGCAATAGATGCAGTTGCAGCTTCCATCGCCGGTTCACTTTTACCGTGCTCTCAATACTCGGGCTTAATGAACTTCGTGTGCGTACACTGGCGCGATCATAGTTACACACTGCATCTGCGGGAGCGCCCAACAAACACTTCCGCACTCTTTCATTACTCAAGCTACTCTGCTTACGCTCTACTCGCAACGCGACAGAGTGTCTCCATGGGCAAAGATATGTAATGGCACAGCTACTGCCATTTCCTCGTTGCCATCGATACGTTCAAATAAAGTTCCCTTGGCTATTACCCAGCAATTTACAATATTTTCTTTATAATTACAATCAATTATACACAGTCAGAAATAAATATGCAATTATTTCGATTACTTATTAAACATAGTTTCTGTAATACAGCTTACAGATTGAGAATAATAATTACAGTACAAGTTATCAGCGGATATTCAACAGCAAAATTCTCGGATGGTTCAGTATGTATTTTATCGGCATTTCCATTGTTACAAACTCAAATCATTTAGATAACTGCCGAAAGTAGGTACGTTTGTGAAGTTACATTGACATCCTACCAATTCTTCTAGGTGCTACACTTTTTTGCTCTCGACAACCTGAATTGCGTTTCCGCTGATATGCATGCCACCAACATAACGGATTTGTCTTGCGGGTCCCCTAAACTCTTTGCAGTACAGGCGTTTGACTATACAAACTGGATTCCAAAAGAGATCAATACAGAACATAGTTCTTTAAGGTAATCACTGAACATGTAAATCGACACCACAGTATTGCAAATACGAGGAAACATGTTTTTACAGATGAGACAGTCCTTAACGTTTGTAAATTCAATTTTGTTACAGTAACTGACATTTCAAATTCACTACGACACTCATTAGAACTTGAGTTAACTAACTGTTTCACTTATGTCATGTTTTGTGGCTAATTAATTAAAATGATACACACTTCTTAGCAACTCTCTTTACTGAAGTGCGCCAACCTATAAATACCTCTTATTTACGCAAAAATGTGACTATAAAATTCTGAACAAGGTTTTCTACTTTAGATTATGGTACTATTCCTTTATCTGTTTTATATATATCTATAACCTCATTTTTGGTCATAGTTTCCAATTATAAAAACTGGCTTTCTGCAAGAGCAGTTGCCACTTAAGTAACGTTTCCATCACTGCGTCGAAATTTTATGACAATTGCGTTAACAGGATTTAAGTTCTCACCACTTCCACGCAGCGCATCTCCAGAACAAGCAGATCTGATAAAACCTAGCAGAATACCTATTATGTCACTTTCAAAGAGCTTATGTTCTTCGTAGCTCAGTTCGTGGAATTCAAAGTCATATGGACTATCTGCACTGCCGTTGCAAACGAAAAGCGAAGCTAATATCCATCCCCAAACTGTGACGCAAGCTAGGTCACATCTTTGCCTCTGATGGACATATTTGCTGTCGACTCTCTCTCTAATTGGTCGATGAACATGGCGTGAAATACTTGGTGCAGTAGAAAACACCTTTTCGTCCGTCAATATATTTTGCTTCCAGTACGAGACCGGTTTCATTCTTTATGTCACTCCGAAGTTTAATCTGGCAGCCTTATGTTGTTCCTTCAGCATTTCCTTAACCGCCGATTTTCGTTCATAGCTTCCTTTCTCATTGAGTCGACGGTGAACAGACAATCTGTTCACACTGAGCTGGAAGATGTTCTTAATTTCTGTGCTTTTCCTGAAAGAGTCTTCGTCAGTGCAGTAAAATATAGCATTGTCTTGATCCCCCGTGGTAGTCCGTTGAGGTCTAGGGCACCGACGACGGTTGACGTGGCCTTCCTCCGCCGTCTTCTTCACCCAGAGATGTATTGCAACTAATATAATAAATTAGTTGCTTGTGAGTATCGTTTAGAGTATCGTGTAAATGTATTTTTCCTCTAAACATTATGTTTAGTGATAATAATGACACCGTTTTCAGAGATTAAATGTAAAATTTAGATTCAAATTATGATGCAAGTTATGTTGCTCTGGATATCGTATATTAGTCACTTGTGTTATCCCACATATCACATCAGGGAAGGCTTTAACAGTGCTTCATAATGGTGGTAGGATAGAGGAGTAGGTAAATCGGTGAATTTGTATTCCCTTGTTGTTGGATTCGAATCCTGCAGCTGTTAGAAATTTCAGTTCGTTGCAAATAAAGAATTATTAATAATTACTATTAAAAACAGTCTTGATCACGATTTATTTAACAAGGTGACCGGTTTCAACCACTACTGTGGTCATCTTCAGACCTATAAGTTGTATACAAAGCTCTAATTAGAGGGCTACATACATTAAACAAAATACATAAAGTTATAAAGCTATAAAACGTTGAATTACCATTGAGTAGGAACCCCTTTCTGTTGAAGAATCACTACTGGAGAACCCAGTGCACGTCTTACTATATATAATGGAGGCTCCACCCACTTCTGACTGCATGATGTCATTATTAACCAATGAGTTATAAGTCGAATTACAATTTAAAATTTCTTAGTTAAAAGAACATTGTCAAGAATTAGAAATAAATACACACTAAACTTAGCTTATTAAACAGCTATTGTCAATTAAGAAGCGTTAAAAATATTTAAATATGTAGGAAAATCAAATCAATATTTGGTCAACATCTTGATGGATACAATCATTCTGAGGGTTGCATTTCTAGCAATTTGAAAATATTACATACTGTGCCAAAAGGACCACTGCTAAATATCTTAGAAGAAATTGAAATTTTTTCACTTCACAAAAGTAATCCATTATCTGTTTTAAACGAACAACTTCAGTTCAAAGACAAACATTTCTTTGAGCTTTTCGATGATCTGATTTAGAATGTTTACTCTTCTGTCCT
Organism: Schistocerca nitens; assembly: GCF_023898315.1. Lineage (NCBI taxonomy): Eukaryota > Metazoa > Arthropoda > Insecta > Orthoptera > Acrididae > Schistocerca > Schistocerca nitens. Next base: position 39,833 of record NW_026045703.1, read on the forward strand.
TTGTCTTGAAAGGTTAAAGAAAATTATATATATTCTTTTAATTATAAAGACTTTTAGCAAATATTTTATCTTTACATTGTAATTGTCTTTTACCAAACATTATTTTATGATTGACTATCTGTTTTAGAATTTTGCTTTTATGCTTTTAGACTGCATATTGCTAATTTACATCGTTTTATTTTTGACACTGGCTCATAATTTTATTATTTTAAATTCTTTCATTTTTATTTGCTTATATTACTGGCATATAACTTGAGGAATAGCAATGCCTTAAAACAGCACATGTAATCTACATATCAACTTCATAGATAATATTTCATACATACGGACAACTACTTCATATCGTATTTGGACAGCATGTAGTTACATGTCAGCTACAGATTATTGTAGCTTACTCTTTTCGTTTCTATAAAGACAAGTTGCTGCTCAATAATACATCGTCTGACGCCACAGTCTTTGCCATTTTACTTCGCAACAACTTCTTTGGAAAGAAGCCTGCTGCCACATCTTTGCACTGGTGTTTGTCCTCACCATGGCAACCACTAGTTCGACTATCGACCTTACAATAACTTCAGTGAAAAAAGCATGCTGCTTCATCTTTGCAACGGCGTCTAACTTCACCATAGCAACCAGTGGTTCCAAATGGTTCACCGACAGGCCTTGAGAGGGCAACCCGTGTACTGCCAAACCGAAGTTCATTTTCCTACATATTTAAATATTTTTAACGATTCTTAATTGACAATAGCTGTTTAATAAGCTAAGTTTAGTGTGTATTTATTTCTAATTCTTGACAATGTTCTTTTAACTAAGAAATTTTAAATTGTAACTCGACTTATAACTCATTGGTTAATAATGACATCATGCAGTCAGAAGTGGGTGGAGCCTCCATTATATATAGTAAGACGTGCACTGGTTTCCCCAGTAGTGATTCTTCAACAGAAAGAGGTTCCTACTCAATGGTAATTCAACGTTTTATAGCTTTATAACTTTATGTATTTTGTTTAATGTATGTAGCCCTCTAATTAGAGCTTTGTATACAACTTATAGGTCTGAAGATGACCACAGTAGTGGTTGAAACCGGTCACCTTGTTAAATAAATCGAGATCAAGACTGTTTTTAATAGTATTTATTTATAAGACATTGATCACTGCTGTGCCCATAATGTATTCAAAAGTAAAGAATTATTACCTTAGAAGGACAACATATATTTCAAAGTTCAAAGTAATCGTAGTATTGTAAACATTTGAGTATACAGTTTCCATTGCTCATTGAAGGAAGGCAAGGACAAACAGTCTCCCCTGATTTCCCTATTATAAATATAAATTAGTTTGAAGATATATACAGACTTTGGTTGTTAATTGTTTTGAATTTTTAGCAGTATCATACCCTTAGATGTTCAACTGGGTTGCAACTAATAATTTCCACAACTACAGGAACACAACGTGTGATACGACGTCTTACGCAAACTGTAATGCATTGCTATCAGACGGAAAGGTCTATCTGGCCTAGACTGTACAGACTTTGTTTCTAAGCGTTTTCCTACCCTGACAATAAGCTTTTCTTAATCGGTAAATTTGAGAATATTGATGCTGAAGATTTTTTAAGATTATACTAAAATTCTTCGCCTACGAAAACATTAAAAGAAATTGTCTTAACAGCACTAAACAGTGGTTTGTGAAGCGATTACTGGCCGCTTTTATCCGCATTTCGCTAGTCAGAAGGGAAAGAGCTTACTGATCAGAAAAGTAATCTCCCAGAATGAACGGTGGAACGAAATGAAACCTCTCATATTGGGTCGTGTGACTTTAGTTCAGTGATTGCAAAATCATGGGAAACGAAGAATGAATTTGACAGTACGAGCACACTGTTGGTGTCAATGTGGCGTTGCATTGCCTGGGGCCTGAGAAGACAGAGAGCCAGTTTAGGTCAGGAATATACAGAGCTGGAAGAAACGACACTATTAAATTCTACAATTACCTGGTCACTAAATTCTACATTCCTGGTCACTAAATTACTGCTGCAACGTAGTTATAGAGCCCAATAAGTCAACTGCGTGTATTCATTTGAGAACGAACAGTGGTAAACAGTTTTCGCTATATCAGTTTACTGAAACTGGTGTTCCACTAAGTTAGAATTTCTGGTTGGCGCCTAAGCGTAAGGCCTCTGAGTCAGGTGTGAGTTTTGCGACCTTGAAATATCATTCTACATTGCCGAGGTGGCTACTATAGTTAGAGAAAATCCGTGAAATATGGACTTGGATCACGTAGAATGAGTTTATTGCAAAAGTAAACAATAGATATTCTGCCATATTTTGCCGCTTGCTCTACTTGAAATAGGTGACACCGACAGAGTCATCTGGAGACGATGATCGTGACATTTAACAGAAAACATTATCTTCTGGCTTTGAGAGTGGCATTTACCTTTAGTTTTAGCATTTTACCACCGTCGTTGCTAAGCGGAAGTAAATGAAGTAATGCAACGCAGTTTCTGCTATGAAATAACATTTTCATGAGTTAATTTAGTTTTAATGTAATTAAAGAATAATTGGAGATGTCCGATACTAACCTGAAAATTATTAGCTAGGCCTGGAAGGAACTAAATAACTACTCGTTACGGTCCACTTTCCACAGACCGCCGGAACCATTTGCTGCGAACTAAATATTTACCTGTTTTTGGCAACTACTTCTAAAAATGATCATAAAGCATTAAATATCTCCTTCAAGCACGCGTGTAGCAGGAGCCGCAGAATCAAGAGGTTAATAGCGGTAATGGCAGTAAGAGGAAGTATTCGGTAACTTCATAGTTTCCAGTGGTATTCATCGATCAAAGAAATTTCCTGAAATAATGAAAATTTCACAATGTCTTCCAACCGATTATATTATGGCTAAAAGTGTCTTTACACCACGCTGACATGAGACTATCATAATTTCCGTGTCAGAACCTGTTGATAATTAACCAGTTCATGGAGAATTGAATTTGTTTCATCGCGTCTAATCTGTAATCCAAGTGCATCATACGGTACGACACAGTCATCGAAGTAGCATATGTGGGCTTCAGTGGTCTGGCGAATTGATTCTTGTTTCTTATTTGCCAGGTAAGAGTGCGATTCCCACGTGTGGCGTGTATTTTAAACACCAACTAACTGATCTCCATCGGCTGTATTAATGCCAAGTGAAGAATGTCAGGATGATCGTAGTTCAGAGTCCGCATTATAACCATCATACCCCTTCACTACCAAAAGGAAATGAGCCGGTTTAGGTTGCTCCATAGCAGAGGCAGAAGTCGCGGAAAACAGAAACTCGGTCGCCAATGAGGTTCCTTACACTAGAAACTCTATTTATTTAATAAGCCAATGGCCATTTTACGTGACAGGGCTCTTATTTTATTTGGAGTTGAGACGGCGAAACATTTGGTGCTGGACTACGATTCGAATTCGGCTCTTCTCTTTTGCGGTATCAGACACACACTGAACGATAAAGTTCGATCAACTCGTTGTTTCCCCAAGACCGCAAACTCCTCCATGTCTCCACGAAAGGCTCATATGTGGGTTCGAATCCTGGTCCAGCACAAATGTATCCACGATTTCATTTCGTGGCCTACCATTTTCGCATTGAACTACTAGTGATAAATAGTCATCATCGTTTAAGACTGATTATGCCTTTCAGCGTTCAGTCTGGAGCATAGCCCCCTTATAAAATTCCTCCATGATCCCCTATTCAGTGCTAACATTGGTGCCTCTTCTGATGTTAAACCTATTACTTCAAAATCATTCTTAACCGAATCCAGGTATCTTCTCCTTGGTCTGCACCGACTCCTCCTACCCTCTACTGCTGAACCCATGAGTCTCTTGGGTAACCTTGCTTCTCCCATACGTGTAACATGACCCCACCATGTAAGCCTGTTCGCCCTGACTGCTACATCTATAGAGTTCATTCCCAGTTTTTCTTTGATTTCCTCATTGTGGACACCCTCCTGCCATTATTCCCATCTACTAGTACCTGCAATCATCCTAGCTACTTTCATATCCGCAACTTCAACATTGTTGATAAGGTAACCTGAATCCACCCAGCTTTCGCTCCCATACATAAAGTTGGTCGAAAGATTGAACGGTGGACAGATAACTTAGTCTTGGTACTGACTTCCTTCTTGCAGAAGAGAGTAGATCGTAGCTGAGCGCTCACTGCATTAGCTTCGCTACACCTCGCTTCCAGTTCTTTCACTATGTTGCCATCCTGTGAGAATATGCATCCTAAGTACTTGAAACCGTCCACCTGTTCTAACTTTGTTCCTCCTATTTGGCACTCAATCCGTTTATATTTCTTTCCACTGACATTACTTTCGTTTTGGAGATGCTTATCTTCATACCATAGTCCTTACATTTATGATCTAGCTCTGAAACATTACTTTGCAAACTTTCAATCGAATATACCATCACAACTAAGTCATCTGCATATGCAAGACTGCTTATTTGTTGTTCACATATCTTAATCTCACCCAGACAGTCTATTGTTTTCACCATATGATCCATAAATAATATGAACAACAGTGGAGACAGGTTGCAGCCTTGTCTTACCCCTGAAACTACACTGAACCATGAACTCAATTTACCGTCAACTCTAACTGCTGCCTGACTATCCATGTAAAGCCCTTTAACTGCTTGCAAAAGTTTGCCTCCTATTCCATAATAACTTCCTCCTAGGAACCCGGTCATATGCCTTTTTTAGATCTATAAAGCATAGATACAATTCCCTGTTCCACTCATAACACTTCTCCATTATTTGCCGTAAGCTAAAGATCTGGTCCTGACAACCTCTAAGAGGCCTAAACCCACACTGATTTTCATCCAACTGGTACTCAATTAATACTCGCACTTTCCTTTCAACAAGTGATAAATAGTATATATTTTTACCGTCTCTTCACGTGTTGTCAACAATAACGATAGCTGCCGTTATTTATAGTCAAACATGCACACATGCCACTACTGGTGAGCAAAAATTCGTGGATAGAAGCCATCGGCAGTAGGTACCAGGTTCCCGGTCAGGCAAGAACAATTGCACCCTCATTGCAAACATCTCGCTGCTGGGGGAAAAAATTCGATATGTGGCATCTGATTTTACTTAGTTAACACTCTGATTATGTGCTGAGTTCGAATGCGCTTTACAAAACTTTACATCATGACACTTCGTTTTAAAACGGTGCAAACTTTGTGACCTGAAATTATATTAAACATTTTTCGTTATTAGTTAACAGGGAGATAAGGGAATTGACAGGATTTCTGGCAGAGTACAAAAAATTTCAAGTTCAGATTTGCTAACTGATACTGGTAGAAACCACGATATTTCACGACTCTTTGGGCTTAGTCACCAATGGCGAACGTTGCTGTGATCGAGTCTCGGTGAGGCAAGAAAGCTTTGGTAAGTTTCAATGGCTATAGGTTTTTGGTTTCAATCCAGATCCAGAACAAAAAATTCATCATGTCGTTCCAAGTTCAGAAATGCGCACAAATAATTGCTAAATCATCAGTACAGAGAAATTACTAGTGAAAATGTTGTCTGAGTAGGGCCTCCCGTCGGGTTTACCCTTCGCCGGGTGCTAGTCTTTCGATCTGACGCCATTTCGGCGACTTGCGAGACGATGGGGATGAAATGATGATGATTAGGACAATACAACACACAGTCCCTGAGCGGAGAAAATTTCCGAGCCAGTCGGGAATCGAACCCGGGTCCTTAGGACTGACATTCTATCGCACTGACCACTCAGCTACTGGGGGAGGACGATGTTAATATTGAGGTTTCGATAGAGCGCTTTCCTCTATTAATTGAGTTGCTTCTAACGGGTTCAATCAACAACCAGTTTATGACCAACCACTAGGATCAGTAACGGCGTTTCACAGGAGTGGGAAAACCTTTTAAAGACCAAAAATACTTCGAATCGTCATAGAACATTACAAATCCAGATATCGTCTCAAAATTCGTGTTCATAAAAATATTTAACATTGCCTAAAGGTTGCTGGAATGACTTACGTGGTGGAGCTAGTTAACACAAATTCTAATCAGTGTGGTAGTGATTTTGAAATGTCACTTACTGCAATAAAATTGAGTTAACAAACGTTAAGGACTGTCCAGTGGTGCTAATAGACATCTGGATTCATTACTCTATGAAACAGTGATGTCTTGTGGTATCGATTTGTATAGTCAAGCGACGATACTGCAAATAGAATAGTGGGCTTCCAAGACAGGTACGTTATATGGACCGCATGAAAATCAGCCGAAACGCAATTCACATTGTTCGAATACTTTCGGGTATGATGGTCCCCTTCGTGGGAAAAAAAAGTAGGCAACTGCCGAATGCATCCAACATAACGTAGCTGTGTAGCAGGTCCTCTAAACACCGGGACCTTTTGGATTACAGTCTTCAACTATGCACAATGGTTGCCACAAGAGACCGATAGAAAACACTACTTACAGTCGCTGCTATTGTTGTATATGGGAAGGTGGCGTCGTCAAGAATACAATATGACTTAGTCAACATTTCTACTTGGTGTCATGAATGGCAGCTTTCTCTAAATGGAGGGAAATGTAAGTAAATGCAGATCAGTGGGAAAGACAGTGCTATAATTTTCGAATGCATTAGTGGTGTGCTGCTTGACACAATCACGTCGATTTAACATCTACGTGTAATGTTGCTAAGTGATATTAAATGGAACGAACGACTGAGGACGCTAGTTGGGAAGGTGAATGGTCGACTTCGGCTCAATGGAAAATTTGAAGAATGTGTTTAGGAGACTGCATACAGAAGTCTAGTGTAACGCATTATCCACCACATCAGGCAAAGGAAGACATCGAAATATTCAGAGGAAGGGCGCTGAGCTTGTTACCGGTAGGTTTTTACAACATACGAGTTTCTTGGAGAAATTTAACGAACTTGAGATATAATTCCTGAAAGAAAGGCGACCTTCTTTTCAGGAAACAATTCTGAAAAACTTAAGAGAACCTTCGCTTGATGCTGGCTGTGAAACTATTCTATCGCCAACATACAGTTCGCGTAGTCGTCACGAAGACAAGAATTGAGAAATTATAGTCGGTACGGATTCAAACACAGCAATTTTTCCTGCGCTCTGTTTGCGGGTGGATCAGACAAGGAGAATACTAGTAGTGGTGCAATGTAAATTCAACAGCACAAAAAGTGGGCCATCTCTGAATTCTAATGTGCACACCGCACCTGACTTTATGCAACCAACGTAGCATAGCTGTATCATAGGACCTCTGAAAGATCTGCAGTACAGTCATTTGTTTATACACAGTGGGTACCACAAGAGACTATTACAGAACACTGCTCTTTATGGCTGTCAGTCCAGATGTAAACTAATACCGTCATACAACAAATATTACAAAATACGCTATTAGATATGAGAAGTCCTTACTGCTTATAAATTAAACTTCATTATAATAAGTGACACTGCAGAAGTTTTACCACACTCATTAAATTGCGTGTCTGTTAATCAAACAAAGCTTGTTTGTCTGATCGAGACTCGACTAGGCATAAACAGACATAAAATAATGCAATGTTCACCAGTATCAATTTTCAAGGCCAAATGTCCGAAACTGGAAATAAATGACGGTATGTTTAGGACTACACTGGGAACCCCATGAAGCTCACACTGTCCCTGAGAAGTAACCAACGAAATGTCTGAAATAAAGTGCAATGCGCTAGTGTGAAACGCCATGAAATAAAGTTGTGGTGATGGAAGGGCAGAAGAACGCAGATGTCAGATATCAAATATGTTCACCAATAGCGTGATATTGGAACTTGAAATGACGATACAAATTATTTTTGCCTGGCAGAGATTCGAATACGAAACCTTCAGCTATTTTCTTGTAGTTATGAATAGACATGAAATATTTATATTTTCTTCACCAGTAGCGACATGTGGGGATGTCCAGTTACAGGTAACGCAACGAGTAGTTCTGTGCTGCCTGGGACTCCATCCTCACGCATATCGTCGCTGTTGACCACATGAAGAGGTGTCAACTACCAAATTCTCTTTCACTAGTACTTAGGATCGTGCCGTTCGTAGACGAATGGAGGAGCTTCGCATCTTGAGGAAACAACAAAATGAAGGGACATTATCATCTCGAAGAGTTCAAATCCAGAGAAAAAATGGAATCGGAGCTTGAATCCCTGTTCAGTGCCAGTATTTTCAAAATCTCAAGATCACTGAGCGAGGTGGCGCAGTGGTTAGACACTGGACTCGCATTCGGGAGGACGACGGTTCAATCCCGCGTCCGGCCATCCTGATTTAGGTTTTCCGTGATTTCCCTAAATCGCTCCAGGCAAATGCCGGGATGGTTCCTTTGAAAGGGCACGGCCGACTTCCTTCCCCATCCTTCCCTAATCCAATGAGACCGATGACGTCGCTGTCTGGTCTCCTTCCCCGAAACAACCAACCACCAAAATCTCAAGATCACTTAAAATAGGAAATGAAGGTCCTACGTCCTTACATGACGGTTGGCGCATGAACTAAAGTACCATTACTAGTGTAAGAAAGCTTAATAGGAACAGAGTTTCCGGAAGGAGGGACTTCCACCTCTAACAGCCAAAACAAATCCAACTCTGTTTCAGTTAGTACTGGATGGACATATATAACGTTGATTTGGAACCACGGCACAGTCCTGCATTCATTACTTCGAGTTCCTAGAGGTGCAGAGGGTATGTTCGTGGCTGTTAAAACTTGGTAAACCCCCCCCGCGGGAACCGAACCCACGCCTTAGCCATTACAAGCTATCCTCAGCCCAAAAAAGAAAAAAAAATAGAATTTAAGATGTGCTATAATGTTTTTGTCGTAATGGGGTATGCAGCACATGGTACAAGAAGTGTTGACTTCCACTTCATCTGTTGTTGTCAATAACCTAGTGTTAGTTTAGGAGTCAACGACATGCAGTGTGAACACAAAGCCTTGATATCAAAACAACCGTTTTCCTTTCTTTCTTAAGCCATACTCCGTCTGCCTGCTGAGAGCATCATTCTGACAGAAGGTCAGAGGCAGTTTCGGTCATTTCATAACCAGCCAGGAGTAGAAACATGTTTGTCAGAGGTCTCGTGGATGTCCGTCATGGTAAGAGCGGTTTCAGCGTCATCAGGCAGCGGCCGCTTGATACAGACCGGCGTCCGCCCAACAACATATTAGACATAGAGCCTATGATCTCCAGCGGACTTTTCTGCGCTCGAACAGCAAATATAACATTATTTAACGTTACATATGATATAATACTTTGTTTCAGCATGCTCGCTGGCGAATTTGTTTGACATGTGGCTATGAGGGTATTTAACTAGGGTAGGCCGTGTCCTACGTGAGCGACAGAAGCGAGCGACAGCGCGGGAGAGCTTCAGGCGACAAAAAACAACCGCTGTTGTAGTTACGGAAGTGTCCTACGTGAGCGACATCTGACATCTGTGTCGCTGCCTGTCTCCCGCCGCAACTGGCGACGTTTGAATTCAAACGTGTTTGAATCTTGTCGCTGCAGCACGCGCGACAGAGAGCGACAGCTACGTGTCTTCTCGGGAAAGCAGTGGATCCGACGCGACGGTAGCTATGAATTACTTCACATCCGATTTTAAGAAAACTATTCGGGGAAAAAAATTGATTCTTCCGCAACTTATAGCTTGATACCCTTAAACGATAAAGGTCTGACTTTATTTTCGTTATTCGTCATAGTTACTTTGCTTCACGAAATTGAGTACATGGCTACACTAAATCTGAGGTAAAATCACATTGTGTAGACTTTCCGTATAGTTCATTTAAGACCATACATAATTGCGTATGAAATGCATTCAATATATCTAAATTGTATTTAAAGATGTGACCGGAATGATATCTCTTTTCATTCTTGATATATTGGTTGTTTCTGCGTGGACGGTCGCTCGCGGCGCGTCCGAACCTTTCCTGCGCTTCGGGAATCAAGTGGTCGTAAAAATTGTCGTATCTCGTAAAAGGTTCAAGATATCGAAACGACGAATTTTGGAAATGACAGCCCGCAGGAAGGACTATTTTATCATATGATTAACACTCGATACGTTATTGTAAACGCGTGAGCAGAGCGAAAACAAGACTCCGTATAACTTACACCGTGAAGTATTGTCCAAATTTTCATAGCCAAACAAAGCGCGAGAAACAGGTAAACGGGATATCAAAGTGACCAGCATGAGTTCTAGTTTGGCATGAAAATATTTAACTACTTGAAAGTAATTAGGGTAATTAACGAAAACTTAATTAATAAGCTAAGGAAAAATTGAAATATTTCATGAAAAGCTGCTGTAAATGAGGTGTCAATAATTTCATTTGTTCAAGACCTAGCTATTCTGCACATAAAAAGATACATTGGTGCGGTATTTAAATGTCAAAAGGGTTTCCTTCGAATCAATTACGTTAGGAAGGCAAACGGTGAGTCAGTAAGATCATGCTTTCTGAATAATACTTGAAATTAAAAAATCGAAGAAATCAGCCAATTATTTTATGACATGATTTGTGTGTGTAAAAGAAATAAGTAGATCAGAGAAACGTTCTACGAGCCTTTGAATGATGCTCGAAATCATGAACAGAGAATGAGGTGCAATAAACGTTTCCCTAATATTTTTTATTTCATACTTTTAGACAAATCATTACACAAAACGATTGACTTTCTATTCAAAAATTTTGTAAGCTTTACTTTTACAGACTATTTAAAGTAATTGAAACGCTTGGCCTTAACACTGACTGCTGATGAATTACATTCGCAACATCAAATATCTGTAAAATTTCATGGTTCATTGTAATTTATTAGGAATTAAATGTGTGTGATATACTGGGATAGGTGTGAAGATCAAGTTCTTTGGTAAGGCCTTAAAAATATACTTAGCGATGCAGTGTAAACACTATACACATCCCCCAGGCTGTGGCTAAGCCATGTCTCCGCAATATCCTTTCTTTCAGGAGTGCTACTTCTGCAAGGTTCGCAGGAGAGCTTCTGTAAAGTTTGGAAGGTAGGAGACAAGGTACTGGCAAAAGTAAAGCTGTGAGGACGGGGCGTGAGTCGTGCTTGGGTAGCTCAGTTGGTAGAGCACTTGCCCGCGAAAGGCAAAGGTCCAGAGTTCGAGTCTCGGTCCGGCACACAGTTTTAATCTGCCAGGAAGTTTTAGTATACACAAATCTTAGTGTACAGAATTTAATTGAGTCAGTGAAATATAAGAACGGCTCAGATTCGAACGCAGCTATCCTCCTGCGCGAAGGAATTCGAAAATGGCTAAATTCCTTCCCTATTAGCTGAGTGGTCAGGGCGGCAGAATGCCACGCCAAAGGCCCCGGGTTCGATTCCCGGCTGGGGCAGGAGATTTTCTCCCCTCAGGGACTGGGGGTTGTGTTACCCTCATCAGCATTTCATCCCCATCTCCGACGCGCAAGTCGCGCAGTGTTGCATGAAATGCAGTAAGTACTTGCCCCCGGCGCCCGAACTGCCCCGAATGGGGAACTACTGGCCCACGATGCCGTACACTCATTTCCATTTTTCAAGGCTAAATTTAAAGCTTCAGCTTTCCTGTTACTGTCTTCTGTTGCCGGACCCGACTGGTCAACGACTTACTGGGTAGGAGCCTGCGACCCGTTTAGCGTCTTTACGTAGGATCAGGATTTTCTTGCCTACTCGGCAAAACCTTTTTCTAACGTATGACGGTAGAATTGTTTTGTATGTTTCATGCTTTGCTCTTTTTATAGAAGCACGGATGACTACTAACATTTCCTGTCGACATCTGCTCATTCATTTTTGAACCGAGATTGCGACAGTGTTGTCTTCCTCAGTATTTTCCTACGTTCGATGTCAAAACACGATAGGTGATAAACGTACTTAATCCACCTTCTCAGCACACTCTTCTCTTGTGGGCGATTTGCAATCAGATTCAATTTTACGCATAGTTCCTCTACGTCCTTCATACTGGAACTAAATGATGTCCGTTCAGTGTCTAAGTGGGACGCTAGCAATCGCTTACCTGCTCTTTCTAGAAAAAATGCTCCTAGCTGTTTTGGTGGATTTATTAACTTCAGTAACCATGGTCGCTATGATGACATCATAATCACTTATCACTGTCTTTTTTCTGACATTATCGGTGAGGTATAAAATATTTTCGTTGCGTGTGGGCTGTCGAAACAGTTGCTCGAACCAGTTGTTCAAAAGTATTTCACAAGATCACCTGTCTGTACTATCTCCTTTGAATCCATAGACGTCCCTGTAAAAACTCGGTGCGTTAAAATTACCTCCAACAAATTTTACAGCAAGTTCTAGGTATTTCTGCTCTCCAGAGCTTAGAATTTCTTCTATATACACTACAGAAACGAAGCAGATACTCGGGTAACCACAAATTAATTATATACATATATGAAATTGGATCTCCCTGGTTAGGTGACTTTATACATTTTTAAAATTTGTAGCACATAAATATTCATTGGTCACCTGACGCTGTGGAGTCTCACTAAGATTGCATTATTGTCACCTACTCATAGAATTTTGTTTCGTGGTCGTGTCATCACTTTGGAGTCGTTAGTCTGCCTCTGACAACTATGTACAGTACGTAACATACAACTCCAGTTCATCTATACAACTCGATATATCTGACGTGTGTGTCTTACGTTTACCTTATGGATGTTTTTGTGATGTGCCATGTCACTGCTGTTGCTTTTACTACATTACTACACTCCTGGAAATGGAAAAAAGAACACATTGACACCGGTGTGTCAGACCCACCATACTTGCTCCGGACACTGCGAGAGGGCTGTACAAGCAATGATCACACGCACGGCACAGCGGACACACCAGGAACCGCGGTGTTGGCCGTCGAATGGCGCTAGCTGCGCAGCATTTGTGCACCGCCGCCGTCAGTGTCAGCCAGTTTGCCGTGGCATACGGAGCTCCATCGCAGTCTTTAACACTGGTAGCATGCCGCGACAGCGTGGACGTGAACCGTATGTGCAGTTGACGGACTTTGAGCGAGGGCGTATAGTGGGCATGCGGGAGGCCGGGTGGACGTACCGCCGAATTGCTCAACACGTGGGGCGTGAGGTCTCCACAGTACATCGATGTTGTCGCCAGTGGTCGGCGGAAGGTGCACGTGCCCGTCGACCTGGGACCGGACCGCAGCGACGCACTGATGCACGCCAAGACCGTAGGATCCTACGCAGTGCCGTAGGGGACCGCACCGCCACTTCCCAGCAAATTAGGGACACTTTTGCTCCTGGGATATCGGCGAGGACCATTCGCAACCGTCTCCATGAAGCTGGGCTACGGTCCCGCACACCGTTAGGCCGTCTTCCGCTCACGCCCCAACATCGTGCAGCCCGCCTCCAGTGGTGTCGCGACAGGCGTGAATGGAGGGACGAATGGAGACGTGTCGTCTTCAGCGATGAGAGTCGCTTCTGTTGGTGCCAATGATGGTCGTATGCGTGTTTGGCGCCGTGCAGGTGAGCGCCACAATCAGGACTGCATACGACCGAGGCACACAGGGCCAACACCCGGCATCACGGTGTGGGGAGCGATCTCCTACACTGGCCGTACACCACTGGTGATCGTCGAGGGGACACTGAATAGTGCACGGTACATCCAAACCGTCATCGAACCCATCGTTCTACCATTCCTAGACCGGCAAGGGAACTTGCTGTTCCAACAGGACAATGCACGTCCGCATGTATCCCGTGCCACCCAACGTGCTCTAGAAGGTGTAAGTCAACTACCGTGGCCAGCAAGATCTCCGGATCTGTCCCCCATTGAGCATGTTTGGGACTGGATGAAGCGTCGTCTCACGCGGTCTGCACGTCCAGCACGAACGCTGGTCCAACTGAGGCGCCAGGTGGAAATGGCATGGCAAGCCGTTCCACAGGACTACATCCAGCATCTCTACGATCGTCTCCGTGGGAGAATAGCAGCCTGCATTGCTGCGAAAGGTGGATATACACTGTACTAGTGCCGACATTGTGCATGCTCTGTTGCCTGTGTCTATGTGCCTGTGGTTCTGTCAGTGCGATCATGTGATGTATCGGACCCCAGGAATGTGTCAATAAAGTTTCCCCTTCCTGGGACAATGAATTCACGGTGTTCTTATTTCAATTTCCAGGAGTGTATGTATCCTCTTTTTCACGGATATCTGACGATGGATTACCCGAAAGGCGTAATATTAAAGTCATTCCTTCACTAACTGATAACGTTTTACTAAGTGACTTATTCACCATTTGTGTAGTAATTTACTAACTCAGAACAATCCCATACTAATCCCTTTCTCTGGCACTATGTTGACCTGCGTTACTCTTCGATTCTGTAGATAGAACTTGCAGTCTCCCACCAATACAATAGCATGGTCGGTAACCTTGCTCGTGATACTGTGCAATTTCTAATTCGAAGTCAGAAACTGTAATAACCTCAGTAGATACTGTCGAATACCTTACTGACACAAATATGTCGCCACTACCGGCATCTAAAGTATCCTTGGGATGTATACTTAAGTCTGAATTCAAACTTTAATTACTCTTCACTTCCGGTTTCAGCCAACTTTCGACTCCTAATACTAACTAGGAATTATCACCATTAACAATAATTATTCATTCTGGGACATTACAATGCATGCTCCTGCTGTTTAATAATATCGTATTAACCTAATCTGCTTATCATCTGCGAGGACGCACGTCCTCTGAGAATAATGTGGCTAGTCTGTCTTCATTTTCTTCTGGTAATTCGTCACTGATCGCAAGAAGTGGTCCCTCTAACCCACAAAATTCCCATATGGACGCTACGTGTACTTCGCTAAGCAAACTGCTGCTTCCTGCGTGTAGTAAACGCCTGACCTGTTGAGGGGGGAGACCGTACAATTCTCCACCTTATAGCGGAGGTCGATAAATCCACATCCGATATCGTTGTAGAAGCGTCTGAGTCTCTGGTTCAGACCTTTCACTCTGCTCCAAACCCGAGGATAACGATCGACCCAGGGTACGACGCTTAAAAATAGTGAGCTGAGCCTGCATTCCATGTGTCTTCACCAAGTTGCCCAACCGCCGATATGATCTGAGGATCGCCTCAGAATCCCAACGACAGCCGTCTTTCTTGCTGACATGAGCTGCTATCCACAGAGGGTTGCACACAATATGTTCAGTAGCCACCGCAGAGCTTCCTCCACATCTCACAAGGAATAACTAGAGTACGAGATCGCAAGAGGCCAATGATGTTTACGGCATTCGACAACCCACACATTGTCTGCCACGAAACCACAATATTTCATGCAAATAGCAACCGCGGGGGGGGGGAGTACTGGATGTATCCAATCATGAGCACAGCATGAGGCTACGGAGCGTAGTTGAACTGTTTAGTCGGCGAGTAACTCACAACAGTGCTACAGAGCTAGTGACGTTGATTCAAAGTAGAGCAATGGCAACAATAAACAAATCAAAAATTTTATTACATCTATAACGACAGTTGCCGATGTTAATACTTCGTCAGAAAAGAACCCAAGGAAATATAAGCGTTTCTGCAGGATGAGTCAGCGGCTCTGGATTCCAGCGGCTATCTGATTTGGTGAAGGCTGCCGGTCTTGCTTACGAGATGAAGGCAGAGCTCACCATCTGTAGCATCGTTGACAGAACCGACTGCGGACCTTTGGTGCAGAGCCGGGTGGAGGGTCTGAATCAGAGGCTCAGACGGTTTTGCGACCGTGTTGGCTGCAGATTCCTTGACTTGCGCCATAGGGTGGTGGGGTTTCGGGTTCCGCTGAATAGGTCAGGAGTTCACTACACTCAGCTGGCGGCTACACGGGTAGCGAGGCTGTGTGGCGTGGACTGGGCGGTTTTTTAGGTTAGAAGGCCTCGGGAATGTACGGGGTGGGCTGCAACCTCAAAGGGTGAATGGCAAATACAGGACGTGCTTGGATCAAGGAACAGTCGGAATTGTAGTTGTAAATTGTTGTAGTTGTGCTGGGAAAGTCCCTGAGCTTCAAGCGCTAATAGAAAGCACAGAAGCTGAAATCGTTATAGGTACAGAAAGCTGGCTAAAGCCTGAAATAAGGTCTGCAGAAATTTTTACGAAGTCTCAGACGGTGTTCAGGAAAGATAGATTAGGCAGAATTGGTGGTGGAGTGTTTGTGTCTGTCAGTAGTGGTTTATCTTGTAGTGAAGTCGAAGTAGATACTCCGTGAGAATTGGGTTGGGTGGAGGTTATACTTAACAGCCGAACTAAGTTAATAATTGGCTCCTTCTACCGACCCCCAGATTCCGATGATATAGTTGCGGAACAGTTCAGAGAAAATTTGAGTCTCGTAACAAATAAATACCCCACTCATACGGTTATAGTTGGTGGGGACTTCAACCTTCCCTCGATATGTTGGCAAAAATACTTGTTCAAAACCGGTGGTGGGTAGAAAACATCTTCCGAGATTGTCCTAAATGCTTTCTCCGAAAATTATTTCGAGCAGTTAGTCCACGAACCCACGTGAATTGTAAATGGTTGCGAAAACACAATTGACCTCTTAGCCACAAACAATCCAGAGCTGATAGAGAGCATCATGACTGATACGGGGATTAGTGATCACAAGGTCGTTGTAGGTAGGCTCAATACCGTTTCTTCCAAATCCACCAGAAACAAACGCAAAATAATTTTATTTAAAAAAGCAGATAAAGTGTCACTAGAAGCCTTCCTAAGAGACAATCTCCATTCCTTCCGAACTGACTATGCAAATGTAGAAGATGTGGCTCAAATTCAAAGATATAGTAGCAACAGCAATTGAGAGATTCATACCTCATAAATTGGTAAGAGATGGAACTGATCCCCCATGGTACACAAAACAGGTCCGAACTCTGTTGCAGAGGCAACGGAAAAATCATGCGAAGTTCAGAAGAACGCGAAATCCCGAAGATTGGCTAAAATTTACAGACGCGCGAAATTTGGCACGGACTTCAATGCGAGATGCCTTTAATAGGTTCCGCAACGAAACATTGTCTCGAAATTTGGTAGAAAATCCGAAGAAATTCTGGTCGTATGTAAAGTACACTTGCGGCAAGACGCAGTCAACACCTTCGCTGCGCAGTGCCGATGGTACTGTTACCGACGACTGTGCCGCTAAAGCGGAGTTATTGAACGCAGTTTTCCGAAATTCCTTCACCAGGGAAGACGAATGGAATATTCCAGAATTTGAAACACGAACAGCTGCTAGCATGAGTTTCTTAGAAGTAGATACCTTAGGGGTTGCGAAGCAACTCAAATCGCTTGATACGGGCAAGTCTTCAGGTACAGATTGTATACCGATTAGGTTCCTTTCAGATTACGCTGATACAATAGCTCCCTACTTAGCAATCATATACAACCGCTCGCTCACCGATAGATCTGTACCTACAGATTGGAAAATTGCGCAGGTCGCACCAGTGTTTAAGAAGGGTAGTAAGAGTAATCCATCTAACTACAGACCTATATCATTGACGTCGGTTTGCAGTAGGGTTTTGGAGCATGTACTGTATTCAAACATTATGAATCACCTCGAAGAGAACGATCTATTGATACGTAATCAGCATGGTTTCAGAAAACATCGTTCTTGTGCAACGCAGCTAGCTCTTTATTCGCACGAAGTAATGGCCGCTATCGACAGGGGATCTAAAGTTGATTCCGTATTTCTAGATTTCCGGAAAGCTTTTGACACCGTTCCTCACAAGCGACTTCTAATCAAGCTGCGGGCCTATGGGGTATCGCCTCAGTTGTGCGACTGGATTCGTGATTTCCTGTCAGGAAGGTCGCAGTTCGTAGTAATAGACGGCAAATCATCGAGTAAAACTGAAGTGATATCAGGTGTTCCCCAGGGAAGCGTCCTGGGACCTCTGCCGTTCCTGATCTATATAAATGACCTGGGTGACAATCTGAGCAGTTCTCTTAGGTTGTTCGCAGATGATGCTGTAATTTACCGTCTAGTAAGGTCATCCGAAGACCAGTATCAGTTGCAAAGCGACGTAGAAAAGATTGATGTATGGTGTGGCAGGTGGCAGTTGACACTAAATAACGAAAAGTGTGAGGTGATCCACATGAGTTCCAAAAGAAATCCGTTGGAATTCGATTACTCGATAAATAGTACAATTCTCAAGGCTGTCAAATCAACTAAGTACCTGGGTGTTAAAATTAGGAACAACTTCAGTTGGAAAGACCACATAGATAATATTGTGGGGAAGGCGAGCCAAAGGTTGCGTTTCATTGGCAGGGCACTTAGAAGATGCAGCAAGTCCACTAAAGAGACAGCTTACACTACACTCGTTCGTCCTCTGTTAGAATATTGCTGCGCGGTGTGGGGGATCCTTACCAGGTGGGATTGACGTAGGACATCGAAAGGGTGCAAAAAAGGGCAGCTCGTTTTGTATTATCACGTAGTAGGGGAGAGAGGGTGGCAGATATGATACGCGAATTGGGATGTAAGTCATTAAAGCAAAGACGTTTTTCGTCGCGGCGAGATCTATTTACGAAATTTCAGTCACCAACTTTCTCTTCCGAATGCGAAAATATTTTGTTGAGCCCAACCTACATAGGTAGGAATGATCATCAAAATAAAATAAGAGAAATTAGAGCTCGAACAGAAAGGTTTAGGTGTTCGTTTTTCCCGCGCGCTGTTCGGGAGTGGAATGGTAGAGAGATAGTATGATTGTGGTTCGACGAACCCTCTGCCAAGCACTTAAATGTGAATTGCTGAGTAGTCATGTAGATGTAGATGTGGGGTCGTATACACTCGCCAATGCGGACAATGAACATGAGGAGTACAATGGTGACGATGCGTGCTTAACATGTGACAGTGATACTGAAACAGGTGTCGAGCCATGTAGCTCATCATCCTTGTCGGACAGGGAGCCACAAATCGTGTCTGCGGTGAAACGTAATAAATGACAATCGTGGTCCAAGGAGCGTATACTGAACAGAATTGTAAAGAAACAATTATGAACAGATTTCCAAGCGGGAATATGACAGTGTAGTGCATAAGAATAACTACGGATATTCAAAGGAGGACAAGGCATACTTCTTATAAAACCTGGTGTCTGCGCGTTTCAATAATGCTCGATACAATTTACACACTGTACATTATAGTGACCTGCTACATAATGCACATCAAATTGCACACGACATAAATTACAGTGATTTCAAGGGAAGCAGTGGATGGTTGCATAACTTCAAACAGTGCTAGAGAACTGGAGAACGTAAGATAATGACATTTCAAACAAAGCGCCAATTTGAGGATGCACAGCAAACTGAGGAATCGGCCCGAAAATTTGTAGATGAGATAAACAAACTTATAGTATTGTTTGTGGTGTCACCGCCAGACACCACACTTGCTAAGTGGTAGCTTAAATCGGCCGCGGTCCATTAGTACATGTCGGACCCGCGTGTCGCCACTGTCAGGATCGCAGACCGAGCGCCACCACAAGGCAGGTCTCGAGAGACGGACTAGCACTCGCCCCAGTTGTACGACGACGTTGCTAGCGACTACACTGACGAAGCCTTTCTCTCATTTGCCGAGAGACAGTTAGAATAGCCTTCAGCTAAGTTAATGGCTACGACCTAGCAAGGCTCCATTTGTACCATTGCATGTATCTCAAGATAGTCTCACTTGTATCATCAAGAATGCTGTATACCAAAGGACGATATAAAAGTTAAGTGTTCTAGTAGCTACGTTCTTTTCTTTATCACATTCATTACGAATCCTGTTCCAGACTTCGCGCCAGTCGGCGTGTGTGTACGTGTGGTGTACGTGTGCCCTTTCGGCTACCCGTCACTGTGGACTGGCTGCCTTGTCAGTCCACTACATTGACGACGAGTCTCAAAAGGGACTTTAGCGTTCGTATTGTATTAATTTGCTTGTGTAATGGCTTCGCCACACTCTCCAGATGTACTGTCCGAATTTTATCGCTTGCAGAATCAGCAGACGCAGGCGTTATTGGATGCCCTTGGACAGCTCGTCCAGGGTCAACGTGCGCTGCAAACCGATGCGGCCGCCGCCGCTTCATCGCTACCGCCGCCACAACACGCAGTTGCACCACCGTTTCGTCCGTATAAAGCGGACGACGAAAGCTGGACAGAATGGTCCCGACAATTTGGATTTCATCTCGCCGCCTACAGAATTCAAGGTAATGAGCGGCAGCCGTTTTTGCTTTCGTGTGTAGGTGTGTCCACCTACCGTGTGATAGTGAAATTGTTTCCCCGGCGCGACGTAGCAACTCTGTCATACGAAGAAATTTTGTCTGCTTTAGATGCCTATTTCAAGGAAACAGTCAATGTCGTTGACAAAAGGTATACGTTCTTTCATACCAAACGTACGGCCGGTCAGACTAATAGGGAGTGGGTTGCAACTTTGCAAGGACTTACTAGGGATTGTGCATTTGAATGTGACTGCGGACTCCCTTATTCAGATACTATGGTGCGTGATGCCATAGCACAGAACGTTTCTGATGTTCGCATTCGAGAACAGATTTTGAAACTCGTCAATCCCTCCCTTCAACAAGTGATAGACATATTGGATAGGCAAGACACACTGGATTTTGCTCAGGAATCATTTGCAACTTCGCCAGCCGTGTGTCACATTAACCGGCCCGCCGGGCCCGCTGCACGGAACGCTAACCTGCCCTCGCGCACGTCCGCGCAGCCACGTGTCCCGCGCAAGCAAGCAAATGCAGTGAAATCATGCCCGCGGTGTGCAACTAGACATTCGCGTGAGTATTGCCCGTCACGCCAAGCTATTTGCTTTTTCTGTAATACGAATGGGCATGTTCAAAGTGTTTGCCAGAAAAAACTCAGATCAGACACTCAAAACCATTCCAGGCCCTTTGCTTCGCGCCGGAATCGAACCAAGGACACTCAGGCTCGGGAACCTTCGCCCATGGACATTCATGTAGTTACTGCCACTCCGCCCAGTGTTCCTCTCGCTAACAGTGACTGTGTTCGTCCCACAAAGAGTGTGCGTCGACGTCGACGCAAATCCCGTCACGTCGCACGTGATTCTGTACCAGTGTCTGTTCACGTTGCACAAAACAGTCGCTCTTGTCGTCAGCAGGACAATAAACTTTTTGTAGATTTGGACTTTGCCGGACAAGTGATACCATTCCAGCTCGATACCGGAGCTGCAGTTTCATTGCTCAATCACGCCACGTACAAACAACTGGGCGCACCACCGTTGCGTGCTGCACGTGTTCAGTGAAATAGTTATTCCGGACAAGCTATCCCTGTGTTAGGACAGTGCACTCTTCTTGCTACATACAAGGGACAACCAACACTTGTGTCTTTTTACGTTCTTCGTTCTTCTTCTGCTGTGAACTTGTTTGGTTTAGATTTATTTCAGTTGTTTAACTTGTCTATCGTCAATCAGGTCCTATCAGTGAATCAGATTGTGCCTTCCGCCAGTGTTTCTAGTCTATGTGAGGAATTTGCAGACATTTTTGCACCGGGCCTTGGTTGCGCTAAGAACTATGCAGCACATTTGGAACTGCAAGTAAACGCACAACCGCAAATTTTCCGAGCGCACAATGTTCCCCACGCATTGCGTTCTGAGGTCGCCAATCGCTACGATATCTTGTATCGATCCGCTGCTAAGCACGGCGACGCTGCTGCGTTGTCCCGTTTGCCTGTTGCTGAGGATAAAGCATTCGATTCTTCCGAACTTGCTTGCATGTTCATTGATGCGGAAACCGATGACGTGGTCGAATCGTTTCCGATTGATTTTCGTCGTGTAGCTACAGCCACAGCTTCTGACCCTGTCCTTGCTACTGTTATGCGTTTTGTTGCTACGCAATGGCCCTTGTCAGAGTCACGGATCGAAGATCCGCTGGTTCGCCGATTTTTTGCTCACAAGGAGAGACTTTTTGTTCGACGTGGTGTTTTGCTGTTGCGTTCTGATAATGATCAGTCCCGAGTCGTGGTCCCACGTTCGTTACAGTCCTCTGTCTTACAGCTTCTTCACCGAGGACGTTGGGGTATAGTGCGCACGAAACAACTTGCTCGTCAGCCCTGTACTTGGTTCGGAATCGATGCTGCGATTACGAATATGTGCTCTTCTTGCATGGCGTGTGCCAAACAACAATCCGCACCGCTGCAGAAATTCTTTGCATGGCCGAAAGCCACTTCCCCTTGGCAACGCTTGCACATCGATTTTGCTGGCCCATTCTGGAATGCTCGATGGTTGGTTGTGGTCGATTCTTTCAGTAATTTTCCTTTTGTTGTCCGGATGCCTTCCACGACGTCATCTGCCACCATCCAAGCGTTATCTGCTATTTTTTGCATTGAAGGTCTTCCGCAGACTATTGTTTCCGACAATGGCCCACAATTCATGTCCGCCGAATTTCAGTCATTCTGCACGGCCAATGGTATTCAACATCTGACGTCCGCGCCGTTTTCGCCTCAGTCAAACGGTGCCGCTGAACGATTGGTCCGGACTTTCAAGTCACAGATGTTGAAGTTGAAAGAGTCGCATTCTCGGGAGGACGCGTTATTGCTCTTTTTGTCCTCGTATCGCTCTCAGCCCCGCGATGGTCGCTCACCGGCTGAGTTGCTCCATGGTCGTCCTCATCGAACCTTGATGTCTTTGCTGCATCTGCCGCATCAGGTTCCTGTGCAGCGGCAGACTTCTGCTTTTGCTCCTGGCGACGTTGTCTTTTATCGCACCTATCGAGGTTCACGGCGTTGGCTCGCAGGGCGCATTCTTCGCTGCCTTGGCCGCGCGATGTATTTGGTTTTGGGGGCCTCTGGTGAGGTGCGTCGGCATCTCAATCAGCTGCGCCTCTGTCGTCGCCCGGGTTCTGCCGCTCCCCGTCTGCTTTCAGCGACGGTGCCGTCCGGTCAGCACCCTGGGACCCATCTACTGGCACGCCTCATCCCCAGGTGTTACCGACGATGCCTTCCATTTTGCCTCATGGCGTCGCGCCGCCGCAGCCGCCGCCGCCGGCGCCGCCTGCAGTGGACGCTTCGCTGCAGCCGCCCAGCGCCTCCCTGGGTCACGCGCCGCCGCTCGCTTCCCGTGACCAGCTGTCCTCCGCCATGGAACTCTTGCCCGCTCCGGACCAGATGTCGTCTTCGCCCGTCGGGTGCCCCGACCACATGGAGGTCGACCCTTCGGCCCCTCCTGTCTCATTACGGGCGCATACACCGCATGTTGACGTGCACCCTGGACTAGGTTTTCAGGCGTTTCCTAGCTCCCCTCGGACCGAATGGCAGGGTGCGGGTGGCACAGCCTCGCCTGTTGTTAGGCTCCCCACCTCATCGCATACGTCAACATGGGGTCCTCCCCACGGCGGGCGGAAGCCTTATCACACGACCGTTCGCCGATTTGCGGGGGAGGACTGTGGTGTCACCGCCAGACACCACACTTGCTAGGTGGTAGCTTAAATCGGCCGCGGTCCATTAGTACATGTCGGACCCGCGTGTCGCCACTGTCA
Source organism: Schistocerca nitens (assembly GCF_023898315.1). Classification (NCBI taxonomy): domain Eukaryota; kingdom Metazoa; phylum Arthropoda; class Insecta; order Orthoptera; family Acrididae; genus Schistocerca; species Schistocerca nitens. The sequence continues at coordinate 63,279 of NW_026045703.1, forward strand.
GGATCGCAGACCGAGCGCCACCACAAGGCAGGTCTCGAGAGACGGACTAGCACTCGCCCCAGTTGTACGACGACGTTGCTAGCGACTACACTGACGAAGCCTTTCTCTCATTTGCCGAGAGACAGTTAGAATAGCCTTCAGCTAAGTTAATGGCTACGACCTAGCAAGGCTCCATTTGTACCATTGCATGTATCTCAAGATAGTCTCACTTGTATCATCAAGAATGCTGTATACCAAAGGACGATATAAAAGTTAAGTGTTCTAGTAGCTACGTTCTTTTCTTTATCACATTCATTACGAATCCTGTTCCAGACTTCGCGCCAGTCGGCGTGTGTGTACGTGTGGTGTACGTGTGGTGTACGTGTGCCCTTTCGGCTACCCGTCACTGTGGACTGGCTGCCTTGTCAGTCCACTACATTGTTCAGTAAGGAATTTGTTTTCAACTCCAACCAATCGGGATTTGAAGAGAAAATACAGACGACAGGAACCCTGGAAATTAGAGGTACCACGAGAATTGTAACAAGATCAACTAACATCAATGCCTTAACGCTTTTGTAAACAATTATGCCGACTGCTAATCTGGATGGTAAATTGGCTGCAAAGTTATTTATTGTGATGCGAAAACTTCGAGGTGCCTGGCCCCGACGATCCTTGTTTGTGTGTGTGTGATCTTGTAAGAGCAGTAGGGAATATTTACGTCATAGAAAGCAAGAGTGTGAAAATGGGCGTAAGGCACTTACAACTATGGTATGAGCATTGCTTTTGGCCAATAGCTGGTCAAAATAATTTGCTTTTACTGGATTCCTAGGCTGCGTATAAAAATCGTTCTCCTTTAGAGCAAACTACCTCTCCTGAAAACTGTATGACATTGCAATTTAAACTACATTTGTAAAACTCTAATTCCTCTCTCTCTCTCTCTCAAGCCCGACTCTACGGGGAGAGAAAGAGAGTTTCAGTTTTAGCGCATCAACATTTACGAAGTAAATAAGTATTTTTTATTTATCTGTAACCATTCTCCACGCAAAAATGAGAATATGGATTTCTTGAATTGCAGCACCAACTACCAGGATCAAAACAAATGTTTAAGACAAAACGTACGTAGTTTTTTTATGTAGAATCTGATTCTGCAATAAAAAATGGGTGTTCACATTTGAAAATTTAAAGTTGCCTCCCGCTCCACCCCCAGGGGCTGGGGTGGCGGGCTCATTTTAGCACCAGCAGATGTCCCCCTCGATTCTACACATTTTTTAGTGTGAAGCTTATTTTTCGGGTTATTCTGCTTTGTCAGCTTAAAATTTACACCCTGTGTATCAGAACACAACCGAAATAAGAATAATAAGAGACGTTTTAGACAGGTATACAGAATGAATTACTGTTGGCTAAGGGCGGTCAATAAGGCTTGGTGAGGGCGTGGTCTGGGCGGCGCCTCGGTTCGCTCTCTCCTTCGGCTTTCTTTTCTCCTAACACCGGCCGGGCAAAATCGATCGGGAACACCTATCAGCCAGTAAAAACTTTTAATTATCATGTCGAAATAATAAAGTTGCGTGGTTAATTTTTTGTTTGTGTACCTGCAGTCCCCGTAAATGAGACAAATAAACAAATTGTTACTACTTTTTCGACATGATAATTAAAATTTTATCACTGCCGTGGAGGTGTCCCCCAGGCGATTTCACCCGGCGGTGTTAGGAGAGCAGAACGCAGAAGGAGAGAGTAAACCGAGGCGACGCCCAGACCACGCCCTCGCCACGCCTTATCGATCAGCTCTCGTGTTTTCTTAGCCAATAGTCATTCAGGCAATATACCTGCCAAAAAGCCCTCTTCTCGTCCTTATTGCGTTTGATCAGCCGAAGAAAATCAACCCCCAGTAGCGCGCAAATACCTAGAGTATGGAACAAATTTGTTGGAGACAACTTTAACCGACCGAGTATAAGCTGCGACGACTATGGATTCACTGCACATGATACGGTCTGATATTCTTGCGAAGTTCGTTTGAACACGCTTTCCGAAAACTGTGTAGCGCAGTGAAAATATTTGACCTTGTAGCTAGGAACAGGCCTGACCTTGCTGACAATGCCAGTAAAGTGATTACGATGTCATCATAGCGATGATTGTTACTGAATTTAATAAATCCATTAAGATGGCTAGGAGAGTATTTTTTGCTAGGAAGAGTAGATAAGCAGTTGCTAGAATCCCACTTAGACACTGAATGGGCATCATATACTTCCAATATGAAGGACGTAGAGGAATTATGGGCGAGGTTTAATCGGATTGCAAATCGCGTTCTGAAGAACAATATGTCGAGTAAGTCGGTAAAGGATGCGCATGACCCGTCGTGGATTGGTAACAAAATTCGGAAAATACTGAGGAAAAAGAGACTATTGCAGTCCTGGTTCAAAGAAAAACAAGCAAATTATGGCAGCTAAAACGTAGATGTAATTCGTGAGCCTGTAAATAGATCAAAGTGCGAGGTATACATCAACTTGCACCGTCATACCATAGCAAAAGACATACGTCTACAACTACATCTACATAGATACTCCGCAAGCCACTGAACGGTATGTGGTGGAGGTTACCGTGTACTACTCCAGTCATTTCCTATCCTGTTCCACTCGAAAACAGAGCTAGGGAAAGCATCTATCTATGTACCTCCGTATGAGCCCTAATTTCTCGTATCTTTTCTTCATGGTCCTTACGCGCAATATACGTTTGTGGAAGCACAATCGTTTGGCAGTTAGCTTTAATGCCGGTTCTCTAAAATTCATCAATAGCGTTTCTCGAAAAGAATGTCACCTTCTGTCCAGGGTTCCCATTCGAATTCCCGAAGCATCGTCGGACTCCTGAATAAAGCGTAAAAAAGCAGCGCCCTGGTGTAATATGTAATATATACAAAATGTTTTTACGAGATATCTACTATGCTGCACTCTCTGAGAAATACAAAATCTAAGAGAAGAGTTCACAAAATAAATGGTGGTACCCCACAAGTTTCTGTTTTGGAACCACAGCTTTTTAGTACATAAGCATAGACGTTCCAGAAACATAGCCCAGGATATTTACTTACGTTGATGATATTGCAGTGATTGCTCTGGATCAACGCTTTAAGCAAGCTGAAGCAACACAGACGTCAGACATGAAGACGTTGGATGAATGCTTCAAAGATCACTCTCTCCGACAAAATCCTAAAAAGGCTGTTTTATCAACTTTCCATTTCGCAGTAAACAATCAAACTAAAAACCTAACTTCACATTTAGAGATCATACTCTCCAAGGTTGCAACACTCCAGAATAGTTAGGTGTGACCCAGGAGAGCTCTGTGACGTACAAATACATTTCCGGAATGTGGCAGCTAAACTCAAAACAAAAATGTACTACAGAAGTTAATAGCATATGTATGAGCAGCCATTGTAACAGACCTCAGGTAACCACTCAGACGCAGAATACTGATGTTCCACCTGCCTAAACAGTGCTCGCAGTAAAATAACTAACACACAGCTCAATCAACCAATGCGCCTCCTTACAGGGTGTATTTGTCCCACAAACACACACTTGAAACCAGTACTTAGTAATACTTCATCAGTATCCATAACAAGACCACAGTCATTGCTGAATGTGTGGACAAGAAAAAACTACCCAGAATGACAAATTCATTCAGAAATTTCATTATCAGAGCCCCAGAAAGTGAGGTCTAGAAAACCATTGTGACCTACAGAAACCAATCTGCGGAACAGTAACTTCAACATGCAAGAAGCCTAGATCAGTCATTAGGAGGAGTACTCTTCCATGTAGCACCACCATCTAATTCAGCAAATTTCATCTACCGCGACGACACTTACTGAATGTGGTCAGATCTGACCGGGGTAGATGTGGAGTACAGCTGCTCCAATGGCGATGGAAGTTGTCCCTTAGTGCGACGGCAGTGAATAGCAGCCAACAGTACACCACACAAGATTCAACCATTCCTTCAAGCATTCAAAAGGGGAATGGAACACCTTCACAATTTTCCTACAGAAGCTTCTGATTGGATTCCCAACCTGGACTTAGAGCTATGACCTCATTACGAATTGTTTTTATCCGTATAGAACGTATGTATTTGTTATAAATAGTTGTCTATATACCTCTTTTATCGTACGATAAATGCGTATATAATTAGGCTTCTCATTTAAAATAATTCTAAAAATTCGTTAAAAACCCCGTTCCGTTGTCTTTCATTTGTGCGTTCAGAATATTGCTACGCTACTTTTCATGAATAGCAATCTCAAATTCTTCCAAAAAGTCGAGTTTTCATCCTTTCTTGCCTATGTGCAGAATTTCTAAGTAATCTTGAGCTCGCTTAAGGGGATGGTTTATTCGTGCAAATGGTTCACAGTTTCTTATTTGTCATAATTACACCCTTTGAATGCATCTTTACATTCCTTGTATCTGATCGAAAATGTTTTTCCTGCCAGCCACACATAGGACGCCAGTGTATTTTATAAATTCTTGTGTAACTTTTCACTGAAATCATGATTCGGGCTGTACGCTACCTAATTAGATTATTAGTCTGTATCACTAATCTGATACGGTGAAGTTTAAAAATGTTCGCATTCTTTTGCGAGGTAACTCCATAGTAAGGCATTGTACCCGCTTACTTTCTTTCTTCGTTAAGCTTATTGTTTCTATTTATAATGCCTTTAGCCGGTAATTTGTTAACAATATCTAGTTTGTAACCATTATTAACCACTGTCCCTCCTCTTTTGCTTCCTGCTCATTGGCACATTGACTGCACTGTGTACTAAGCTACGAAAAGCAGTCTCTTTCTAAGCCTGCTGTTGGAGTGAATATATTGGGAATTACACCATTATTCGTTGCCGGTTTGCTACAGACAGTAAATGCATGCTTAACGCCCTGCCTTTTCGTGTCCAACTCACCGAATTGTAAGTTGTGAGTTTCACGCTACATGGAAAACTGAGTTTTCTGTGGACTTCGTTAAACTTATTTTAACTATTTCCTCTGTATCTTCATCGTCAACTTGACACTCTTGGAACCCACAGCAGATCAAAAGGATACGACCTGAAGTGGTGTGCGGTGTCAGATGGGACTACTACTAACAGAAGTCAACGATTTTAATTGAAATAAGGACCCACGGTTCAAGTGTTCTTATTCTATTTTGTTTCCTGAACGCCGCAAATGTGTTGCGTGACGTTAATTTTGACAACATGGTGAGAGCACTGAGTCTCAAAATACTTTAGTGAGTTGTGTGTAGGATACAAAACGGTTCAGTGCTACCATTTATTACTTGCTGTATCTCATACTGAAATATGTGCAGTTGATTTTGGTGTTACACACAGAAGATATATTGATACAGTAGAGCTAATTAACGAAATATTTGCTATCAAGTTCTAGGTGAAAGATCTGATGAAGAACGTTGACACAACTTCCCATTAGGACCATTTTGAAGGTTTTTTAACCGTTAGGTTACAAGTATATTTATCACAATACCTCCGACTGAAGCATCCTGTGTGAACATTGTTTCGGCAAATTAAAAATGCTGTAAAATTAGTTAAATTCGAATATGAAAGAAAGCAGGCTCTCACATTTAGCTGTCATAAGGACAGAATATGACACAGGTAGAACACTTAATTTCAGTCATATAATCAATCAGTATATTTCGTTCATAGCAAGGGTATGCAAAGATTCAAAGCAAATTTATAATAAAAATCAACTCCTAGAATGAATACTTTCATATATATTGTAGTTACTCTTTTATGCTTCACTAACAATATAAGAGGATCAAATAAAAACTCTTCATCATTAGACATCACTCTAGTACCAATGTACAGTACATGTCATAACTATCAGATAAGGAATTTTAAGTTTCATTTTTGCAGGATATGCATGTAATTTTAAATTTATTTATTGTAATGGTACATTTACTCTGTTATGTGCAATAATTTCATCAATATAGATCATTTAGTGATATTTTTCAATAAACTTTCATTTTTATTAAACCTACTCACAAAATCATAAAATTTCTATATATTTGTGGGAGAAATGGCGATGAGAAATTTTACAGGGTTAGAGAGGGGGGGGGGCAATTATGGTACTTCGGGCAATTGCACAGGATGACCTCAGTACGTTCTGCTGCAGTCAAGAACCTACTAATACACAAATGTTTAATTACGCAATGTTATCTCTTTCGAGGTGATAATTAAAACTTTATGGCTGCCTGAGAGCTGCGCCCGAACCGATTTCGCCCTGGCGGGTGTTAGGTTAGCAGAACGCCAAATGGGAGAGCGGGTCATGACGCCGCCCTGCCACGCACTAGCCACGCCATACTGTTCATTTTTCGCCTAACATTTGTCTCTACCAACTGGGATTCGAAGATTTATTTTGGTCATTAATAGATCACAACTGGGAAAAACTGAAGTTAGTTACCATTCATCAAGAGGAAGTACCTCAAAATAGGTATATAAATATTTGACTTAAATACAGTATTCAGTCTTTGTGCGTTGCTGATCATGCCTATTATGCGATCTACTGTTGCACTTCCATAGCAGCAGCACCCTAGTAACTTGACAGATATTTTAGTAATATCAGAATTTTAAAAAAATTATCGCATGCTGTGGTCACTCCCTAAGGTTTCCAATCAACACTTGTTGTTCGATAATAGTCTGATTGTTTGACTCGCACACTTCTTGTAAGGCTGAATATGCTGTTCTCTTCAACATAAGGAGCTGTATTATCGGTTCCAAGTTACAACGAAACAGCATTGTATCGCTTCCGACACACTTAATAGCTATAGGACAATATGATCTCTAACCTATTTGAGACTGAGACTCAAAATCTCGACGGCTGTCACCTGAGTAAATATGTCCTATCAATGACCGTGGTGAGACAATTAATTCATTATCTTCCTGAAATATTTCAGTTGTGGACCTTACCAAACAATGGTATGTCGAACAATACCTAGAAATTGTGACTAACAGTTTCGTCAAATTGGATATTCTGAACAAAAATATGACCTTGACATTCAGGATGGGGACATATGACTAATTTGATTTTACAGAAGCGCAAAGTAAATTGTTACGATTTGACTGCTTATAATTCTCGTGATAGAGACGCACTGCTGCGCTATGGAAAATCGTGTGGCTGGAAAGAAGGAGGTAGGTGTTCTGAGTTTCACAGCTCTAGTAGACGAAATACACTGACGAGCCGAAACATTATACGCATTTCCCACCGAGAGATTGATGCCAAATGATGGCGATGCAGGCACATGATGTGATAAGAAAAGTACGTGTGTGAGGAAGAGAGGAATGGGGAATACGTCTAGCGACAATATGGGGCGCAAACGGGGAAATCCAACGACATAAGTTACTTTAAAAAGAGTTTTGGACGTCGACACAGATGAACATGAGGCTACACAACAGACGACCCCTATATGTTCACATGTTGACCCAACGACATGATCAATTACGAATGCATCGGGTACCGATTCATCGAGATTAGACGGTGCATATGAATGAAATGTTACTGCATAATAGGATGAATTCCGTTTATTGTTACAGTGTTACACCAGATTAATAGCAGTGCCCGAATATACTGTTATCCGGCTGCTCGATAGTTAAATTGCACCATGGACACAGGCCACGGGGGACATTGTTTTGTGTGGAGGCCATTTATCTGGCTTCCGTTAAACGTGTCGTGGCAATCAAGTGCACCACGACAGCTGTGGACTGCGTGAACATTATTGAGGACCCATTCAAGCTTTGATGTCTTCCCCTACAGTGAGGGCATCTTGCAACCGGCTAACGTGACGTGGTTCCCCGTGGTCGCTGGCAGATGGAAACAGCCTACCAGTTACCCCTCAGAGAGTCTATTCCATACCGAGGAGTTTTTTTTTTTTTTTTTCAAATCTTGACACAAGGTGACAATGGGCAACGGTAGCCGCTCAAATCGTCAGAATCATAAACTGAGACACCATTGTACCCAAGAATGTGAACACCATCAAATTCTGAGTAACCTGGTCTGCTGTATAGGTGATAAAAGTAGACTAAGGAGACAGGAAAGCAATCTGTCCAGCAAAACTGCATCTGTGCTGTGATGTAATGCTGTATGTAGACACACTACCCTCCCCCAAGAACGATTCGGTGGCTTGCGGAGTATTTACGTAGATGTAGATTTTTCCGATCAAGACAAGTGTATTACTATTTTAGTGTGTCGACATATTGTATGTATTGCATGTCAACCGAGGGCCTAGAAACGACGGTGAGGCTCCGTCCCCGGCGCAGCCGCAGTGATCCAAAGCCCCACGACGGCTACCGCAGTCCACTTCACCCCTCCACCACCCCACACCAAACCCAGGGCTACTGTGCGGTTCGGCCCCCGGTGGACACCCCCGGGGAACGTCTCACACCAGACGAGTGGCCGGCCGGAGTGGCCGTGCTGTTCTAGGCGCTACAGTCTGGTGCCGAGCGACCGCTACGTTCGCAGGTTCGGATCCTGACTCAAGAAGTATGGATGTGTGTGATGTCCTTAGGTTAGTTAGGTTTAATTAGTTCTAAGTTCAAGGCGACTGATGACCTCAGAAGTTAAGTCGCATAGTGCTCAGAGCCATTTGAGCCAGACGAGTGTAGCCCCTATGTTTGCGTGGTAGAGTGATGGTGGTGTACGCGTACGTGGAGAACTTGTTTGCGCATCAGTCGCCGACATAGTGTAGCTGAGGTGGAATAAGGGGAACCAGCCCGCATTCGCCGTGGAAGATGGAAAACCACCTAAAAACCATCCACAGGCTGGCTGGATCACCGGACCTCGACCCAAGTCCGCCGGGCGGATTGGTGCCGGGGACCAGGCGCTCCTTCCCGCCCTGAAAGTCGTACGTTAGACCGCACGGCCAACCGGGCGGGCAGTCCCCATATTAATACCATAAAACAGGTTGCATAAATATCAATTGCTTAACTGGGGTGAAGACAAAATTGTCAAGGTGTTCACATATACAATAATGAGTCAAAACACTATGACCTCTGTGCATCACGAGATTCAGTGTCTCCTCGTGGTCTTGCGGGAAAATGACGTGGTACGGAGAGTATATAAGCACAGCAGAGACGATTGAGTAATCATTCTAGCCACGATTGGTATACAAGTGGGGAAATTAACTTGATAACTAGCAGATACGACCGTCGCCTGGAAACTAGTAAGTCAGCCTTAATCGTTCCCAGGCGACGGTCATAAATATTTGCTATTTGCCACGTTAGTCGGCTGTTGGAGTGTTACTGTCGCCAGGACCTGTGGAAATTGAGTGAAGGGTAGTGACATCACTGGCAGGTAACAAGCTGACGGAAGTACACATCACAGAACACAGTGGTCGGAGGCTTGTTCTCGCTGTTTCGTGGGATACTGGGTGATCTGTAACAGATCTAGCGACAGACTAGAAAGCAGACTCATGCACAAGTATCAAGTATCAATTTACGCTGCACTGAACATGCACTGATGGAGGTAAATTTTGTGTAATTATCCGACCGTGTCATTTTGTCTGTCGCGTAACTGAAGAACCTTATATCGGACTTCAGTGAACCAAGATTGATCTTGAAGTTCTATGTCTGTTCTTGATGAATGTGGATAACGATAACACAACAATAGTCACTACAATTTTTAAAAACTTTTCATTCATGCACTGAGCATAAACAACATTTTCATAAGTATTACATAGGCTTCAACTCCTTTTTATTACACATTAATTTCATCTTTAAAATTTATGGAACTCCTTGCTGTACTAAGGCTTCAAATGTCTGCCGTAAAACAGCAGGCGATCGACAATGGCCTCTTCGTGGTTCATGGGTATTCTTCGCTGTTCCTGTTTACTTTTTTATTTTCTCTACAGCTCTCCGTTGAAGATATCAAAATAGAGCTGGTGTTATTGTTTTTAATGAAATGCTGAACACTGTGGTATAATTTTTATTCCGTGTAAAACAAGAATTTTTGAAAAATATAAATAATATTGAAAATTAACATTCGAAAAAATACAACCTCAAACTACACAACATTACCGACATTTTGAGATTTATTTGATAATTTTTCTTTGAGTACTTCCTCAGCTATGTGAGTTAGAGTCGCTTCATTTTATTAAATTACGGTAATTTTGACCCTTAGAAAACCAGGAAACACTTGTTTATCACAGCTGAGAGTTTGAAAAAAAATGTTAACTCGCCGTCTACTTTAGATGACAGAAATCTTAACACCTACAAAAATGCAAAGTCTCCTCCTTTCCGAAATGAAATGGAACTGCCCATCAGTAAAAATTTTGATTCAGATTCATAGTTCATTCTGCATGCACTATTCACGCCTGGGCTGCGATTTATTTTTGGCACCTCCACAGCAACAGCCTTGTAACTAACAAGATACTTCAATAATACCACAATAAAATTTTGTGTCACATATTCTGGTCCTTCCTTAACCTTTCAAATGAAAACTCTTGCTGCTCGAGGACAGTTTGAGTCTTTCGCTGGTCCACTCCTTGGAGGACCGTGTATGCTGCTCCTTTCAGCACATGGAATAGTATTAATTGTTCTAATATATAATGAGGCAACATTGCATCGTTTCCTTGTCCAATTTTTAGCTACAGGAAAATTCGACCCACAAAGCATTCAAAATCTCGAAACATGACACGAGTGCTAATATGCCCTCTTAATGACCACGGAAAAAATAATTCATCATCTCCCTTAAATACACTTAAAAAAAAAGGTGCACCACGAAGGAATAATCCGAATGGGAAGGAAATCGGTAGATGTGATGTATATGTACAGAGAAACAAATGATTAGAATTTCAGAAAAATTGGATGATTTGTTCAAGAGAAAGAACTTCAGAAATTGAGAAAGAAAATAACGCATTGGCCCTAATGCAGTCTGTTATTTGGCTTGTCATTGATTGGTACAGTTGTTAGACGTCCTCCTGGGAGGTATCATGCCAAATTCTCTGCAACTGGTTGGGTGGCACCGCGTTCTCAATAGGGAAGAGGTGCGGTGACCTTGCTGCCCAACATATGGTTTGGCATGCATGAAAACATGCAGTAGAAACCCTCGCCGTATGTGGTCGGGCACTATCTTGCTGAAATGTAAGCCCAGGATACTTTTCCATGAAAGCCAACAAAACGGGGTGTTGAATATCGTCGACGTACAGCTGTGGCGAGAATGACAACCAAAGGCGTCCTGCTGTGAAATGACATGGCACGGCAGACCATCATACCTGGTAGTCGGGTGGTGTGGCAGGTGACAATCAGGTTAGTACTGTCCTGGGCGCCTCGTCAGTGAAGACAGTTCTATTCCAGTCAAGATACCAGACCGATTGTGCCTGACACCACTGCAGAAGGGGTTGTTGGTTTACGGTGCTCAATGGTAATCGGCGCAAGGGGTGCTGTGAGCTCAGACCCTTTCTGTGAACCGCCCATTAATGGTCCTGGTTGTCACCGTAGCACGACTTGCACGTCGAACTGATGACAAAGATGAATCCGGGGCTGTGATTGCCTCTCTGACAAATACACAGTCCTTACTGTCTCTCGTCTCGCTATGTCAACCGCTTACTTCTTGACGCTGTGTTCGGCCATGTTTCACCATGTCCCGATAGTACATGAAAGGTATTCACAGTTGCGAATATGTACAACCATCAGATGCATAATGGAATGACAACAATGAAAATTTGTGCTTGACCGGGACTTGAACACGGACCTCCTGCTTACCGCAAGTTGTCTCCGTACTCTTTCTTTCTTTTTTTTTTTTTTTCAATATTGCTCGTTGCATTTGTTCGGAGCGGAAGTCCCATGACGCTTGTTCAAGTTTATCGTTGATCCATTAATTCTGTCTTTTTGTTACAGAGGGCAGCTAACCCTCTGACCGAACACGCAGAGCTACCATGTCGGTAACCACTCGGCTCTCTGAGAACGACTCTCTCCACACTGAAACTTCCATATGTCGTCAACCATATGTCTGCAATCTGTACTCATACATCCATTATGTATATTCCCGTACGGGGCAGACATTTTATTTGAAAGTCGTTTCCCCGGTGTCGGCGGATAGATACGATATTACAATGCCTGTGGTTATTCCGAATAACGATGCAAAGTTCCTTCGGACATGTACGCATGCATCGTAAGTCAGAAAAACGCATGCACTGCAATATCGTGTCATTCCTGCTAACATCGTGGAATGGTGGCATCGCTTCTGTTCAGGTATCGAGCGATTCGCCGATTCTCTAGCCGGCTTCTTTGAGCCCAAATACACGTCTTGTTCACGCTCCTGTCTGTAAGGCATAGATACTGTCCAGCAGAGTACACGGAATGAAATTCGCAAAAACTTTGTGCCCTGGTATCGACATGTACCCTGTTTAGTATCCTTGCAGCTGGGCGATAAAATAGCTGCCAGACCTAAAAATGAATCCACTTACAAATAATAAATTTATTAATTTTTTATTTATAAATGGAAAATACAAATAAAGTGTTTTGTCCATTGTGTAAACAAGCAATAAAAATAATAAATAAATAAAAATTACAAACAAATAGATGCCTACAAAAATGAGTTGTATTGACTATATCATCTTTTATTTCCGATTTCGATAATCTCCACCACACCTGTTTAATTCTCGTAAGAAATCATCTTTTACTTCTTTTTTTTGATAATCTTTAGCACAGTTCTTTAATTCACACATGAAATAATCGTCGTCATCATTCATGATTGTTTCTTCCGTTTTTTTTTTCAGATTTAATTCGATTATTTTATAATGGTTATATAGAAAGTATTATCAGTTTCAGAACTTAAAACAATTTTATTTCATTCAACAGTTTGTAATTATTGTTTATAAGATCTAATAAAATTCATTTTTCTATACTGTTTTATTTTGTCGTTTAAACAATTTCTGCCGGCCGTTGTGGGCGAGCGGTTCTAGGCGCTTCAGTCTCCAACCGCGCGACCGCTACGGTCGTAGGTTCGAATCCTGCCTCTGGCATGGATGTGTGTGATGTCCTTAGGTTAGTTAGGTTTAAGTAGTTCTACGTTCTACGGGACTGATGACCTCTGATGTCAAGTCCCATAGTGCTCAGAGCCATTTAAACCATTTGAAACAGTTTTTTTCTTCTCATGCAGTATGTTTGGTTTCAGTGCATATATACACTGTCCAATCAAAACACGTTACCACCTTTTAAAACCCTGCATAAACACCTTTTGCAGAGCTGACCGCTGCGAGACGCACAGGAAGAGAGTCAATGAGGTTCCTGAGGTATCGACAGGGATGCGGAGGCATGCCGACAACAGTACCTTGATGGGCTGCGCTAGGGTTCTTTGTTGAGGACATATGGAGAGTACAGTCAGATGTAGATAGTCACACAGATTCTCCATTGGTTTTAAATCCGAAGTGTTAGGTGGCCATGGAAGTACGGTAAACTGATTCTGGTGCTCTTCGAACGACGCATGTACAGTGGGAGCTGTGTGACACGCTGCAATGGCCTGCTGGTAGATGCCATCGTGTCAAGGAAAGACAAACTGCATGTAGGGGTGGACATGATCCTCAACTATGGATTCACAATTCTGTTGATCACTGTGCCTTCCCGAATGACGAGGTATTACATGAAACCTATGCTCAGACCATAACTGTTCCAGGGTGTTTCCTTTCAGGCTTTTCACGCTGTACACGCCAGCGGTCATCTGTTAGATGGAGAACAAAACGTGATTCCTGTGAAAAGGTGAACTTTCGCCACTAAGTGGACGTCCAGTTGCTGCTCTGTTGTGCAAATTCCAGCCTTCGACGCCGATGAACAGCAGGCAGCACGGTTTGAATGAACCAGGCGCCTGCTGTCGGAGCCCATACGCAGCAACGTTCACTGAACCGTCGCCGAGGAGACACTGTTGGTAGCCGCTTGATTCATCTGGATGGTTTGTTGCTCAGTAGTTGCAAGCCTGTTCGCCTGTACGTAACTCCACAACCGTTGTTCACCCCTGTCGTCTATGGCCCGTGGTGCACCACAGCCGCATCGGTGCCGGCTTTGGATAATACCATTTTATCATGTGCGGTACGCGGCACTCGAATAGTTTACAAACTTAGCCGTTTCAGAAATTCTTCCACCGTTGGCACACAAGCTAATGATCATTTCCTTTTGTACATCAGATAAATTGTTCTATTTCCGCATTACGACGACTACTGCCCTGTTTTCCGCGTTCCCAGTTCCCAGGACTATCTTTGTATACCCTTCACTCCTAGTGCTACTACCTGCACTAACGTTGACGTCACACGTAGGTGGATATCACATTAATGCGACTGGAACGTATATATTCCTTGCAGATTCTTGTGTTCTATTGAAAATTTGTTTCACTGCAGATGTGAGTGAGCTCATTCGCTAATGCTATTATGCTAATTAGTTTACAGTGAGTGTTATTTAACATTACCTACGGAGATATACTTGTTGATGTATGTGATAGAGAAATATTGTTAATCTGACTAATTGGAAGACCCCTTTCACCTCATACTAAGTAATAATGCCGTTGGTTTATTTCTCACATCAGTTATGTCAGTTCCTCCTACTTCTATGGTTAATATTGTTGTTTATGTTTTGATTCTTTGTAGGTTTTCAAATGGCTCTGAGCACTGTGGGACTTAACTTCTGAGGTTATCAGTCCCCTAGAACTTAGAACTACTTAAACCTAACCAACCTAAGGACATCACACACGCCCATGCCCGAGGCTGGATTCGAACGTGCTACCGTAGCGGTCGCGCAGTTCCAGACTGTAGCACCCAGAACCGCTCGGCCAGCCGGGCCGGCTGTAGGTTTTCACTCCAGGAAAATGAGCCCATGGCTGATATGAAGCTCTCTGCTGTTGATTGTATTACTAAAAATATGTAATCAATGCTGCTGTCATTATGCTTACCACAGTGTGAATCGTCTTATTCAGCAGAAAGTCTTATTCATTTGGGTGAATGAGTTCAAACGTTGCTGGCCTCTGATAACTTGGATTACGCATTTCTTGTGCGTGGATGACACATTAAACACAGGGTGCTGTAACACGAAATATTTGTCCGAGTATATAATAAATTTACTGTGTTCAAATTAGGTCCTTGTGTCTGTGTACGTCATTTACATACTGTTCAAAATAACCACTACGAAACAAAAAAGAATAACTTTACCGTGACACAAAAACAAACCTGTGACCAATGTAAAGCCCGTCTGTTGTGGAACATTGCATCGTACTTCTGAACAACACAGGCACTGGAACATCGTATTTATCAGCCGACACTTGGCAAGTGACTTTCAATTAAAATGTCCCTCCTACACGGGAATATACGAGTACATAATCGATGAAACGATGCATAATAGATGTACGAATGCAGAGTTGACATCACATGGAAGTTTGAGTTTGGTTGTGAAACGAGCTCGTATAGCGTAACGGTAAGGCGACTGCCCTCGATAAGAGGGAAAACCGGGACCGAGTCCCGGAACGGCAAAAAATATCATTGTTGTCATTCCATTATACAGCTGATGGTTGTTCATATTCACAACTGCAAGTATATTTCATGCATTTAGCATGTTTGTGTCCTCTGTGGCATGCTGTACACAAGGAGGCCGAGGGTTACTGCACAAGTCTGTCCTTTTTGACGACCGCTCTCGAGAGGTGAGGAGGGGTCACGAATAAAACACTGCAAGTTTAAACTGTTCCCAAGTGCACACAGCTGAGTTAATGTTAGTAAATGTCGGAGACAATAACGTTCGGTTGATTCCTGCCAACTGTGGGAATTTTACTATATTTTAATATTATAATTCCCACAGGATTATGTCTGATGTTCCGTTTGATATTTCTCACGTGATAAACGGTATGTTTAAATAATTTACGACCATAAGAGTTGTGATATGTTCAAAGGGAAGTTAGAGCTATGTGCGATATTTTGCAATCAATACAAATCGTAATTACGTGTAAGGGTAATATCCCTTCGGTCTCAATTCATGTTATTCATTTATTAAGCCAGGGATCATCTCACAATGAAATGGTATTCACTATCATAATCCAAAAAAGTAGTTGTACTATACATAGACACAAAACACGTAAGTATGTTATATATGGATGTAACAGGTGGTCGGCCATGGCTAAATTGAAGGACCCATCCAGGGCACTTGCCTGAAAAGATTCATAAAAACTACAGAAAACCTAAAGAAGGATAGGCAGAGAGAAGAAACTCTATTTTCTCGTTTATGAATTCAGTGTTTTAACAACTGCACTCCACTCTGAGCATGTAGAGTTTGCATCAATTACCTGATTCATTGCCTAACCAAAATGTGAGGCACCCACAAGGAAAGGACGAATCAGATGAAACTTCAGAGACTGAAAGTTTATGCGATGTTATTACAGTGATTACAATATCGTGATAGATTTCAAACATCTTGGCAGTATGAGTGCACCTATCAGTATGATGTCTCATCCCCTCTGACATAGATACATGCGTTAATGTGCTTGGAAAGCGTGTCACAATGCCGCAGTAATCTCTGCTGAGTCAAGCTGCCCCACGATTGATATTGCCGGTTCTTCATAACGTGGATACTGGCACTGGGACGGAGTAGTCGCCCAAGCTGATCTTATAAATGGTCTACTAGGGACATATTTCATTATTTTTCTGGCAACAGGAGAACCTCAACATTACACTTGCAGTTCAGATAGAAACGTGCCATGCGCAGAGCAGCGCTGTCCTGTTTAAATACGGTACCACGATAGTGCCGCATGAGAGGTAACAAAAGATGGCTCTGAGCACTATGGGACTTAACATCTATGGTCATCAGTCCCCTAGAACTTAAAACTACTTAAACCTAACTAACCTAAGGACAGCACACAACACCCAGTCATCACGTGAGAGGTAACACATGAGGACGCAGGAAGATCGTGACGTAGGGTTGTGCCATCAGAGTTCCTTCCATCAGCACCATCTGTGACCTGAAGTCATACCCAATGAGTCTCCACGCCATGACGCCAGGAGTAGCACCGCTATGCTCTGTAAAATAATGGAAGACTGGGACCACTGTCACATACGAATGCGTCACAGATCTGGATAAAGCACGATCAACCAGTCGTCGAAATACAGACTCACAGAGAGGCCCCTTTCAAACCCTGTCAACAGCTGACCACGCTGCCACACAACACTACCCATCATCTCCGTGACCTTTACCATGATCCCTCAACATCTAACTCTTTTCGAGTCCAAGGCCTGGTAACAACAGTAAACACAAACAAAGCGTATTCTCTCCGGTGACCGTTCTACCAGTCACAGTGAACAGTAACATGTAACCTCCCCCTTCCTAATCGACCTACTGTATTGCGATATGTGATCGCATATGACTAATGAAGTTTTACAGTGAGTAGGGCAATCGTTACCGATGGAAAATAACACCAGTTAGTTGGAGGAAAACATATAACAGACCCTTCTGAAGAAAGAATCTATTCTAAATCTAATCTAAATATTGATGATAATTTCGAAATGCGTGGAAGATACTGCAATCGCTCACGAAACACACGGTTGGAAAAGTGTACCACGTAATATTTACTATAAAAATTACTGATAATACACATAAAACACTGATTGAATAAAAATGGGATAATTAAACTGTCGGTAACCCACTAGAGTAATGAGTCCCCAGAATCTTAAGAAAAGTAATGGCAACGAAATTTAAGCAAATAATCACGGGCGTGGCACCAGAAGATTATCGCTCTTTTCCACAGTTCACAAGAAAATAAATGAATCAGAAAATACTCAGTTTGCAGTTACTTAGTCTGAAATTCTAAATTTTGAAAGTAAAGTTAAACGGAGTAACTGGTTAAATAAATGTAGCTTAAAATTTTTCATGAAAAAAAAAATAGTTTCAGTAACATCAGTGTAACGTTATCCAAAATTTAGAAAGACGCAAGCAATTTACTTTTGATTATCGAAAGGTTGAATTGAATTTACTTTGATCGAACAGGTAACTGATTTTACTTTTAATATAACAAGAAAAAAATACATATCAAGCTAGCAGAAGTCACTCGCTAAGCTATATAGAGAATAAATGAATTTGCGCACTCTTGGTTCAAATGGCTCTGAGCACTATGGGACTTAACATCTGAGGTCATCAGTCCCCTAGAACTTAGAACTACTTAAACCAAACTAACCTAAGGACATCACACACATCCATGCCCGAGGCAGGATTCGACCGTAGTGGTCGCGCGGTTCCAGACTGTAGCGCCTAGAACCGCTCGGCCACTCCGGCCGGCCTGCGCACTCTTAATTTGTGCTGTATCTTTAGTTATTAGTTTTTCTAGTGAATTTTTACGTCACTTCAAGTGAATGAAGTTAATAATTCAAATTGCAAATTATTGAATCCTCCGTTATGCAATACAGGAATGAACAGTTACAAACACACAAAAGTAGCAGTAAATAGTCAATCAATTTTCATATTCTTACAGCTCTTGGTGATTGACTCTTTGCAGTACAGTCATTTCACTATACAAACTGGATATCACACGAGATCAATACAGAACACTGTTCTTTAGGGTAATCACTGAACATGTAAATCAACACCACAATATTGCAAATACGAGGAAACACGTCGAAGTGTGGGATCCGTACCAGATAGGGTTGATAGAAGAGATAGAGACGATCCAACGGAGCGCAGCGCGCTTCGTTACAGGATCATTTAGTAATCGCGAAAGCGTTACGGAGATGATAGATAAACTCCAGTGGAAGACTCTGCGGGAGAGACGCTCAGTAGCTCGTTACGGGCTTTTGTTAAAGTTTCGAGAACATACCTTCACCGAAGAGTCAAGCAGTATATTGCTCCCTCCTACGTATATCTCGCGAAGAGACCATGAGGATAAAATCAGAGAGATTAGAGCCCACACAGACGCATACCGACAATCCTTCTTTCCACGAACGATACGAGACTGGAATAGAAGGGAGAACCGATAGAGGTACTCAGGGTACCCTCCGCCACACACCGTCAGGTGGCTTGCGGAGTATTGATGTAGATGTAGATGTAGAATAGAGATGAGTCAGCCGTTAACGTTTGTAAATTCAATTTTGTTACAGTAAGTGACATTTCAAATTCACTACGACACTCATTAGAACTTTAGTTAACTAACTCCGTCACTTATGTTTTGTGCCAAATGAAGCACACTTCTTAGCAACCCTCTTTAGTGAAGTGCACCAACTTAAAATTACTCATTCTTTTCGCATAAATTTGACTATAAAATTCTGAACCAAGGTTTTCTATTTCCGATTATGGAACTATTCCTTTATAAATTTTATATATTCATCCATATCCGCATTTTTGGTCATGGTTTCAAATTATGCAAACTCGCTTTCTGCAAAAGCAGTTGCGACTTAAGTAACGTTGCCATCACTGTGTCAAAGTTTCATGATACTTGCGTTAACAGGATTTTAGTTCTCAATACTTCCACGCACGGCATCTCCAAAACAAGCAGATCTGATAAAACCTAGCAAAATACCTATTATGTCGCTTTCAATGAACTTACGTTCTTCATAATTCCGTTCGTGGAATTCAAAGTCAGATGGACTATCTGCATTTCCTTGCCAAACGAAATGCGCCGCTTTCTCCCGTTATATAATTTATTTTTCATCGATTGGTGTGACATCACAGACAAGATGATGCCATTTTGTAAGTGTACCGCTCGGAATTGGTCTTTGTCAATGGTTAGCCGGATAGCACATGAGGAACGGCGAGCTATGTTGCGCACGAGTGATGCTTTGTATTTCGGTGATGATCTATGGACAAAAGTTCCTCTAACTCCAGAAACTTTATTATATTCAAACTAAGAAAACTTTCATGAATTCTGCAGGAAACCGATGTTAAATACACTGGTCCGTAATTTGTCGCCTCAGGCATTTTACTATTCTCATCTCAAGAAGTCACCTGGGCTTTTTTCCAGTCACTTTTGACTCGTCTCTGCGTATGAGATTTGTGATAAATGCAGTATAAGTAAAGTGTTAATGCCGAAGTATGTTTCCATACTAAGTATGTGTCCAGCATATATAAACATATGTGCTACTGTGTACCGTATTTGTATCCTGTGAGCAATACGTATGTGGACATGGCCTTTCGGAGAAGATGCTGTGTGTTCTTCAATATTTTAGCGATGACAAACGTTTATAATGTGCTTGTGCATGAGGTCACCGGAAAAGGAACGTTTTACTACAAAAAAATTTTAAGACATGGAGATGACAGCTAAGACTGTTGAAACCGGTTGTCTTGGAAAAAAAATATTTTGTGCCATCTTGGTTACTGAATGGTTTTTAACAATTGAAACAGATCGCCCTTCAGTACTCTCAGGATGAGAAAATTTAACCGGCATATTAGTATTACCCTCTCTTTCTTAAAATCTAAATTTAAAACATCGGCTTCCCTGTTGCTGTCTTCTGTTGCCAGTCCAAACTGGTCAACGAGTGACTGGGTAGAAGCCTTCGACCCACTTAGCGAATCTACATAGGACAAGAATTTTCTAGCGTGCTCGGTAACATCTTTTGCTGAGGAACGATGATGGAAGTTGTTGTACCCTTCACACTTTCACCTATTTACAGACGCGTGAATTTCTACTATCCTTTATCTGTCATCATTTGCGCGTCCATTTCC
Organism: Schistocerca nitens; assembly: GCF_023898315.1. Classification (NCBI taxonomy): domain Eukaryota; kingdom Metazoa; phylum Arthropoda; class Insecta; order Orthoptera; family Acrididae; genus Schistocerca; species Schistocerca nitens. The sequence goes on from NW_026045703.1 coordinate 83,893, forward strand.
CAACCAAGACTGCAACAGTCTCTTCTTCCTCAGTGTGTGAAATCTTATGGGACTTAACTGCTGAGGTCATCCGTCACTTCCTCAGTATTTTACGAATTTTGTAGTTAAACAACAGAGGGTTTGATGCATTCTTAATCCACTTATTCGGCACATTCTTCTACAGAGTGCGATATGCAATCCGTTTAAACGCTGGCCATAATTCTTCTGCGTCCTTCATGTTGGAACTATATGACGTCCATTCATAGTCTATGTGGGATTCTAGCAACTGCTTATCTGCTCTTCGTAGCAACAAAACGCTCCTAGCATTCTTGGCGGGTTTATTAACATTAGTAACCATCATCGCTTTGATGACATCACCATCACTTATCTGTGTCACTATAATGACATTGTCACGAAGGTCAGGACTGTCCCTAGCTACAAGATCTAAAGTATTTTCATTGTTTCTGGGCTGTCGAACTAGCAGCTCTACACAGTTTTCGGAAAAGTGTTCAAAAGTACTTCGCAAGACTACCTGTCTATATCACCAGCAATGAATCCATAGAGGTCGCGGATTATACTTGGTAGATTAAAATCGCCTTTAGCTAATATGCTCTTGGTTTTTCCGCCTTACGACCGGTTGATTTTCTGTCAGTGATGGTGTATATCAAAATATAAATTTTTTAAGGATAAGAAGAGACGTTTCTTGACCGGTGTACAAAATGAATGACTATTGGCTAAGGCAACCCGAGAGCTACTCGATAAGGCATGGCGAGGGCGTGGCCTGGGCGGCGCCTCGGTTCGCTCTCTCCTTCAGCTTTCTGCTATCCTAACACCGCCGGGCGAGATCGGTTACTAAACACCTCGCCTGCAGATATCAAGTTAAAATTATCACCTCGAATAAATAATTGGATGTAGTTAACATTTTGTTCATTTGTCTCATAAACCGTGACTCCAGATATACAAACAAAAAATTAAACATGTAACTATTATTTCGAGATGAACTGCCAGGTGTTCGCGATCGATTGAGCCCGGTCGGTGTTAGGCGAGCAGAACATCTGAGGAGAGAGCGAACCGAGGCGCCGCCCAGACCACGCCCTCACCACGCCTTATTGACCGCCCTTAGCCAATAGCAATTCATTCTGTGTACCTGTCAAAAGCATCTCTTCTTATCTTTATTCCAGTTATGTTCAGATATGTATCATCGTTTTCCGGTACTTTATAGGCTTCTCTGCCCTTTATTAGCAAAATTTTCCTCTAAATTTCAACAAGTTTGTTTAATTTATAATTCTGGGAATTCAATATACAAATTACGGTTGTATACCTTTGCGACAGCCGCTGTACCATCCACATTAAAATCAATGAGAACTTCCTTCTGTTCATGGAAATCATACCGCTCACGTTTCCCTTTGACTTAACGGATTAAAAATATTGTTTCGCAATTACCACTGTTGTTACTGAAAAGTGGCAGACAATTTTAAGGAAGAGTATTGTAATGAATGGGACTACACGTTATTTGATGGACAATGAAACTAAAATACCATATTATCAGTCGGCACGTACACAAATGAAGAACATCAATGGAAGGAGGTTCTACTGTATTAAACGGATTGGCCTTGTATCAGGGATAATGGAAACTCCAATCTCCCATCCGACCATTCTGATTTAGATTTTCCCTTTTTTGTTAAATCACTTAAATCACTTCTGGTAAATGCTGGTGTGGTTCCTACTATGAAGCTACTGCCCACTACACGAGCGGTCATTGCGAAAATAGATATTTAATACTGGATGTTCTTGTATACACAAATTACGTATTTTGGTTCCTCTAACTGTAATACTACGAATGTCCACAATCTTTGTAAAAGTGATGCACGGTTGAATAAAACTATTACTACTGATATCCTTCGTCACCTACTCGGCGACCGCGAGTTCACGTTACTGTACACTGAGCATTGAAATGCATGAAGACTGTCTTTTTTTTAATTTTTTTTTTTTTAAGCAGGTTGGCAGTCATTTGAAAGATCATTTATTCGAGTAGCTCGTAACAATTCTACGTGTAATAACAGTGGAACACATCTATTTCATATCTCCGTTACTCTCTTTCTTGAACGTAAAGATGACAGTTTTACCACTCTGTTCCGTGATACAGTTCACCTAGTCGTGTAATCCATTCGGTGGACTAATGTGCTAGTGGAAGCACGATTCAAAAGACACAAGATATCGACAAGTCATTAAGAACCGTCGACAACAGCAGTGCGGTGCGGTATACTTTAACAACAGGGACATGCGAATAGTTTACAAACTTAGCTGTTTGAGAAATTCTTCCACCCTGATGATCATTTTGTGGTGTCACAGCCAGACACCACACGTCCTAGGTGGTAGCTTAAATCGGCCGCGGTCCTGTAGTACATGTCGGACCCGCGTGTCGCCACTGTGTGATCGCAAACCTAGCGCCACCACAAGGCAGGTCTCGAGAGACTGACTCGAACTCAGCCCAGTTGTACGGACGACAGAGCTAGCGACTAGACGTACGAAGCCTTTGTCTCTCATTAGCCGAGAGACAGAATAGCCTTCAGCTAAGTTAATGGCTACGAACTAGCAAGGCGCCATTAGCCTTACAGTGATTGTAATTAGAGTCTCACTTGTGTTCACCATAGAGATGTACAAGAAGAAATTAAAGATAAGTATGAGAAACTCCGTTCTTTTCTTCATAGCATTAATTACGTATCCTGTTCCAGTACTTCACGCCCGTCTGCGTTAGTCTCGCGTGCCTTTTTAAGCCACCTCTATCTACAAGGTGTTGGCCCAGCTGCCGACACATCACATTTCCTTTTGTACATCAGATAAATCGTTCTATTTCCGCATTACGACGACTACTGCATTGTTTTTCGCGTTCCCCCGACTCGCTTTATATACCCTTCACTCCTAGTGCTATTAAGTGATTTATGTAAGTGGCTATTGCATGTTGACGTCACACGTAGATGGTGGTCACATTAATGCGTTTGGAACGTGTAAATTCTTTGCAGAAAATTATTTTCTATTACAAATTTATTTCACTGCAGATGTGACTGAGCTCGTTCGCTAATACTATTATGTTATTTAGTTTACAGTGAGTGTTGTTTAACATTACCTGAGGCATATACTTGTTGATGTATGTGATAGAAAAATATACATACGCGCCATCATAGCTGCACACTGCGTCTGCGGACGCGCCCAACAAACACTTCTGCACTCTTTCATTACTCAAGCTACTTTGCTTCCTCTCTAATGGCAACGCGACACACAGTGTCCATAGGCAAAGATAAACAACGGCACAGCAACTGACATTTCGTCGTTGCCATCGATACATTTAAATTAAGTTCCCTTGGCTATTACCCAGAAATTTACAACATTTTCATTATAATTACAATCAATAATACACAGTCATAAATAAATATACTATTACATCGACTGCTTATTAAATATAGTTTCTGTGACACAGCTTACAGATCCAGAATCATAATTACAGAACGAGTTATCAATGGATATTAAACGTCAAAATTCTTGGATGGTGCTGCATGTATTTTATCTGCATTTCTAGTGTTACAAACACTTATCATTTAGATACGTGCCAAAAGTGTGTACGTTTGTGAAGTTATATTGACATCCTACCAATTCTTCTGGGTGCTACACTTTTTTGGTCAGGCAGTCAGGCAGGCAAAAGTATCTGGACGACCTGAATTGCATTTCGCTGATTTTCATGCCACCCACATAACGAAGTTGTCTTGTGAGTCCTCTAAACTCCTTACAGTACGGTCGTTTGACTATACAAACTGGATACCACAAGAGATCTATATAGAACACTGTTCTTTAAGGTAATCAATGAACATGTAAATCAACACCACAATATTGCAAATACGAGGAAACACGTCAAACACGTCATTAGAGATGAGACAGACCTTAACGTTCGTAAATTCAATATTGTTACATTTCAAATTCACTACCACACTCATTAGAACTTGAGTTATCTAACTCTTGTCACTTATGTCATGTTTCCTGCTAAATTAATTAACATTATGCACACTTCTTAGCAACTCTCTGTACTTAAGTGCAACAACCTAAAGTTGCCTCTTCTTTAAGTTCTCAACACTTAGACGCACAGCATCCCCCCAAAAAAGCAGATGTAATAAAACCTAGCAGTATATCTATTATGTCACTTTCAATGACCTTATGTTCTTCGTAATTCCGTTTGTGGAATTAAAAGTCAGATGGACTGTTTGCATTTCCGTCGCAAACGAAATGCACCGCTAATATCCATTCCCAAACTGTGACGCAAGTAACGTCATATCTTTGCCTCTGATGGACATATTTGCTGTCAAATCTCTCTGTAATTGGTCAGTATACATGGACTGACATACTTGGTGCAGTACAAAACACATCGTTCGTCAATATAACTTGCTTCCAGTACGAAAGCGGTTATTTCGGTATTCCACTCAGACGTTTAGTCTGGCAGCCTTATGTTGTTCCTTCAGCATTTCCTTTACTGCCGATTTTCGTTCATAACTTCCTTTCTCGTTGAGACGACGATGAACGGGCAATCTGTTCATAATGAGGTGGAGGATGTTCTTAATTTCTATGCTTTTCCTGAAAGAGTCTTCGTCAGTGCAGTGGAATATACCATTGTCTTGATCCCCGTGATAGTCTGTTGACGTCCAGGGCAACGACGACGGTTGACGTGGCCTTCCTCCGCCATCTTCTTCACCCAGAGATGTACCGCAACTAATTTAATAAATTACGTGCTTGTGAGTATTGTCTAGAGTATCGTGCATGTGTATTGCGTCTCTAACCATCATATTTAGTGACAATAATGACAGCGTTTTCAGAGATTGAAGGTAAAATTTAGATTCAAATTGTGATGCAAGTTATGTCGCTCTGGATATCGTATATTAGTCACTTGTGTTACCTCACATATCACACCAGGGAAGACTTTGACAGTGCTTCATAAAGGTGGTAGGATAGGAGAGAAGGTAAATCGGTGAATTTGTATTCCCTTGTTATCGGGTTAGATACCTGCACCTGTTACAAATTTCATTTCGTTGTAAATAAAGAATTATTAGCTTAAAAGGGCAACATATATTTTAAAGTTCAAAGTACTCGTAGTATTGTAAACATCTGAGTATATAGCTTCCAATGCTCCTTGAAGGAAGGCTACGACAAACAGTATCCCCTGAGTTCCCTATTATAAATATACCTTAGTTTGAAGTTAAATAAAGACTTCGGTTGTTAATTGTTTTGAATTTTTAGCAGTACCGTACCCGTAGGTGTTCAACTGCGTTGCAACTAACGATTTCCACAGCTACAGGAACACAACGTGTGATACGACGTCTTACACAATTATATTGCATTATTATCAGACGAAAAGATCTACTTGACGTGGACTGTGCAGACTTTGTTTCTAAACCTTTTCCTACCCGGACAATAAACTTTTCCTATTCAGTAAATTTGAGAACATCGCTGCTTGAGATATTTAAGATTAAATTAAATTTCTTCGTTTACAATAACGTTGAAAGAAATCATCTTAACAGCACTAAACAGCGTTTTGTGAAGCGATTACTGGCCGCATTTCTCTGGTCAGAAGGGAAAAAGCTTAGTGGTCAGAAAACAAATCCCCAGAAGGAAAGGAGGAACGAATTGAAACCTCTCATACTGGGTATTGTGACTTTAGTTCAGTGTTTGCAAAATCATGTGAAACGAAAGATGAAGTTGACAGTACGAGCACACTGTTGGTGTCAGTATGACGTTGCAGTACCTGGGGCCTGAGAAGACGGAGAGCCAGTTTAGGTCAGGAATATACAGAGCTGGAAGAAACGACACTATTAAATTCTGCAATGCGTACGCATTGCTTGGTCACGAAATAACTGTTTCAGCCTAGTTATAGAGTCCAGTAAGTCAACTGCGTTTATTCAGGTGAAAAAGAACAGTGGCAAACAGTCTTCAATACATCAGTTTACTGAAACTGGTGTTCCACAAAGTTAGAATTTCTGGTTGGCGATTAAGCATAAGGCCTCTGAGTCAGATGTGAGTTTTGCAACGTTGATATATTATCTACATTGTTGAAGTGTCTGCTATAGTTAGAGTAAATCCCCGAAATATGGAGTTGGACCACGTAGAATGAGTTTATTGCTAAGGAAAACAGTAGACATTCTGCCACATTTTCTTGCTTGCTCTGCTCGAAATAGGTGACGCCGACAAAGTCATGTGGAGAGAATGATCGTGACACTTAACAGAAGACATTAACATCTTCTGGCTTTAGATGGGTTTACCTTCAGTTTTAGCATTTTACAACTGTCGCTGCTAAGCGCAAGTAAATGAAGTAATGCAGCACAGTTTCTGCTATGAAGTAACATTTTCATCAGTTAATTTAGTTTTAATGTAATTTAAGAATAATTGGAGATGTCCGATGTTAACTTGAAAATTTTTACCTAGACCTGGAAACAACTGAATAACTAATCGTTACGGTCCACTTGCCACAGACCGCCGGAACCATTTTTTGCTAACTAAATATTTACCTGTTTTTGGGCAACTGCTTCAAAAAATGACCATAACGCATTAAACATCTTCTTCAAGTAAGCGTGTAGCAGCAGCAGCAGCAGAATGAAGAAGTTAATAGCGGTAATGTCAGTAATAAAAAAGATTTGGTAACTTCATAGTTTTCAGTCATATTTCTCGATCAAAGAAATTTCCTGAAATAATGAAAATTTCACAATGTCTTAGAACCGAGAATATTATGGCTAAAAGCGTCTTTCCATCCCGCTGACATGAGACTATCATAATTCCCGTGTCAGAATTGTGTTGATCATTAACCAGTTCATGGAGAACTGAATTTGCACCGCCGCGTCTAATTTGTAAGCCAAGCGCATCATACGTTACTACACAGTGATGAAAATAGTGTATGTGGGATTCAGTGGTCTGGTAAATGGACCTGGTTTCTTATTTGCGAGGTAAGAGTGCGATTCCCTCGTGTGGCGTGTATTTTAAACACCCATGGACAGATCTCCATCACCTCTATTAATGCGAAGCGAAGAATGTCAGGATGACCGTAGTTCTGAGTCCGCTTTATAACCACCATACCCCTTCGCTTCCAAAAGGAACCGAGCCAGTTTAGGTTGTTCCATAGCAGAGGCAGAAGTCGCGGCAAACAAACTCTGTCGCCAGTGAGATTCTTTACACTAGAAACTCCATTTATTTAATGAGCCAATGGCCATTTCATGTCATAGGGCTCTTATTTTATTTGAAGTTGAGACGGTGAAAAATTTGATGTTGGACTAGGATTCGAATTCGGATCTTCTCTTTCGCGGTATCTGACACACACAGAACGACATAGTTCGATCAACTCGTTGTTTCCCCAAGACCGCAAACTCCTCTGAGTCTCCACGTGAGGCTCATATGTGGGTTCGAATCCTGGTCCAGAACAAAAATATCCACGGTTTTATTTCAAGGCCTACCGTTTGCACATCGAACCACTAGTGATAAATAATATACATTTTAATATCTCTTCATGTATTGTCAAGAATAACGATAAGTGCCGTTATTTATAACCAAACATGCACACATCCCACTACTAGTGAGCAAAAATTCGTGGATAGAAGCCAACGGCAGTAGGTACCAGGTTCCCGGTCAGGCAAGAAGAATTGTATCCTCATTTCAAACATCTCGCTGCTGGGGAAGAAAATTCGATATCTAACGTCTGATTTCACTTAGTTAACAATCTGATTACGTGCTGGGTACGAGTCCGCTTTACAAAAGTTTACATAATGACACTTCGTTTTAAAGCGGTGCAAACTTTGTGACCTGAAATTATATTAAACATTTTTCGTGATTAGTTAACAGAGAGATAAGGAACTTGACAGGATTCCAGGCAGAGCACAAAAAATTTCCAGTTCAGATTTGCTAACTGATACTGGTAAAAACTTCGATATTTCACGACTCTTTAGGCTTAGTCACCAATGGCGTACGTTGCTGTGAACGAGTCTCGGTGAGGTACGAAAGCATTGGTAAGTTACAATGGCTATAAGCGCTTGATTTCAATCTATATCCAGAACAAAAATCTCATCATGTCGTTTCAAGTTCAGAAATGTGCACAAATAATTGCTAAATCATGAGTACAGAGAAATTACTAGTGATACGGTGTTAATATTGAGGATTCCATAGAGCGTTTGCCGCTGTTAATTGCGCTGCTTCTAACGGGTTAAATCAACAACCAGTTTATGACCAACCACTCGGATCAGGAACGATGTTTCTCAAGAGTGGGATAACCTTTTGAAGACCAAAAATACTTCAAACTGTCATAGAACTTTCGAATTCAGGATATCGTCTCAAAATTCGTATTCATAAAAATATCTAACATTGCCTAAAGATTGCTGAAATGACTTACGTGATAGAGCTAGTTAACTCAAATTCTAATCATTGTGGTAGTGATTTTGAAATGACACCTACTGCAATCAAATTGAGTTCACAAACGTTAAGGACTGTCCAGTCGTACTAATTTACATCTGGATTGATTACCTTAAGGAACAGTGATGTCCGCGCGACCGCTACGGTCGCAGGTTCGAATCCTGCCTCGGGCATGGATGTGTGTGTTGTCCTTAGGTTAGTTAGGTTTAAGTAGTTCTAAGTTCTAGGGGACTTATGACCTCAGCAGTTGAGTCCCATAGTGCTCAGAGCCATTTGAACCATTTGAACAGTGATGTCTTGTGGTATATTCTGTATAGTCAAACGACGATACTGCAAAGAGAATAGAGGACTTAAAAGACAGCTACGTTATGTGGACCGCATGCAAATCAGCCAAATCGCAATTCACATCATTCGAATACTTTCGGGTATGATGGTACTCGTCACGGAAAAAAACTGGGCAACTGCCGAATGCATCCAACATGACGTAACTGCGTCGCAGGTCCTCTAAACACCGAAACCTTTTGGAGTACAGTGGTTCGACAACGTACAATGGTTACCACATGAGACCGCTAGAGAACACTACTTATTGTCGCAGCTATTGCTGTGTATGTAAAGGGGGTCTCGTCGAGATTACAAGATGACTTAGCCAACATTTATAATAGCATGCTCTAAATATAGGGAAATGTTAGTAAATGCAGCTCAGTGGGGAAGACAATACTATAATTTTCGAATGGATTAGTGGTGTTCTGCTTGACACAATCACATCGATTTAACATCTACGTGTAATGTTGCTAAGTGATATTAAATGGAACGAACGACTGAGGACGTAGTTGGGAAGGTGAATGGTCGACTTCGGCCAACCGGAAAATTTGAAGAATGTGTTTATGAGACCGCATACAGAAGTCTAGTGTAACGCATTATCCACCATATCAGATAAAGGAAGACATCGAAATATTCAGAGGCAGGGTGCTGAACTTGTTACGGGTAGGTTTTAACAACATGCGAGTTTCATGGAGAAATTTAATGAACACAAATGATAATTCCTGGAAGAAAGGCGACATTCTTTTCACGAAACACCACTGACAAACTTTAGAGAACTGGCGCTTGAAGCTGACTGCGGAACTATTCTGTCGCCAACATACAGTTCGCGTTGTCACGAAGACAAGATATGAGAAATTGTAGTCGGGACGGATTCAAACACAGGAATATTTCACTCGCCCTATTTGCGGGTCGATCAGACAAGGAGAATACTAGTAGTGGTGCATTCTAAATTCAACTGCACAAAAAGCGTGCCATCTTTGAATTCCAAGGTGCAGCCTGCACCTTAATTTATGCAACCAACATAGCATAGCTGTATCACAGGTCCTCTGAACGCTCTGCTGTACAGTCACGTGATTATACAGTGTGTTTAAGACGGCTGAGTTGTGAGGGGAGTGCGGGGAGAGGAGGAATCAAGCATTGGCTGGCGAGGGGAGAGAAGCCTTTGGGGCGGGGGGGGGGGGGGGGAAGACAAGGCACGCCTACCAGTTGTAGTGCTGGCACTACAAATTGCGCGGCATGCTTACACGATAGCAGACGAAAGACTTGGAAGTAAAACTCGCTTTAAATGTTGTTCGTAAACGAAACTGAAATCGTCATGTATATTAAAATCTATGTATATAAAAATGAATGTATGTATGTTTGTCTACTAAGCGCTCACAAACCATTCATCCGATTGCAATGAAACTTTGGTGAGTTGTTCTCCGAACGCCCGAAAAGAGTAATGGAAGCAATTTTTTCTGCTCCCTTTCCCTTTCGCGGCATTCAATCACACGCAATATAATCTTGCGAGCATCGCTACGTAATACTGGTTTCCTTCTAACCGTAACCCTACCGGTAGGAGTTGTTGGCGACTCCCGAGATGGGCCAGCAACTGCCTCTTCACTCATTTTGATAATGTTTAGCACAACTGGACGATAAAAACACGCAGAACAGTACAGCGCAAAACAATAACGAAGCAGACGACAATGGCTAGCTTGTACAACGCAGTCAGCTACGTAATGTTGGCAGCAGTCGCAACAGCGTGCCTACCGAAGCCTCCCGACGTTTACCGACTTCTACTGTTCAGGACTAGGGAGAGGTCTGCCATCTAAAAGTTTACACACTGTACACAGTGGGTACCACAAGAGCCTATAACAGAACACTGCTCTTTATGGCTGTCAGTCCAGATGTAAACTAATACCGTCATACAACAAATATTGCAAAATACGCTATTAGATATGAGACAGTCCTTACTGCTTTTAAATTAAACTTCATTATAGTAAGTGACATTCCAGAAGTTTATCACACTCATTAAATGTCCTGGCTGTTAACCAAACAAAGCTCGTTTGTCTGATCGATGCACGACCAGGCATAAACAGACATAAAATATCGAAATGTTCACTAGTATCAGTTTTCAAGGCCATATGTCCGAACCTGGAAATAAATGACGACATGTTTAACACTACACTGGGAGCCCCATGAAGCTTACACTACCCCTGAGAAGTAACCAATGAAAGGTCTGTAATAAAGTGCAATTCGCATGTGTGAAACGCCATGAAAAAAAGTTTTGGCGATAGAAGGGCAGGTTATCCAGTAATATGAATTGTTAACTAAATGCACACAGATGTCAAATATCAAATATGTTCGCCAATAGTGTGATATTGAAACTTGAAACGACGATACAAACGAATTTTTCTGGCATGCGTTCGAACCCGACACCTTCAGCTATATTCTTATAGCTAGGAAGAGACATGAAATATTTATAGTTTCTCCACCAGTAGCGAGATGTGCACATGTTCAGTTAGAGGTAACGCAACGAGTAGCTCTAGCGCAGAGCTACTCGTTGCGACTCCAACCGCACGCATATCGTCGCTGTTGACCACACATGAAGCGGTGTCAACTATCAAATTCTCTTTCACTGGTACTTAGGGTCGGCCCGTTCGTAGATGCCTGTAGGAGCTTCGCATCGTGAGGAAACACTCAAATGAAGGGACAGTATCATCATCAAGGGTTCAAATCCAGACAAAAATTGGAATCGGAGCTCGATTCCCAGTTCAGTGCTAGTATTTTCAAAATCTCAATGTCACTTAAAATAAGATATGAAGGTCCTATAATCTTACATGACGGTTGGTCCATGAATTAAATAACATTACTGTTGTAAGAAATCTTAATAGAAACAGTTTCCGGAAGCAGAGACTTCCATCTGTAACAGCCAAAACTAATCCAACTGTTTCAGTTAGTATTGAATGGACATATTTAATGTTGATTTGGAACCACGGCACAGTCTTGCATTCATTACTTGGCGTTACTAGAGGTGAGGAGGGTATGTTTGTGGCTGTTAAAAACCGGTACCCTGCAGCGGGAATCGATCCCACACCTAATCCATTACAAACTATCTTCAATCCAAATAACCATGGAATGTCACATATGCTATAGTAATGTTTGTCATAATGGGGTATGCAGCACACGGTACAAGAAATGTTGACTTCCACTTGAATTGTTGTTGTCAGCAACCTATTTATAGTCTAGTACTCATCGTCATGCTGCGTGAACACAAAGCCATGGCTTCAAATCCATCCTCTTCCTTTCCTTTTTAAGCTATATCCCTTCTGCCTGCGATGAGTATCCTTTTGACAGGTCAGAGACAGTTTAGGTCATTTTATAACTAGCCAGGAGTACAAAAACATCGGGGAAACATGTTTGTCAGAGGACTCGTGATGTCCGTCATTGTAAGAGCGTTTGCAGCGTCATCAGCCAGCAGCCGCTTGATACAGACCGACGTCCGGATCGCGACGCATCGGGCATCGAGCCTATGATCTCCAGCTGACTTTTCTGCGCTCGAATTAGCAAGTATGATATTATGTAACGTTACGTATGATATAATACTATGTTTCAGTTGCTCCCTGGCGATTTTGTTTGACATGTTGCTATAAGGGTATTTAACTATGTTCAAATGGCTCTGAGCACTATGCGACTTAACTTCTGAGGTCATCAGTCGCCTAGAACTCAGAACTAATTAAACCTAACTAACCTAAGGACATCACACACATCCATGCCCGAGGCAGGATTCGAACCTGCGACAGTAGCGGTAGCTCGGTTTCAGACTGTAGCGCCTAGAACCGTACGGCCAGTCCGGCCGGCATGTAACTATGGTCTTATTCTGTAATGAGTAAGTCTAACATTTGTGACATTGCATTCTGTTGGAGTTTCATGAAAAAATGAAAGCAAAGGAGGCATTTCGAAATATCTGTGCCCTATGTGGATTGCGTGCTGTCGAGAGAGTCAAGTTGTATCGTTTCAAATACATTTAGTATGACAAGCCTTGGTGAAGAATGTTTCTGCGATTTACTACCATCGTCAATGGTAGTGTATCCGATAATTGGCAAGTGTGACGACCAATTAACCTTTGAGCGACACTTGCTCTCAGTAGCCATATTGAGGTTAAAAGAAAGGAAGGAGAATTGCGGAGGAGGAGGAAATTAGTGTTTAACGTCCCGTCGACAACGAGGTCATTAGAGACGGAGCACAAGCTCGGATTAGGGAAGGATGGGGAAGGAAATCGGCCGTGCCCTTTCAAAGGAACCATCCCGGCATTTGCCTGAAGTGATGTAGGGAAATCACGGAAATCCTAAATCAGGATGGCCGGACGTGGGATTGAACCGTCGTCCTCCCGAATGCCTGGTACCGAGGCGAGACCGAAGCGAGTGAGCCGGTGGTGGTGGCCCAGCATGACCGCAGCACGTGGTTCTTCGTCTGTCGTTCCTTTTGACATTTATATGTATACTCCCTCTCCTGCCATCAGTGTAAGAGCGGCAAGCAGAAATACACATCACTCTGTTGCAACTCGAGAGAGAGACGTCGCTCTTATTAAAGAAGGTGGATGTTTTATCAGAGAAGCTGGCAGAAGGCATAGTATGCCCCATACCACTGCAAGGAGATGGTGAAGGAACTACTTTGAAAGAGGCACTACCAACAGAATTCCTGGCTCAGGCAGGGCGAGAGTGAGCTCACAACATGACCACAGGGAGCTAGTGTGTAAGAGGAGAGAAAATCCCTTTCTGAACGTAAATCAGTTGCAGCAAGAGACCAACTTCCCCGGCTTCAGTGACACGATTCGGCAATGGCTGAGGGACGCTGAACTGCACGCACCATGATCCGCTAAGCAACAAGAGCTCAGGGAAAGCTGGCACTTGCGGAGCTCCTTCTGGGTGTGTAACGATTGACCAAGAGTCGTTTATATGCCACAAGGGACTCGCCATCGACGCGAATATATAACCACGACGAGAAGAAGTGGGTTACTATCTGTTTCCCGTTGGGAATGAATTTCTCCGAGAGGAGCTGTAATTTTTCGCAGGGTAGAAGGAACTTTCGGCAGCGAGCAGTACGCCCACCTATAGGAAAATGTGATGCTTCCGTCAGCACGAATGTTGTACATAGAAGTTGACCTCACATTGCAAGAGGACAATTCTCCCATTAACAAGTCCGCATTCTTTCAGCAGCAGCTCTCCACGATTGGCGTCAACGTCATGGACTGGTCGCCACAGGATGCTGATATGAACCCTATGGAAAACATGTGGGCCGAGGTCGCCAAAAAGTAACAGAGAACTGGCCACGAAACGAACCAACTACACTGACGCACTTTGGGACTGTGTTCTTGAAGCCCAAGAGGAAGTTGCTTCTTCACGCTATTACGTCCGATGGCTTAAAGATTCTACGTCAAGGCGCATGCTAAAAGCACAAAATAATGTGGGGTTCTGGATAAAATATTAGAGTCCTTAAAACGTTTTGTTATGTCGTCTTTTTCTTCATTTTTTTCTCAATGAGAGCCAGTAGAAGATCTTTTGGCAACAGATAAAATGAAATTGGAGTTAATTTTCCTTTTGGTTGCTTTCTTAATTGAGATGAGTTTCTTTTGAACATTCCGTTTCTTAAATATTCTATTTTTATTTCATTTATACTCTCTCTAGATACTTACATAGTAATCAGTTTAGATGGACGCCGTAAAAGTATTTCAAATAATCTCTCTCTTCTCCTTCATCCATTAACATATCCTCCGCCTTCCAGAAATTATGGAAACGATTTCGTCTTACATTTATTCATATTTAATTTTTCCTCCATTCTCTCTGACTCTTTTTTGCCTCTCTTACATTATCACCTCAACTGTCCTACTCCATTCTCCCAAAACGTTATAAACAAATCTAGCGGTTTCCATTGAAACTATACATTCTCTTTTAATTTCTATATCTACATCTACGTGATTTCTCTGCTATTCACAATAAAGTGCCTGGCAGAGGGTTCCATGAGCCACCTTCATGCTGTCTCTCTACCGTTCCACTGTCGAACGGCACGCGGGAAAAACGAGCACTTAAATTTTTTTGTGCAAGCCCAGATTTCTCTTCTTTTATCGTAATGATCATTTCTCCCTAAGTAGGTGGGTGCCAACAGAATGTTTCCGCAATCGGAGGAGGAAACTGGTGATTGAAATTTCATGAGAAGATCCCGTCGCAACGAAAAATGCTTTTGTTTTAATGATTGCCACTTCAATTCATGTATCATGTCTGTGACACTATCTCCCCTATTTCGAGATAATACAAAACGAGCTGTTCTTCTTTGTACTTTTTCGATTTCATCCTTCAGTCCCACCTGACACGAATCCCACACCGCACAGCAGTACTCCAGAATAGGGCGGCCAAGCGCAGTGTAAGTAGTCTCTTTGGTAGACCTGTTGCACCTTCTAAGTGTTCTGCCAATGAATCGCAGTCTCTGGTTTGCTCTACCTACAATATTATCTATGTGATCGTTCCAATTTAGGTTATTTGTAATTGTAATCCCTAAGTATTTAGTTGAATTTACAGCCCTCAGATTTGTGTGACTTATCGCGTAATCGAAATTTAGCTAATTTCTATTAGTACACATGTGTATAACTTCACACTTTTCTTTACTCAGGGTCAATTGCCACTTTTCGCACCATACAGATATCTTATCTAAATTATTTTGCAAGTCGTTTTGATCATCTGATGACTTTACAAGACGGTAAATGACAGCATCATCTGCAAACAATCTAAGGCGGTTACTCAGAGCCGGCCGTTGTGGCCGTGCAATTCTAGCCGCTTCAGTCTGGAGCTGCGTGACCGCTACGGTCGCAAGTTCGAATCCTGCCTCGGGCATGGGTGTGTGTGTTGTCCTTAGGTTAGTTAGGTTTAATTAGTTCTAAGTTCTAGGCTACTGATGACCTCAGAAGTTAAGTCGCGTAGTGCTCAGAGCCATTTGAACCATTTTTGGTTACTCAGATTGTCTCCTATGTCGTTAATATACATTACTGGCCATTAAAAATGCTACACCACGAAGATGACGTGCTACAGACGCGAAATTTAACCAACAGGAAGAAGATGCAGTGATATGCAAATGATTAGCTTTTCAGAGCATTCACACAAGGTTGGCGCCAGTGGCGACACCTACAACGTGCTGACATGAGGAAAGTTTCCAACCGATTTCTCATAAACAAACAGCAGTTGACCGGCGTTACCTGGTGAAACGTTGTTGTGATGCCTCGTGTAAGGAGGAGAAATGCGTACCATCACGTTTCCGACTTTGATAAAGATCGGATTGTAGCCTATCGCGAATGCTGTTTATCGTATCGCGACATTGCTGCTCGCGTTGGTCGAGATCCAATGACTGTTAGCAGAATATGGAATCGGTGGGTTCAGGAGGGTAATACGGAACGACGTGCTGGATCCCAACGGCCTCGTATCACTAGCAGTCGAGATGACAGGCATCTTATCCGCACGGCTGTAACGGATCGTGCAGCCACGTCTCGATCCCTGAGTCAACAGACGGGGTCGTTTACAAGACAACAACCACCTGCACGAACAGTTCGACAACGTTTGCAGCAGCATGGTCTATCAGCTCGGAGACCATGACTGCGGTTACCCTTGACGCTGCATCACAGACAGGAGAGCATGCGATGGTGTACTCAACGACGAACCTGGGTGCACGAATGGCAAAACGTCATATTTTTCGGATGAATCCAGGTTCCGTTTACAGCATCATGATGGTCGCATTCGTGTTTCGCGACATCATGGTGAACGCACATTGGAAGCGTGTATTCGTCATCGCTATACTGGCGTATCACCCGGCGTGATGGTATGGGGTGCCATTGGTTACACGTCTCGGTCACCTCTTGTTCGTATTGATGGCACTTTGAACAGATGACGTTACATTTCAGATGTGTTACGACCCGTGGCTCTACCCTTCATTCCTTTCCCTGCGAAACCCTACATTTCGGCAGGATTATGCACGACCGCATGTTGCAAGTCCTGTACGGGCCTTTCTGGATACAGAAAATGTTCGACTGCTGCCCTGGCCAGCACATTCTCCAGATCTCTCACCAATTGAAAACGTCTGGTCAATGGTGGCCGAGCAGGTGGCTCGTCACAATACCCTTGATGAACTGTGGTATCGTGTTGAAGCCGCATGGGCAGCTGTACCTGTGCACGCCATCCAAGCTCTGTTTGACTCAATGCCCAGGCGTATCAGTGCCGTTATTACGGCCAGAAGTGGTTGTTCTGGGTACTGATTTCTCAGGATCTATGCACCCAAATTTGGTGAAAATGTAATCACATGTCAGTTCTGGTATAATATATGTGTCCAATGAATACCCGTTTATCATCTGCATTTCTTCTTGGTGTAGAAATTTTAATGGCCAATGGTGTAGATCAGGAACAACAGATGTCCTATAACACTTCCTTGGGGAACGCCGGATATTACTTCTGTTTTACTCGATGACTTTCCGTCTATTACTACGAACTGTGACCTTTCTGACAGGAAATCACAAATCCTGTGACACAACTGAGTCGGTACTCCGTAGGCACGCAGTTTGGTTAGAAGACGCTTGTGAGGAACGGTGTCGAAAGCCGTCTGGAAATCTAAAAATATGGAATCAATTTGACATCCCCTGTCGACAGCACTTATTACTTCATGAGTATAAAGACCTAGTTGTGTTTCACAAGAACGATATTTTCTGAATCCGTGCTGACTATATGTCAATAAATCGTTTTCTTCGAGGTACTTCATAATGTTCGAATGCAGTATATGTTCTAAAACCCTACTGCAAATCGACTTTAGTGACAGAGGCCTGTAGTTCAGCGGATTACTCCTACTTCCCTTTTTGTGTATTGGTGTGACTTGAGCAATTTTCCAGTCTTTAGGTACGGATCTTTCTTTGAGCGATTGGTTGTATATAATTGCTAAATATGGAGCTATTTTATCAGAATACTCTGAGAATAACCTGACTGGTATACAATCTGGACTGGAGGTCTTGCCTTTATTAAGTGTTTTAAGCTGCTTTGTTACCCGAGGATATCTACTTCTATGTTTCTCATCTTGGCATTTGTTCTTGATTGGAATTCAGGAATATTTACTTCGTCT
This sequence comes from Schistocerca nitens, assembly GCF_023898315.1. Taxonomy (NCBI): domain Eukaryota; kingdom Metazoa; phylum Arthropoda; class Insecta; order Orthoptera; family Acrididae; genus Schistocerca; species Schistocerca nitens. The sequence continues at coordinate 101,749 of NW_026045703.1, forward strand.
TCTTCGGTGAAGGAGTTTCGGAAAACCGTGTTTAATAACTCTGCTTTAGTGGCACTGTCATCAGTGACTTCGCCGTTGTTATCGCGCAGTGATGGTATTGATTGCGTCTTGCCACTGGTGTGCTTTATGTATGAGCAGAATCTCTTTGGGTTTTCTGCCAGATTTCGAGACAGAATTTCGTTGTGGAGATTATTTAAAACATCTCGCATTGAAGTAAGCACTATATTTCGAACTTCTGTAAAACTTTGCCACTCTTGTGTGATTTCTTTACTGTCCTCTATCACTCCTCTCAAAGTGAATGAAACCGTATTCTCTTATATCTATTACCCACAATCCATTCTTCGTTCTGAGAACATTCCATCCTCTTCTCTCTGTCCTAAGATAAAACGAACTGTGGCATAGTCTAAGGAAGGAATACTTTGGAAGCTTTTCACTTTTTTGTTTTCGGCTGCTGCACTCCTACCCATTCCTAAACCCCTGCCTCCTGCCTGCTACCCCTCTCTTGAAATCTGCATCCACATCTACATGAATAATCCTCAATTCATAATTAAGTGTTTGGCAGGGGGTTATACGAACAACTGTCACATTATTTCTCTACCATTTCACTTTTAAAAAGTGCGTAAAAATAATGAACAACTTAACATTACCGTGCAACCACTAATGTCTCTTATCACAATGGTCGTGTCTCCAAAGTATGTCAGCGTAAACAAAATATCATTCCATTCAGCGGAGAAGGTAGGCGATTGGAATTGGAAAACACCTGGCTGCAATGTAAAATGCCGACGTTTCAATGACTTCCATCCTAACTCGTCTCAATATCCGTGATAAAATCTCCCCTGTTTCGCGAGAATGGAAAATGAACTGCCCTTCTTTGAACTTTTTCGATGTCTTCCGCCAGTCCTACATCGCAGAGATCCCATACCACGCAGGAATACTCACGAAGACGGAGCACAAGTGTGTTGTAGGCGGTCACTTAAATTGATTTGTTGCATCTTCGACGTATTCTACCAATAAAACGCTGTCTTTGGTTTTCCTTCCCCACCATATTTTCCATGTGGCAGTTCCAATTTAAGTTGTTCGTGATCGTAGCTGCTAAATATTTAGTTGAATCGACAACGTTTAAATGCGACTGATTTATCGTGTAAGCGAACTTTAACGGAATTGTTTTGCCATTCATGTGGATAACCTCATACATTTTATTGTTTAGGGTCATTGTCGCATTTTGCAAAGTGAAGATATGTTTTCAACATTATTTTGCAATTTGCTTTGCTCTTCTGGTGAATTTACTTGACGGCAGCATTACCTGCCACAAGTCTAAGAGAAATGTTATGATCGTCTGCTGAATAGTTAATAGATAACAGATATAGCACAAGTCTACATCACTTCACTTGCGGAATCACAGTCATAACTCCCATTTCATTAGGTGACGCAACGTCAATTACTGCGAACTGTGACCTTTCAGAAAGGAAATCACGAATCCAGTCGTACAACTGAGACGATAGTCCATAGGAAAGCAATGTGGTTAGCAGCAGCTTACTAGTAATGATTTCAAAATCCTTTTTGTAACTCTGTAAATACGGAATCAATTTGAAAACCTCTGTACACATTACGTGGTGCGAATTAACTACAAGCGGTGTCTCACAGGTGTGATGTGTGATGCTTTCCAAATCGATTCTGGTTTGACGTCAACAGGTAATGTATTTCGGGATATTTCCTAACGTTGGAACAAAGTATTTGATCACATGTTCATGTCAATTAGATGGATCTGTAACTGAGTGGGTTACATTTATTTTCTTTCGTATGAATTGCGGTGGTCTGTGCAACTTACCATTCTTCTCCCTCACCATAAATACTAGAATTTCCTCATGATGTCGTAGGAAAAGTAATTAAGCGGTAACATCGTTGATGCACAAAATGCACTTCTAATCGGTTAGCCCATTCAAGAAATATATTGCCTGTAGAAACATAATCGTCCTGCTATGGCAGTGATTGGGTCACGACAACATAGTGGAATATGTCTGGTGACGCTGTGATAGTTTTGCTAGTTTCTCGAATGACAGAATTATCCTGCAAGATGCATTTGATATATTCGTGATATACCAATCAGAGATTGCAGTTTGATGTGTCATCGACATATCAAATACATGTTTACAGACTGGGGAGCTTGCTTTCACGCAGCAACTACGACTAATCTCGTTGTCTACATTGCGAATTAGCTGTATCAGCCATCACAAGGACAATGAGGAGGCGATGAACGCTGCTGCTGGCCGCTTGTCCCATGAACATGTCGACGCACTGTTAACAGGAGGAGGCAGTAACTATCAGTTCCAAACTGGCGTGATAGTAGCATTTCACCTCCTCTGTGAGAGAGTTACAAACTGCTATATAGAACTCAGAACGACATCTTTAGAAATTTTGTCATCATAACTTTCAGTAATCAGTAGATCTAGAGGTAAGAAACCTAAAATATTGCAGAAGTGCTACTGAAAAGACACAAATAGGTTAATGAAATTGTATCACTGAATATTCTGTTAACTGTGTTTGATTCAGCAACTACTCCAGTGGCGGATACATACGGTTACCCTCCCCCTCCCCCCCCCCCCCTTCAACCTTGATGGGCCAACGTATCGCCAACCGCGCGGCCGCCGCCGCCGCCGCCGCCGCCGCCGCTCATCCCGCACGCTATTCGTTAGTTTCTTTCGCCAGTCGACTCGACTGAATCGAGTTATTGAGTAGCTGCACTTTCCTATGTAGCACGCGCGTCCGCGTCATCATATTCTATACGTTTCTATCTGCCACATGTATAGCTAACACATACCTACGAGAGAAGTCGCGGCCATTCTAGTGATCTCGATACGTTGTTCTGTTAGCTCTTTAGCGCCCGCTCCTTGAGGTTTTTCTGTAGCCGCCACTGAACTACTCTCACAGCCACATAGTCGTGTTTACATTGTAGTCCGGTAAAGATACTTGAGTATGATAAAAGATTCAATGTTTAATTAACATGGCCAACGGCCTTGATGCAGTGGTAATACCGATTCCCGCCAGATCACCGAAGTTAATCGCATTCGGGCTGCGCTACTACCTGGATGGGTGACCATCCGGTCTGCCGAGCGCTGTTGGCAAGCGAGGTGCACTCAGCCCTAGTAAGGCAAACTGAGGAGCTACCTGAATGAGAAGTAGCGGCTCCGGTCTTGGAAACTGACATACGGCCGGGAGAGCAGTGTGCTGACCATATGGCCCTTCATATCCACATCCATTGACACCTGTGGGGTCAGGATGACACAGCGGCCGGTCAGTAACGTTACGCCTTAATGGCCTGTTCTTGAGGAATTTAGTTTTTTAATTAAGATGGCCTTTCTTTGTATACTATTATGATGAGACACCAGGTGTATTAGTGTAGTGCCTGTTAATAGGGTATCCCGATAGATTTCTGACGAAAACAGACACAGACATCAGAGAAATTGTAAACAATATATTTCACCATATTATCGAAAACCGTCTGATGATGCGCTAGTAGTTTTACGATCCCACGCATACAGCGACATTCTGATTCTGAGTTAGCTCACGTTCAAGGTGCAGTTGCCACAACAAAAACAAACAAAAGGAAACAAAAACTAATTTTCTGTATGGTTGATCAATAAGAGACGAGAAAGGTGAACACATGCCGGTGCCAGATTAGAAGACGTGCGGTAGACATGTTTGAAAAGCAAGTTCTTTGGTGCTTTCTTCCAAGTTCAAATGGTTCAAATGGCTCTGAGCACTACGGGACTCAACTGCTGAGGTCATTAGTCCCCTAGAACTTAGAACTAGTTAAACCTAACTAACCTAAGGACATCACAAACATCCATGCCCGAGGCAGGATTCGAACCTGCGACCGTAGCGGTCTTGCGGTTCCAGACTGCAGCGCCTTTAACCGCACGGCCACTTCGGCCGGCTTTCTTCCAAGTCACATTTGTTACTCTGCGAGTGCAAGGCATCTCATTTGTTCGCAAAAAAAGGCCAGTTGTGAAAGACACATCCCTCTGAAGCAGTTTCTAATACAAAACACTTTTGTGACACCAGATGTATATCAATAACAATAGGTTTTGTATACGTATACTGACCATCGTTCGACATAATATTTGTTATGGCTTAACTGCTATTTTCTCCTTATGATGTTACCACACGGTAATTCAAATTACCACCAGAACAGTCTGATTTAAGTTTACGGTGGCCTCCTTCAATCTATTACGCCATTTGCCAGGCTCAGTCCTTTGAAAGGACACAGATGACTTCGTTCCCCATCTTTTCAAGTTCAAAATGCGTTTAATATCGTTCCCGACGAGACGTTGTACCGTAATACTTCCTTTCTTTTAATCTGAGTATGACAACTGAAGGCAAGTATTGCACAAAGGTTAATTGGTCCTCACACTTGCCAATGATCAGATGTACTGTCATTGACCATAGTCATAGTAAATCGTAGAAACATCCTTCATCAACACCTGTTTGTCTTCCTGAAGGTGGTGATTAATTTATCTCAAAACGATCGTATTTAAAAAGATACAACTTGACTTCTCGATAGCACTCACTCCATACAGGGCACAGATGTTACGAATTGCCTCCACTGCTTTCATCCTTTTATAAAACACAAACAGAATGTCACAAATGTTAAACATTATTTCGTTTTAGACTCCTTTATTAATGTGTAACCGACGATGAGCATAACATTAAAAATGAGAAACATTCAAGTTGTCATGGCACGAGCCATACTACAAACCAGAACAGAATAAGGCCATAGTTAAATACCCTTATAGCAACTTGCCATACAAAATCGTCAGGGATTGTGCTGAAACATAGTATTATATCATACGTACCGTTGCATAATGTTATACTAACTTGATAATTCGAGCGCAGAAGAGTCCGCTGGATATCATAGACCCCATACCCGATGTGCTGCAATCACTTGAGTGGCCGCCGGTTTGTATCAAGCGGTCCTTGGCTGATGGCGCTGAACTGGTCTTACCAGCCAAACACCCATGTTTCCGAATGATTTTTCTATTCCTGGTTGGTTAGAAAAGAGTAAGCAAGTTTTTGATGATCTAATCTTTCCACACACTGTTGATCACAACATTTGACTTTGACAAAAGTGGATTTATACAAATTGAGGTACTCATAGTTGGATCTCTGTTGTGCTGTCTGACAGACAGAGGGAATCAAATTATTGTTTGCAGGGTTTTAAATCTAGATTTTCTGAAAAAGTCTGATAGTATTGAAGTAATACTTGGTTCTTTGAATTTGACATCAGTTATTGATTTCACTACTCAGGTTCAAAATGGTTCAAATGGCTCTGAGCACTATGGGACTTAACTTCTTAGGTCATCAGTCCCCTAGAGCTTAGAACTACTGAAACCTAACTAACCTTAGGGCATCACACACATCCATGCCCGAGGCAGGATTCGAACCTGCGACCGTAGCGGTCGCGCGGTTCCAGACTGTAGCGCCTAGAACCGCTCGGCCACTCCGGCCGGCTACTCAGGTAGTACAGGAAAGCAGCTCTCTGACAGATAATATTTTTATTGACCAAGTTGAATTTAATTAAATAAAAACTTTTCCTGTTAAGAATGGTCTTTCGGATCATGATGAGAGCTGGTTACAGTATATGACATAGCTCATACAGTAATGCAAAATAGTCCTCCAAAATATTGTGTTCAAATAATAGTTTAATAATTTGCAATTATATTTAGGGAAAGCTTTCAACAGTTAGACTGAGATGAGGTGTACAGAGAATCTGATGCAAATTTCAAATTTAACCTATTTCATGGTACCTTTGTGAGCGTATTTGAAAACAGTTTCTCTAATAAAACAGTAAAAAATAATCATAAAGAACCACCTAAAAAGCGGTGGCGTACTAAAGGGATAAAAATATTTTGTGAACAGTAAAGGGAAATCTATCTTACAGCTAGAAGGAGTGATGATCCAGAAACAGTCAAATTTATAAAAACTACTGCACTATATTAAAAAAAAGATATCATAAAGTCCAAAAGTATGTGCATTATGTCTGAGATTAGCACCTGTGATAATAAAATTAAAACAATTTGCAATATTGTTGAAAGGGAAACAGGGCAGTTGAGAGCACAGAAAGACTGTATTTCCATCAAACTAAGTGAAACGTTTGCTAACAAAAAGTCATAAATAGAAAATATTTTTAACAATCAATTTTTAAGTATTGTAGGAAAATAGGATCCAGCTGTTCATTAGAAAATGCAGGGCTGTATATAGAAGAGGCAATACCTATGTAGTTTGATAAAAATGAAATTCAACCCACCTCTCCTACTGAAATAAGGAACATAATAAATTTACTCAAAAGTAAAAGCTCTAATGGAATTGATGGCATTTCTGATGAAGTGCTAAAAGCTTGTTCCCAACAGATAAGCAGGATTCTCAGCCACATATGAAGTAGCTCACTGAAATCGGGCATTTTTGTGGATGGACTAAAATATGCTATTATTAAATCATTGTATAAAAAGGGGGATAGGTATGACGCTAACCACTGCTGCCCAACCTCTTTTGATTGCTTTATCCAAAGTTCTTGGAGAAAGTAACGCATGCAATAGTAGCTTCACATATTTGTAAAAATGAAGTACTAAAGAAATGTCAGTTTGGTTTTGAGAAAGGTTTTTCAACAGATAATGCTCTCTGTGCCCTCACTGATCAAATATTAAATTCTCTGAATAATCAAACATCACCCATTGGGATTTTTTTATCTCTTAAAGGCTTTTGACTGTGTGAATCGTGAAATTTTTCTGGATAAGATTAAGTATTGTGATATGAGTGGGACAGTGCATAAATTATTTAACTGATATTTACCTGAAATAATGCAGAAGGTTGAAATTAACAAAACAGATAGTCTGTAAAAATCAACAGAGACCTCTAACTGGAGAGGTATCAAGAATGGCATCCCACAGGGTTTAGTCTTGGGTCAATTATTGTTTGTGACATATATTAATGACTTGCCACTCTATATTCATGAAGGTGCAAAGCTAGTTCTTGTTGCTGATTATACAAGTATAGTAATCACACCCAACAAACAAGAATTAGCTGAGGAAATTCTAAATGTCTTTAAGAAAATTATTAAGTGGTCCTCTGCAAATGGACTCTCGCTAAATTTTGAGTACGTATAGTTCTGTAAAGTAAATGGCATAACACCATTCATAAGTATAGACTTTGAAAAGAAGTCTATTGCTAAGGCAGAATATTAAAAATTTCTGGATGTGTGCATTGATGAGGAATTGAATTGGAAGAAATGCATTGATGATCTGCTTAAACGTTTATGTCAGCTACTGATCCTATTAGATTTATTGCTAATTTTGGTAATAAACATAGTAAATTAGCCAATTATGCCTATTTCCATTCACTGCTTTCATAGGGCATCATATTTTGTAGTAATTCATCATCAAGAGAAAATGTATTCATTACACAAAAGCATGTAATCAGAACAATACGTGGAGCTCTCCCAAGATCACCTTGCAAATATTTATTTAAGGAGCTAGGGGTATGCACTGTACCTTAACAATATGTGTATTCACTTATGAAATTTGTTATTAATAACCCATTCCAGTTCACAAATAATAGCAAATTGTATGGCTACAACACTAGGAAAAATGATGATCTTCACTATTCTGGGTTAAATCTGAGTTTGGCATAGAAATGGATAAATTATACTGCCACAAAAGTCTTTGTTCATTTATCAAATAGCATTAAAAGTCAACAGATAGCCAACCAGCATTTAAAAACAAAATAAGAGGATTTCTGAATCAAAACTCCATCTACTCAACAGATGAATTTTTAGATATGAAGTAGTAATTGCAAAATAATAATAATAATAATAATAATAATAATAATAATATCATGTAAAGAAACCTTATGTTAAACTGACATGTTCCACATCACTATGAAATACCGTATTCATGATCTATGGAACAAGTATTCCTGTAATGTATTGTAATGAAGCCTGATACTGCAGTAAGTGAAAAGCACATACAACTGCAAAGATGGAATACACAAGCATATGACACCATTGCAAAACAGTATAGTGATCCTTCATTTTTCAATGTTATTAAATTCATTGTTAAAATTCTTGATGGTTAGCAAATGAGTGATGAGCAGATACAACCACTGGTTGACTGTTAGTAGTAACAGCTCATTCACATCAAACTGCAGTAACTTTTACACAGTGGCGACTGTTGTGGAAGAGCGCAAGAGCACATTAACACCATAACTTTTGACACCTTGCGGATTTATTGGTTATTTTTCTTTGAATGCTGTTAAATATAATGTGCATGTGGTAATTTGAAATATATGGCACTAAATCTACCGCGATATGCTACATAGTTGCTCCTCTATACTCAGTGAAACCAGGCATCAGCATCGCAAGCACAACTTCAGTTGTGCATGTTTTAAGGAGCTTTTGTACATGTGCAAATGGTGTGACCTGCCTTAAATGTGCCAAGAGCCATATGGATCTGATAAATAACAGTTAACCTTTACCACTCTTCTACACATTTACATCAATGCCACCAGGTAGTAACACACTGCAACAGACTTTTTTCCTTGCTTGCTTGGCATAAATCCTGCTAGATGGTTGCACACTCCTCATATATACCAGTTTAAGTAAAAAAATCTTTTAGGTTTCAGTTTTTACAGCACTTTGCAACAATAGTCAAGATTAGGTATTTTTTGTATGATAAGTTTATTAATCGTGCATAACAATGTTTCATTGTGACAGCATGTTAATTCCGCAAATATTAGCTGTTCCAGTTTACTGTATTGTATTTACCTATTTCGACAATCTCCTGACAAATGATCATGGTAGTAAGTATTATATTCAAATGTTTTATGTTATACTTTCTGACATGTTCCACACCCAAGAGAATCATCTCATTTTTTGGGTCTATGGAATGAAAACTGAATCTAATCTAATCTAATCTCAGAAGCTGGTGTCTTGAAACTAATATTGTAATCAGTCATAAGAATTGTTCTCAAGTAATCATACATCACTTTCATTTCTGGGAGGGCTCCTGAATTATAACTACTCCATAATTTGTGAATACTTAGTTCCATAAGCAAGTACAATCTCGTACATTTGGGTCTACAGTAGTGAGAATCGACTGGCTGTAGTTTTTCAATGAAGACTTTAACCTCTTCTCGTATTTTGAGACACTTGGGAGATTTCGTGTCACCTCATCTATTCTCCTTTGGTGACGGACCTGTGGTGAATGGTTTCTTACACACTCCTTTCACTCTGTCCTTGCCTATGCACAGTATTGATAAGAAGGTCTTCTGACAAATCTGCGCTAATTTGGCCCACTGCTTGCCTCGATTCTGATGAAATACTTGACTGACATGCATTTCCTGAAACTGTTCGGCTCCACAAAAAAAAATGGCTCTGAGCACTATGGGACTTAACATCTATGGTCATCAGTCCCCTAGAACTTAGAACTACTTAAACCTAACTAACCTAAGGACATCACACAACACCCAGTCATCACGAGGCAGAGAAAATCCCTGGCCCCGCCGGGAATCGAACTCGGGAGCGGGAAGCGAGAACGCTACCGCACGACCACGAGATGCGGGCTTCGGCTCCACAGCTCTCTCTCTTTTAAGCGCTTCTTGAGTTATCTCAGAATAAATTCATCTTGTCTCACCGTGTCACTAAGCTCATAATACGCTTGCTGAAATCCCCTTACATCTTGCATTTTAAGTTCATTGCACTGGAAGACAGTTTTCGCGTATTTGCAAGTGGGCATTGTTGGCAGGTGTTCTGAAACATACCTGAAACGAAGGATTAAAAGTAAGGCAGTGCTATGGTTTACAAAATAAATCTGACCAACTTCAATAGTTTTTCTAAGGAAAGACTGAGACAGACGAAAGGTTATGTTCAAGCAAAATATAGGTAAGAGTGTATATCTGTTTTGTTTAACTGTATTCTTTTTCCATCTTGAAGGATCTTTTGTCTTACTGCTATGTATATCGCTGATCTCCAGTACACTTCCGTTTTCTGTTACTACAGAGAATAAGGTACATTGTATTACTGAAACACGAAACACCAGTGGTATGTCTTACAAACACGTGCATGTGAGAAACTAGCGCGAAATAATCGGGAACAGTATTGTCAACTGTTTCAAAGAATACACAGTGTACTTGGCACTTCATAGACATCATACTAACGTTTACTTCATATAGTGTTATTTGAGATACATTCCAATTGTGGTAGCACATGGATAAGATGAATTTTTGAAACATTTTAGGATAAGACAGGTTTTAGAAACGTCGCCTGAATTTGTGCTATATTTACACGGGGAAAAAGCGGGTTTAGGAACTTTTCTTTTGTTGTTGGAAAAGATACCAAATAACATGAGTTATAGAGATAAGGCAATAACTCAATTTTCATAAAAAATGGGTAAGATGGATTTTGGAACCGTTCGCCACAATTATTATTATTACTGTTATTATTATTGGCAGTGGCTGTAAGTGTATAAATATGCTGATTAGCATAACTGTTATACAGTAGATGCTATTAATTTCACACTCTCATATTTATCTGAATATAAAGATTTGTGAACACTGAGAACCATATTCACGAGCCGCCAGTGCTATTATAGCAATGGTAGCAGGGTACAGGTTGTGCATTTGTTTACGTGATATGCTGAGTGGTTAAAAAACGTCAAATGAGCAACAATATGTATAATTATCAAATACGTTGCCACTTCATAATGCCTCTAGTGCGGTTACTATAGAGACTTGGCCACTGTTTCTACGTTTCGATGCAGAGTATCGATACGTGGAACTATCTCAGTGTTTCGGATGGGCTATGGTTCACTGTTTCGAAACAGTGGTGTTTCATTCCGCCGATGTCTCGGATAACTGGGCCAGATTCGATCTCGAGCAAGACACAGAGACTGTATCGTTGTTTCAAAGTTAGGCTGTTTCAGTCCACCTGTGTTTGGAACGGACTAATTGTATCGAAACAGTGATGTTTCATTCCTCTCTCTGTCGGACGAGATTCGGGCTCGGCACAGCTACTGAAACACATTTAACATACCGCTTCATGAAACACTTTCAAAGAGAGTCGAAATCTTTTTGACAAGCAATAGCATGAAGCTTAAGATTTCCGAAAATAAAGTTTCGTTTCTAGCTGACTGCCCTATTCCGAATTGGCGTAACATCTGCTTTATAAACACTAAACAAACAATAAAATAGCGCACACTATTCACATTCAAAATAGGAAATGTGTGAAAATCATTCAGTTAAATTACACATTCTTTATAACATACGCTTCTCTGTTCATGTACAGTAATCATATTAAGCCGACAACATTCTGAGACATATACACAAATTTGATGTAGGTATAATTGCAAGCAATGACGTATCGCTAATAGTGTAATGGTGAACGGGAAGGGCTGGGAAGTATGGTGAATTTGTCGTAATGGTTCGAAACACCTTGAAAGACAAAAATTTTTTCTGTTACATTTTGTTATTTATTCGAATTACTTGGTGTTATTTGTGAGTCTTTAGTCACTGTGCCTCTTATCCACAAGGATTCCTTTTGTGTGCATGGAAATTAGCAGGATGGGTATATTACCCATACTAACAGAATGTTGGAATCCCAGTAGTATATCCGTTGTTTCTGCAGTTTTCTCCCACCTCCAGTTCCGTTCGTGGTGGTTCTTCTGTCTTCAGCTATGGCGTTACGAAGCACAGTGTGGGATTATTTTATGCAGATGAATCCTGAGGAAATTAGATGTAACTTGTGCTCGGCAGTGTTGTCGTTTACAGTTAATTTAAGTGAAAGTCGTTCGAAACCAGTTTTTATTAAGCTGGGCAGTGACGAAGTCAGTTCAACTTCCACAGCAACTGTTCAAGAATCTGCCGGTTCAGTTATGGGTAGGTGTGGTGGACAAACAAAGATTACTGGATTTGCACCTAGACCTGTGCCTTCATCCAAGCGAGCCATAATACACGAACAGATTTTAAGACTTGTTGTTAAAGAATATCTTCCGTTTAATGTAGTTGAGAGTGTAGAATTTAGAAAAATGACTTATTTGTTAAATGAAAACTGTGTACGTCCCTGTAGAAAAACTGTCTCCAAAGGCTTACTCTCTCAAGTGTTCAACAACACACTAATGTGAGTAAGATCTGCAGTGCAAGCTGCATCCTCCATCTTTATTACGACTGCTTGATAGAAATCTGTGAAAAATGAGAATTATATTGCAGTGACTGCTCACTTCATTGATGAAAACTGCAATCTGAAGTCATATTTGTTATCTAGTTTTAAATTCCATAACAAGCATACAGCTGAAAACATTTCCAGTGAATTACAAAATGTGACTTCAACTTGGGGTATTACCAATAAAATTATAGCTTGCACTACAGATAATACACATAATATGATGAAGACAGTGATGATGTGCAAATGATGGCATCTACCTTGTTTTGCATTTACATTGGATTTGATTGTGGAAGTAAGCCTTGAACCTATACACAGGCAAGGACAAAAATGAAGTCAATAGTGGAATTTTTCAAAAGAAGTCCTCAAGCATTTGAGAAATTACACAATATTCAGAAGCAAATGGGCTTGCGTATTTTAACGCCGAAACAAGATTGCCCTATGAGATGGAATGCCATGTATGAAATAGTTGACAGGCTTTTGAAAATCAAACAGCCTTTGCACCCTCGCCATCCTCAGTTTGGATTCGCAGACAAAACTGTCCAATGAAGACTGATCAGTTATTGAAAAATCTTGTGAAATACAATCTCCTTTTGAGCAAGTCACAACAGAAATTGGCAGCAAAAGAAATGTAACCTTGTCAAAAGTTATCTTATTAAGCAAAAGTTTACAAAGTCAGTGTGTGAGACTGAAGAACTCAGATTACAGCAATGAAGCCATTAATACAGTAAATGCTAAACTTGATGATGGAATCTGTACCCGCCTCGTTTAAAAGTTTGCAGATAAAGCAATTGCTTGTGGCGCAACATTACTGGATCCTCGCTTCACAGAGTATGGATTTCCAAAACCTGGGCATCGATTAAAAGAAACAAAAGATGCCATAATTAACAAGTGCTGTTTAATACGACAGAAACCCACAAGGAGTTCTACAGACAATCCACCACATGCCAAACCAGCTGAGGTGAGGACATTCAACTCTAGCCGTGGCAACATTTGGCAAGGTTTTGACCAAGCTGTAGAGGGGTCGATCCAAAGTGTAGACATTCCACGTGCTGCAAATATAGTCGAGCTTGATAAATATATGAAGATGCCAGATCACAAGATCCACTGCTGTGGTGGAAAGAAAATCATGTGTTGTTTCCTCCGCTGTTTGAAATAATGAAACAACGTCTGTGTATAATGGCCACTTCTGTTCTATGTGGACGCAATTATCAAAGCAAGAGCAAACAATAACAGGCAGACGATCCCGTCCTTCAAGTGAAAAAGTATCAAAAATGATATTTCTAAACTACAACTTAGAACAGGCACAGTAGATCTACTCAGAAATGAAACAGTAAAATTTCAATGGATTTTGTTCTTCTCTGGACAATTTGCACTGAATTTGTATCCGACTGTATTTTGTTTAGTGCACTACATCTTACATGTAGCTACCTTAAAAGAACATATTTCTCAAATTTGTTGCACACAGGAGACACATGTCTGTTCACCATTCAGTGAGTTTAATTTCTTAAGTACGTTTATTTATGTGTTTGAGAATAATAATCGGATTTATGTATGTATATGTGTGTGTGTGTGTGTTTATTTTTGTAAATGTGCTATGTTTGGTTATTACACAATATAGGCGTCTTAATACTTGTGTATGATAAATAATTCTCAGGCAGTTCAACAATGGTACTTTGATACTTTTGTTTTTACGTTCGGAAACTGTGGTAAAAATTGCATTCCAATAACAATTTAACTTCATCTCTGCTTTCCTGGGGAAGTTTACAATAAAATGAAAATATATGTGCTTGCTGTGAGTACTTGAGTGATCTCCATATGACTGACATCAAACAAACGTCTTTAGCAAGAATTGTTAAGTGGTGTAAAGCCAGATCTGCCTTGACGTAGGTATCACAAGGGCATTACACTGTATGAATTGTTTTAAATTTTAGTCTGGATTTTATACTTCAAGGAAACATACTCTGTATTTCAGTTACCCTGAAATATTTTAACTTGTTTCCGGTTCTATCAAGTGTACCTATTCAGAGCTGTATTCAGCTGACTTGTGAATGTTTGATGAAAAACTGCCATACTAGACCATTGCGTTATGGACTCCAGTCTGTTACGGTAATTTTTTGATCTGCGTGCATCAGTCACTTTGCAGGCCTGCTCTGTGTGACAAATAACGGAAAATTTAACTGTAAGAAAAGTGTGAGTGGTACACTTATAAATGTTAATTCAGTGCCTCGTTTCCCAGAATGCTATCTCAATAAATTACATCTTATGATATGCCTTTTCAAGAGCACATACGGATTTTCACTCATAAAACCTAGCAAAATTAGGAGCTAGAATACAGGGAAACGAGTTTGGCAAACTCTACTATGTCAAACATACAAACACTGTCCTCAGCCAATTGAAAAGTATGAAAATCACACGACACGAAAGCAGCGCATTAGCTGCAGGAAATACGAAACTGCCAAGACATCTAAGTGAAAGTCATACTTTCTGCGATATGATTAGCGCTCTCGCACCTCATTTGTGTTTGTATGGACACATTTATACAGTAGAGATTAAAGATAATAAAATGTGTAGGTCTATTCGATTACTAAACACACACTATTTCACTGTTTCGAAACATTACATTGTACTAATCAATTTGTACGGAGCGAGGTGGCGCAGTGGTTAGCACACTGGACTCGCATTCCGGAGGACGACGGTTCAATCCCGTCTCCGGCCATCCTGATTTAGGTTTTCCGTGATTTCCATAAATCGCTTCAGGCAAATGCCGGGGTGGTTCCCTTTGAAAGGGCACGGCCGATTTCCTTCCCTCACCCGAGCTTGCGCTCCGTCTCTAATGACCTCGTTGTCGACGGGACGTTAAACACTAATCTCCTCCTCCTAATCACTTTGTATTGGAACAGTTACGTGTTACGTGCCCATCTCTTACCTCCATCTTTCAACAAAGTTATATGGCAAAGATCGCCAACATACGATCTAAGCCTCCAAAAATTGTTACGGTGAAAGCAATCTGTCCGATCCACGCGTCTGCCTGTTTTGCTACGAATTATATAACATTCACAACGGATTGCAGTAACGAGTATGAAACATTCTCGACTTAAAAAAAGTGAAGACATATTCCTTCATAGCAATTTAATTCATGATTTAGAGATACATAACTTTTAGCTGCTTCGTAGATGACTGAATATCCCACAAAACTTTAAAATAAGAAATAAAATCTCTAACCGTCTACGGCGTCGAACGGCTTGCCACACAGCTGTCTCATCGCGCCGCCAACAGATGGCAGAGCAGTATCACGATTGACAGTTCTCAGCAGTCTTCTGCTTGTTGTTGTATATGTGCAATGTCAGTGCTTTTTTTTTTATATAAAGGATTGCTTTTACATGTGAGTTAGTGTCTACAACATCTTCGCCAGGCGTCAGAGGCACATGAAGGTTACATATTCGGGCCATATTTATTGCATATTGATAATTACCGCAATTCGCTGCTTGGGCGATCGTTTTCGTGTGGCAGGTAGTATACAAAACAAATTAGTAAAAATCCTTAAAGGCAGGACTACTAGCTGTGTGTGTGTGTGTGTGAGAGAGAGATTAGATTTAGAAATTTCCGTTAACCAGCTCTTTACTGACATTGAACAAATGATGTAACGCTGATTCACTGTCATTAAACTTCGAAAAGACCCAATATATGCAGTTTAGAACCTGGAAGAGAATTCCTTCTAGCGTGGCTGTAATATATGAAGACAGAAGAAATTGACAGTGGTAAATTTCAGGGGTAAAAACTCTATTATAAATTCAGTTGGATAAGGCACACCACAGAATTGCCGAATCACACAAACAAGTCTGTATTTGCAATGTAAATGATGTCAGAAATGTAAATATTAAAAAACTTGTATGCTTTGCTTACTTTAATTCTGTTATGTCATTTGGGATCATATTTTGGGGTAACTTGTCAAACCAAGCAAAAGTTTTTAGAATGCAAAAGCATGTAGTAAGTCCCATTTGTGGTATAAATTCAAGATCACAATGTATAAACCTGTTCAACCGCTTCTTCTCAGTATATGTATTCCTTAAAGAAATTTGGGGTCAACGGAAGTGTCCGATTCCACCCGTAGTCTTTGACCAGTGACGTAAGGCTGTTGTGGTGTCTGACGTCACGACGGCGCGGAATTTAGTTTGTGAGAGTGGTGTGTTTGTAGGTGTCGTTTCGATGTGATCGGTGGTGCGGTCTGGTGGTGTGTTTAAGGGTAGCGTGTTATGTGGCTTATGGGGTTCATTTGCGTGGTAGCATTGCACGTGTGTGGTATCGGTAGTGACTGTGCTTTCAGCGGAATATTTTTCAGCGAGTTAACGATTTTGGTTTTTTTATGTCGACGTTATTGTAGTTTTTTCTGTTCGTCGTGTGTCAATTTTGGTAAATTGCTTTGTTTATGTCTTTTGTAGGTTCAAATGGCTCTGAGCACTATGGGACTTAACAGCTACGGTCATCAGTCCCCTAGAACTTAGAACTACTTAAACCTAATTAACCTAAGGACATCACACAACACCCAGTCATCACGAGGCAGAGAAAATCCCTGACCCCGCCGGGAATTGAACCCGGAAGCGAGAACGCTACCGCACGACCACGAGCTGCGGACTGTCTTTTGTAGGTATGTATATGACTGACAAGGTCAACAGTTTACGGTTGTCGGTGATGATAGGGGACAGTGCGTTGTCTCTACAATTCGGATTGTGGATGAAGTCGTGAAGTGTTCAGTGTGTAATGAAGAAATGAGGCTTACTAAAGTTCCAGCGTCTCGGACCAGGGATGGCTATATAGATGTCATAAGGATAAATGGATAAATAGTTAAACGGAAGTGTTCGTTTCCTTTCTCTCTCTCTCTCTCTCTCTCTCTCTCTTTCTCTTTTTTTTTTTTTTTTTTTGAAGGAATATGTATTCGATGGTTTTTCGATCTATTTTTGTGTTTGGTGTCATGTTTACGTAATGATGTCATAGTTGAGATATGGGAGTTAATGTGAATATTGGTGATGACATTGGTCAAAGCAGACAGGTGGAATCGGACGTTTCCATTGCAAATACTATGCCTCTATTTCCAAAAATATAATGAAACTAACGGGACAAGTGGGTGGTATTAGGTGTTTGTGGGTGGAGACAAACTGAAAATAAACACATGCCACTACACCAAACGACAAAAACGGTAAAATAAAATGACCACAATCTTACCAAAATCAACTGAAAACAATATCAACTGGAATCGAACACTTCCCATGACCTACATAGGTCAACAGAAACTACCAACACCAAATCATGAAACCCGAAACTACAACCATGTCCACAAAAAACACAACAAACCAACAAAATTGGAATCGAACACTTCCCTTCACCTATATAGGTCAACAGAAAATACCGATACCACTCTATAAATCTCAACACTTTCACCACCACAGTCACAGCCTATGGTTCACTGTGTCTGCTACTACATGTCAACTTGGTGGGTATAAAATACTTTGTTTTTGTATAATTATTCCATGAAGACCATGCAGTGTGTGTTTGATATAAATACAGATAAGTCATCCACTTTCAAGTTTCACGAATGAGCTTACAAAAATCTGAAGTTAAATTAAATTGGAATAGTAGGAATTTAACAAGGTTTTATTCAGAACTGCTTATTTTTAACACGATATGGAGAAAGAATGGTGTGACAAACAGGCAGCTGCTAACATTGATGTCCGAAGACTCCAATATTGAGATGGTAAAGATAATGGTGTCCCAAGGAACACTGCCGTATACACTACGCTATCATTATAAATTTATTCAAAAAATTAAATGAAATACATCAACTTCCTTTCTGGTACCCTTTATCCAGACAGTTGGGACTGGTATGCTATTTCTCCCTTTCTTGTGGTGAACATGAAAAATAGCAAGCTGAAACTATTCCACTTGCTATTGTTCTACTCCTTTTAATAACTTGTCCCTTGTCTTTGAACTAATCACACTTACGAAAGTATGACATATGCTATGTACATACCCAAAACAACAAATTTCTTATTTACATAGTATTTCAGCTACATGGTCTTGGAAGTCATCAAAATGGCCAGGAGAGAGGTGTGCTAACCACATGCTCCTCCATACTGTATTTGCATGACACTGCAAGGCAGAGGATGACACAGCAGCTGGTCAACATCCTTGACCCTTCAAGGCCTGGATGAGGAGCTCGTAGTTAACTTAAAATATTCATAATGAAAAATCTGTCACACCCAAATTTGCCAATTGAGCCTCTGTGCTTTTTGGATTACAAGCTATGACTTTGTATTTTTGTGAACCAGCCAATGCTCTTCACTTCTCAATTAAGCCCTTCATTAAAAATATGCATAAACTGACAAAATTTCAAACTTGGTAGCTTCACTTGAGAATAAGTAATTCAACGTGCAAATATACAGTGAGTTAATCAAATAGCACTGAGAACTTTCGTAATTTTCCAACTAACTGTCCTTCAGTTAAACCAAATCATTGTAGGAAATTATCTACACTAGTAAATTTTTACCTTCCAGTTCTATAAACTGCAATGTAATTATTAAGATTACAAAATATCATTATGCTGTCTTTATATGCCACCCTGACAAAAAAAAATTGGCAGTTGATGATTAGCATTCTATGTAAGATTTATCCATAACAAATCTGCTCAAGGGAGTCACTTCCTGAGATTCCACATTGAACTATTACACAATTAACGCCTCCTTGTAAAAATTTGCATAAGACTTCATGGCTATCAATCAACAAGCTAACATCTCTGTGACAATGCAGTCCCAGTTATGATCATGTTAACAATTCTGTGGTATTTGCATCAATCAAAATCAGCAGGTGTCTTTGTACAGTAATGCTTATTACAATCTGCATGGGACAAGTATTTTATTAACTTTCCTGGATCGTGTGTATGCAAAAGGTAATGATGTGTTGTGTTGTTTTTGGTGAAGTGTGAGTTGGACAGTTAAACTCACTGATGCTAAATGCTGAACTTCAGTCAGTGGGCTATTACTAGTACTGTGTTGGGAGTGAATTCAGTAGATTGTTAAGTAATGTGATGTGCATATGAACTGAGTATAGACAACAGTAATGGTTTATGTGAAGGAACTACCACTGGGTGTTACTTTCGTTAACACCATTGAGAAGTAAGGGTTCTTTACTTGGTTGCTTAATGACATTGTTTTGGATAAAAATTTACTGGCCAGCTTCTGTGATATCTGCTAGTAGACTAATACATTGAGTACTTTCACTTGCCAGAGACTGGTACCCACTCAGGTGTGTGTGCTAGAGAAAATAGATGCATACTGGTGAATCTGAAATCCCATGTTGGTGTGTTCATTATTACTGAACATAGAAACTACAAACAAATTTTCCAGCTTGAGATTACAGACTCAGGGTGATAACTAGGAAGAAGAAACCAGACCAACCATATAGGCTGTACCCTATAGGCTGTTATTGCAATGGTGTCACTACTTCCAAAGGCAATTTAGAGCTACTACCAGCCATTCCCATCCCCACCCCTACATTTCTCCAGGAGGAATCTGTTTACCACTTCTGTTTACCACTTCTGTTTGCATTTAATGGAAAAACATGGATAGTCATGCAACATAATTTTTTCTAAGTGTTTTTACATCATTTATCTAAGGCCAGATGTTTTAACCAGCCTAGCATTTACCTAGGTGGATGTGCGAAGGCACCTAAAAATTTCATTCATACATACATACATGCAGGCTGGCCGGCACACTGGTCCTTGTCGTTTATCCATAAGGTGGACTCGACCTATGGCTGGCCCACCTTCTCATGTACCAAAGGTGGGTGCTTTAAAGCCTATGGCTTTCCTGGCAAGTCTGCTTTTACATTCACACTCTGCAAACACTGTGAAGTACCTAGCATAGGGTACATAACCCTGTACTACATATCACTGTTTCTTTACATTATAGTCACATATGGAGGCTGGGTTGAATGGATGCTTAAATGCCTCTGTGTGAAGTAATTAGGCTAATCTCTTCCTCACAGTTGCTATGGAAGCAATGCAAAAGGGACTGCAGTGTCTTTCTAGATTTGTCATGTAATCCTGATTATGAAACTTTGTAGGCAGAGTTTTGTGGGATAGCTGGCATCTGACAGTTCAGGTTTCATAGTGTGTCTGTGAGACTCCCATGCATCAAACTTGCCACCATTTGAGGTGACTCCATTGTATATGTTCAGTACCACTGTTTGTCCTATTTGGTATGGGTCCCACAAACGTGAGCAGTATTCAAGAATAGGCCACACTTACGTATTGTAAGCAGTCTCCTGTGTAGGCTAACTGCATTTTCCCAGTATCCTACCAACTGACCCATTCCATTTCATATTGCCACAAATTGTTACACTAGTGTTTTTGTATGAGCTGACTGGTTCCTGTTGTAGTCGTAGGATATTACATTTTTGCATTTTGTGTGCTTAATGTTACATCTCTGAATATTTAGAACAAAGTGTTGATCATTTTATCATTTTGAAATCCTGTGTAGGTCTGACTGAATTATTGTATAGTCTTTTTCAGATTGTATTTAATTACAAATAACTGTCATATGCAGAAAGTCTTAAGTTATTATAGGGGTTGTGTGTGTGTGTGGGGGGGGGGGGGGGGAGGGGGGGGGGAAGAAGGAGAGGCCCACATGCAATTGTATTAGTGTACAGCTTCAGAACTACAGAACTATTTTAAAAAAATTGGAAATACAGTTGGTGTACATTGAATTACCAGCTTTTGATAATCATCAACTTCCTTCTGACTGTTATGGACCTAACTTATCAGTGTATTGTTTATATCATTACTAATTTACAGAAGTGAGAACTGTCCCACATGGATGAGATGACAGCAACAGTTACTGCCAGTTTTATCATACCTGCCAGCAGAAGTGAACCTCTTGAGTTTATAGCTACAACACTTAAAGACACCAGGTTATCAAGGAAGAATAATATCTTCAAACTTTAGTAAGGCTCATTTAAAAGTGTTGCATTAATAATAATTACAGGAAAAATATTAGCTGCTAATGTCTCACCATGTGCATCAGGAGGGCGACAGAAAATGTATGTCTTGGAGGGTGCAGAAGTCAACCTTGTACAGGATGTACACATTACACTTCACAAAATGGAGATCACCAACATTCAAGAAATGTTCGAAACAAACCATTAATTTTCTCCCTGAGCACCAAATGACAAATTGTGTGCCACAGTGATCATAAAGAGTCTCACCATCAAGATTGTTGGCAAACTCCTTGGGAGTTACAAACCATGCAGAATGTTCAGCTGGGTATCCACTTGTAAAGAATGCACATAGAATCATATTGGTGTAATGGGGTGATGAGAACAGATGGAATATAATGACATGCAACTGAATGTGAAACAGTCAGTCATGGAGCTCAGCGTGAAACTTGCCAGTCTTTAAGGCGTAGTTGCAGATAGTGCAGTAATGTTTTCTACATAAGGAAGAAACAAACATCGAGAGGCTGAATTTGTACAATGGTTCCAGGTGGTATGAACTACAATGTCATATGCTTTTCAGGAGGGACAGTTTTCTCTAAAAGGAGTAAAATTGTTATATGAAGACCAGTAATCGAGCGAAAGCAAGTTGTTTTGGTCAGCTATTGTCCAAAAGCAATGCTAATACTATACTTTTTGTCCTCTTATGCCCATTTTCTGACACTTTCTTGCTGGGATGTAAGTATCCCCTACTGCCCTTGCAAGACCATGCACACAAGAAAGAATCACAGAGAGCAGAGCACCTTCAACTTCTCACTGCACAATAAATAACTTTCCAGCTAATCTACCAACAAGATTAATAGTCAGCATTATTGTGTATGAATGTGTTAAGGCATTTATGTTAGTTGATCTTGAAAACAAATTCCTTACTGAATGATGGGATAGGTTTGTTTATCTCATCTACAAATTTTTGGTCCGATTCCGCAGTTTGCTGTGCGCCGTCTCAGGTAAACGCTTTGTTTGAAATTTCATTATCTCATGTCTTCCAATTCTGTAGTACTGTTTGAAGTTATGCTACCATCTACTGCTCCTGTTGAAACCACTGTAATCTATGTTGCTCACAATTTGACATTAATAACATAGTAAGCTATTACCATGCACATGGTGTAAATTCTATCGAGCACCCTTGA
Source organism: Schistocerca nitens (assembly GCF_023898315.1). Classification (NCBI taxonomy): domain Eukaryota; kingdom Metazoa; phylum Arthropoda; class Insecta; order Orthoptera; family Acrididae; genus Schistocerca; species Schistocerca nitens. The sequence continues at coordinate 124,129 of NW_026045703.1, forward strand.
AATGCACAGACACCAGTTTTTGTAACAAATGCACCTTGCCCTTCCTTGAATATGTGTGGTTTTTCTTGTGCACTACACGGTCATATTGCTGCAGACTTATTTGAAATCTGTTCTTAATTATTTTTTACTCTGCTGTGGATGATCTTCCACATATGTAATTGTGTTTGGAACCTGCTCCTTGGACAATGATTGTCCTTTACAACATCACTGGAGACAGGATTTGTGGTTGCCTGTCCGACAAGGATAATTAACTACATGGCTCAATATCTGTTTTAGTATAATATACATTGTCCACCCTGTTGAGCATATGACACCACACATTGCACTGACTCATTTTGCAAAAACACTTATATTTCATCTGCCACTTCTTTCTCACTCTGCAAAATTTGTTAGGTACTTTTCTGATGAAATGTCAACTTTGGCAGCTGCTGCTGTAGATATAATGTGATGTTTGTTTTGTTCATCATTGCCATTGCTCTGCTTTGTAATGACATGCAACCGCACTGTAGCACTGTTGTGAGTTACTCTTCGACTAAGCAGCTCAAGTTCTCTCTGTAGCCTCATATTGTGCTCACCTTTGGATATCTCCAGTCCCACACCCTGTTGCCATTAGCAGTCAATATTGTGGTTGCATGGTAGACAATATCTGGAATGTCGAATGCCATAAACAGCATTGGCCATTTGCAACCTTGCACTTCGGGGGGTTCCTTGTTAGACATTTTAGACCTTGTACAGGAAAATACTCCAAGCTTCTGAACATCTTGTAGTTTTTTTCCCTTTTTCTCTATTATCATTTGTAAATATTTCTTTTAGCCTATGGACTTAACAACCAGAACAGTGCTCCCTCTTACATAAAGTGCATTGGCTCAGTTTTTTGTAACTGATCATAGCCTCAATAGTGGCAGTCTCCAGTGAATATCTTCTATGATGTTAATTATTTGTGAGCATGATTGAAAAGATTTTCCTGCACTTTGTATCATGTTCCCTATTGTTGAATGGAAACTCCACAATTTTTGTCTAAATATCATCATCAATCCTTTATTACATACAGATTAAAAACAAAGTATTAACAATGGTTTGTAACATTTTGAGCTAAAATAGTGCTACATATACAAATTCTTGTGCTTTTCCTAACTAATATTTTTTGAGAAAGCTTCAGGATATGCGTAAACACTCTTTAAAATAGTGAATGTATAACTCTTCTCATTAACACATTAACTGCCAATTTTTTTCTTCAGTCTACATTTATTTCCATGTTGCCTGATTGACATAGGATGGGAATAGGAATGTGAAATTAAAAAGTAACCTAAAAATAAACACTATATTTTAGGCAATCCCCAAATGGGGATCATGGCCCATTCCACTCTCCTTTTATGTTTTGTTTCATATTTTGTGCCAGGCAACAAAGCATTGAAGATGGAGTCCCACATTGCACACGGAGCACTGATACCTTGCATTTTTCTTTCAGATTTCACATTTTCTTTCTTTCCCACATTGCACACAGAGCACTCATACTTTGCATTTTTCTTTCAGATTTCACATGTTCTTTCTTTCCCCAATGTCGTATGCTCAATCATGTGTTCATTTCAGAAGGCCTGAGTTCAACTGGAATATGTTAAGTGGAAGTCTTCATACATGGTGGGTGTGCTGCCATTTTTGGATCAAAAGCAGTAGATGATTCAGCACGATATGCCCTTCCCATCATCCTTCTGAAATGGAACAGTGGAATGTTTTCTTTTGTGAGGCAGTAAATGATAGAAACCATACATAACCCACTGTTTGAATCTAAATCTCACTGGTTTCCTGTGAATGAATTATTTTAGAGTATGGTATTTGCAGTATCGAACCATTTGTTCATCAATGCTCAGGCTCTCAGAAAAAACTTGAAATTTTATGTAATTCTTATTCTGCAAGTCCATTATGGCAAGAATTTTGAAAAGTTTATCTCTTTTGTCATCTGAAATTATGTTCAGATCTGTGTTGTCATTGAAGTGGAGATGGCATTTGATTTCCAGATATCTGTTGTGGCTTATACACTGTTGTATTAACTTTATATCAAAGTCATCTTTATTTCAGTATAACTGTTTCTGTGGGAAAACATGGTATCCAGTGAAGAGCAATATGCTTAAGAACTTTTTATGCATTCATTGTATGAAATTTGTAATTACTGTGTGTAGTGTATTGGACACTTTCACTGGCAATCAAATTCAGTATTTGTTTATCAAAAAATTCCTCAAAGCAGTCAGCTGCAGACTTCACTTTTAGTGCTGCTACCAAATGTCATTAGTGCGCTGTTAGATTTCTGCTAGATTGGTGCCGGCCAGTGTGTCTGAGCGGTTCTAGGCACTTCAGTCTGGAACTGCGTGACCGCTACGGTCGCAGGTTCAAATCCTGCCTCAGCCATGGATGTGTGTGATGTTCTGATATTAGTTAGGTTTAAGTAGTTCTAAGTCCTAGGGGACTGATGACCTCAGAAGTTAAGTCCCATAGTGCTCAGAGCCATTTGAACCATTTTTTGCTAGTGCAGGTTTTACTGTAAGTTGCATCTTCAGTTATTCAGTTAGAATCGGTATTAGCATTCATTTTGTTCTTTCAGTGTCCTGTATTTTCATCATCCTACCATTCTTCATTAATGTGAACTTCCAAGGTACCTGGAATATCAGCTGAAGGAGTATCTTCCAAGATAATTTCATGGATACCATCAGTCAGACATCTCATCAATGTGCTCTGCAGGCAGCTGGAAGGTGGTGTGATCTCACTCACTTCACCCTCATCACCAGAAGGAGCCATGAAATTGGGGTCATTTACAGTGTCTTCACTTTCCCTTACAGATGTACTTTATAGCAACTCTCCCCAAATGGAGATTGAAATTCAGAGAGCCATCATGGGAAATAGAATAAGCCTTGGAAATGAGCTTATAGGCCGGCTGGTGTGGCCGTGCAGTTCTAGGTGCTTCAGTCTGGAACCACGTGACCGATATGGTCTCAAGTTCGAATCCTGCCTCGGGTGTGGATGTGTGTGATGTCCTTAGGTTAGTTAGGTTTAATTAGTTCTAAGTTCTAGGCGACTGATGACCTCAGAAGTTAAGTTGCATAGTGCTCAGAGCCATTTGAACTTATAGTAAACATCTTCTAATACTGATACAGAACACACCAGTACATAGTGCCTGAGGTTATTTATATAATAATATAAATTATGCTATTTTGAAAATGTTCAATTCTTGTAACTGTGAGAAACTTTGTTTCTTCACACAAATAACCCTGTACAGTTCACTCGTATAACAACAACTGACTAATAATCAATGCATAATTGTGACAAAGGTCTAGACAACAATGAAAAATAGTAACAATTGCTGCCAACGTAATTACTAACACAAAATTTCCATGAAGAGATAAACCCCCAAGTCACACACTTAGTGATATTAAGAGTACAATATTCTTCAGCATCTGTCAAAAATTGTATAGGCATCTAGAACTTTCACAGTTTCATAGCTAGTAGTGTATTTTCAGCTCAAAATAAATGTGCCAATTGGTGGTAAAAGCAAATATTCAGACTTTCGGGCTTCAGTATCAATAAATTTCTGAATAAAAGTAATGACAGATGCCAAAGCTTGCACCAAAGTTTCCAATGGGATTTCTGTGTAGCCTACTTGAAGAATCTCACCTCAAAATGTGTCCAGTTTATACCCTGTGTGTGGCTCAGTGCCATACTCAAGTCACTGCTGGTTCTGCACCGCAGTAGCATTCTCAAACTTTAGTGCCAGTTAATAACCTGCTTTCCCTTGTCAAAGTTAAAATGTGCATTTACCACCTTTGCATTAAATTGTTACCACTGACAGGGTTTCACAGCTAGAGCACTGATTCTGTTGCCATGTATTGACAAAATATAAAATTACTTTTTTCCCAGAAATTCAACTTTATAGGCAGAAAACCACATTTTCTATTATAGTTCATTCTGAGATCCATTTTTCTGCACTCTTTATATGCTGCCTGACAAAAAAAGGGAAGCATGTGGCAGACATGGTCAGATGTCAATGTAACTTTGTAACATATACACCATTGGTGGGTGCATAAATGAAATAGGGATGCAATTCTCTGTGATAGGCAGAATGACCAGAGTGCTCGACTGATCACTGTGAAGAACATGAGATGCCGCATACCCATGTGAGACAATGTTATTAGCACATAACAGAGTTTCAAGGGAGTTTCGTTGTGAGTCTTCTTTTGCTAGCTATCAAGTAATGCAATATCAAGATATTTTTAGGCATTTTGATCTGACAGTGGCCCAGACTTGGACTGTATGTGAACATGAGGACAGGCATATTCATCATAAAGCTTCCAGTGGACCATATATGACCAGTTAAGAGGGTCAGCAGAATGTGCACCAAGCACATTGTAACCCCTTCACTGTGGCTGCCATCTGAGATAAAGCTTTGGTCTCCCTACAACAATGTGTCATTCCATACTAATGGTTGGAGACTAGCAGTGGCCATACTAGGAATTTGCCATGTCATCTGTATGCTGCTGTTAACACAACAAGACAAATGGCTACATTTGCAGTGGTACCATGACCTAGAGCATGGACTGATGATCAATGGCATTGTAGTAATGCTTTGTCATGAATCACTGTCCTGCACTACTCTGTGCTGACTGTCTTTGGTGAGCATGGCAGTTACTTGAGTAGAGATACCATTCTTCCAATATTCTGGAGAGACACAGCAGTACTACTCTATTATAACTTCAGGTCATGGCTGGTAGTGAGGGAAGGAACTCTGATGGACAATGATGTACCATAGACACTCTGCAACCTCATGTGTTATGTCTCATTTGACAGTATTTGGTGCCATTTTTCAACAGTACATTGCTCATCCATGCATAGCACATATCTCTTTGAACTGTGTGTGTGCTTGCTGAATATTTCTGTAGCCAGCAAAATCCATAGATCTGTCCCTGATAGAACGTTGGTGTGACCAGCTGGGATGTCAACTCAGTCCCAGTGCCATTGTCCATGGTATCAAGAACCAGTTATAATAGTGGCAGGGTAGCTTGCCTCAGGAAAAGACAATCATTTTGTGACGCTCTTCCCAACTGAAGCAGTGCATGCATCCAGCCCAGAGGGTCTACAACATCATACTGACAAGTGGGTACCTACTGCAAAGTTCTTTGTAAATTTGACTTGATTTTGTAATCAGTGAAATAACACTGCATACTTTCTCAACCTGTGAAGTTTCATTTGAATTCTTCCTCATCTTCTGGATGCTTCACTTTGTCAGGCTTTGTAATTGATTAATAAATGGAATTTATTTGTATGTTGTCAGGCATTTGTAAGGTTTCATAAAGAAATGGACTGAAAATGCTTTTTAATTATGTATACAAGAAGTAATGTGTTAGAGCTGTTTGTCTAAATATATGTTTATGGCAGGCTTATTTATTGTTAGGTAGGTCTCTGGATTGTGTTTGAAACAGTTTTGCAAGCATGAGTGGTCAATATTTATGCAGTTTCACTAGCTAACCTAACTGCTGATAAGGTACTTGAACTATTAAAAGCCATACACAAGATGTAAAGAAAACCTATAAATCTTGCAGGGAAAGGTTTGAGGGAGATAAGACTAATGCACAAAAATTTGCAGTGTACTGGCAACTAATAACTAAAGAAACCAATTTTTTACAGGGTGTGATGGTGGGTTCTAAAACTATGTTCCTTTTACTAATTCTGGATGCAGTTTGATGTAACAGGTGAAGAAACGTGCTTTAACTCTCTAAAATACTTATAAAAAGCAGATTTCTCTTCCTCAAGCTCTTGTACAATGTGTGAAATTCCCTTACTATACTACCGAATGACATTTTACAAAGACATTCTTTTTTATATTGTTTTGTACTCCAGTCTTCCTTGTCTAATATATGAGCTATCCCCTGCAAGCTGCAAACCATTTGGTTCCAATGTACATTATTTTCTTACAAATGTGGACATCAGCAACCACATATATAAGCTACCTCATTGTGTATGTGTACTTCGCATGTAAATACAGTTGAAAATCATCTTGTGAAGATTGCAATTCCCATGAAGAAACTGTTCAGGATAGCCATGCAAGTTAAGATCACATGACTTGAATTGACTTTGTGCCTTGATGTGGAGGTAGATGTGAATACACCTTGATGTGACACTGCCATGAAATTATAAGGTTACAGATATAGTTACTCCTGGAGTATCGATATCTGAGCCTAGTGCAGGAGCACTGCTGCCAGGAGAAATCACAGTGATAGAGAAGCTTGGTTTGGTGGCAGCTGTTACGAGTGGCATTGAAGGCAAGGTGTAGTGGGATCGTGACTGGAGCTCAGATGAGGTTGGATGTTATATGCCCATGTGCCTTGGGAAGTTTGCTAAAACCATTAAATGCAGTGTTTGTGGCAGGGATTGAGAACTCATCAGTATTAGAAGTGAGTCATTGGCAAAGATCGTTAGAAGCAATGTTTACTTCAGAAAAGTAATAACAAGCTGAAACAAGAGTGGATGTCAGTATGTGTGCACAGAAATATTAGGAATGTGTACCATGCCTTGTACTAAAGACAATAAACCTGTCACCTCTATGAAGTCAGTGTCTCCTTTTGAATATTTTTCATATTTATTAGAACTGAGTGAGAAAATTTTTAATGGCAAGTGCAGTGATTTTGATAGGGCAGGTACCGGTAGGCACATGATCCAATTTTCAGTCTTCAGTTGTATGTTCCTTGGGGAGTAAAATGCCCACTCTAATCTGTGCAACATAAACATCAGTCTGATCACTGTAGTTATATCAGCACAGCTGGTTTTAGAGAGAAACTTGGCTGTCATAGGTACAAATAACAGAGTAGGCATCTTACACTTGGCGGCACATGAAAGGACTTCCCGAATTTGTAGTTACCCTCGGAAGAAAGAACAGATGTGAACTGTGAGTTCAAACAGGAAAAATATAGTAAACAACTTGGGTGCAGTAAGCAGATGCCATGGTGCCACAAGCAGTTGACTGTGGGTAAGCAGAGATCAGCAGACAGAGAATGAAAAGTAGGTGTCACAAATGCCTAAGCCATTAAATTTTTGAAAGGTTAGAGAAGAGAAGAAGAGAAGATCAGGAAATTTTTAGCAAACAAATTATGGATTTCATGAAGGAAGATTTTAAAGAAGTGCAGTCATCAATGGCATCAAAGGAAGATTTTAAAAAGTAGAGGAAAAATTGGAAATACAAGAACAAACAATTAACAGCTTAGTAATAAAATGTAAAAAGGACATAAATGAACAAATAGGAAAGATAAAAGGAACAGTCAGCAGTGAATAAGAAATTAACATGGCAGATGAACTTGCAAAAGGCCAAAATCAGTGAAATTCACGAAAGGCAAACTGTATTAGAAGATAGTGTGTTAGCGCTTTCAGTTCTCACAAATGACACCACACAATGTCAAGATAAGACAGCCAAAGAGGGTTCATGAATTTGAGAAAAAGGTAGTCTGTAAGCCAAGGTGTACAAGGGTTACAACAAACTGTTGAGCACAACAGGTCGATGTGATAGTGAAAAGTAAATCAACATAGGAATTAGGAGCTTATACTGGACAAACAACTGTGCTTGGTAAAAATTACCAACAGGTTGAGTTCCTTAACAGTCACAAATTCAGCAAATTCCATCTAAGGGAAAACTGCACCTCATAACTTTCATTAGCAATTTTAGTGGCCTGTTACCTACAAGTTGGGACGATAAAACAAAAACTGTGTACATGGTGAGTCAGATGAAAGACAAAGCCTATAATTGGGGTATGAGGTTAGAAAAGAAATGAATGTCATACCAAGAATTTGAGAAAATGTTTCTGAATGAATATTGGTCACAAAGTGAACAAGATGATATACTAATATCTAATTTCAACTACCCATACAAGAGGAGACTGGATAGGACATGTGCTGAATTTTTAGAAAATGAACTTGAAAGGAACCAGTACTTAAGTACTCTGTCCGTCGATCAAGCAAGGATGATATTCACCCAAATGGAGAGAGAAGAAAGACAAGGGGAAGCGTTTAGAGAAAATTTTGGCAATGCCCAGCCACAGCCAGAAGGGTGGCATAAAATGGAATGAAGAAATGAAGTTTGTACACCATGTGGCAGATGATGAGATGGCTACAGATACAGAAGCTGTGGGGAGCAGAGATACCGCAAACAGGAGGAAGATGAGCATAATGCATGTGGGAACAAATGTGACACTTGCAAGATAGTGAGTGGAGCAGAAGCTTTCACTGGTAATCTGATGGAAAACAGGCTGTAGTTTCAGGTGTTTCCCAACCTGAAGTAGATGAAGCATGTCTGCAACATTACAGTGTGAATGAGACTTGTGAGGTTTTTGTAATAACAAGACTGATTAAGAGATGACCAAACAGAATTGATAAAGAAAGAGGTAATTGGTGATAAGTCAGTAATGGTACTGGTTACAAAAACTGAAATATATGAAAGAAAAACAAGAACTATGACTCTGGAAATGACCTGTATGCAGTTGCCAACAATGTTTACAATGCATTATTAGCAGAGAATGCAGAAATACCAAGTGTTCCTGTGACAGATTTAAAGATTAAAGGACCTGTGAAAGAAGCTGGAAAACCAATTAGTTGTCAGTCCATGTTACAAGTTAAAATAAATGGAGGAATGTATCAAATGGGCAATTTATTAGTGGATCAGATTGGCTCACCAAGTAGGGACTGGAAATAGGTACAGAAGGAATGAGATAAGAAGAGGAGGAGATGGTGGAGCAAAGAAAATTTGATATAGAAAAAGGATGGCAATTGATAGGAAATTTTCACAAGTCTACCAAGTAGTTGAAACGGAAGGAAGTGAAAATGATGTGTCAGAGGCTTACAAGGTCAAAACAAAAAGTTTAGAGTAATTGGGACAGCAACATAAACTTAATCCAGATGAAGTGTGTTCAAAAATTATTGGCATTGTGACGTTGGCACCAAGAGGAGGAGGAGAATTATTCAAGTTGACTGGAGAACATAAAAAGGTACTCATTCAAAAACCAGGGATCAAAATAAATCCACACAAACCATATTTTGTGCCTCCATATAAAATACCTCAAGCAAGGAAGGAAGCCATCAAAAAGGAGCTCCAAAGGATGATGCCATCCGGAGTAATTGAATGAGCCAGGAGTCAGTTCAACAGCTCTTTTGATGGTGGTCATGAAAAGAAATGGGAAGGTTCACTTGGCTGTAGATGCAAGACAAGCAAATAAGCTATTTGGACCTGAAAGAGACCAACCCGTAAATATGGAAGAAATACTTCAAAGATGTAGAGGGAGAAAAATTTTTACAAGCCTAGATTTGACGTCATGTTCACACCACTTTTATTTGAAAGACATTGTTATATTTCAAGTTGAATGTATGTGTTTCAGCATCTGCAAAGACATTTTCTAGAGCACTGGGTTAAGAATTATTGAAAACAAGTAACTGTGTACATTGATAATTTGCCAATAACCAGCAAAGCCCAGAAGGAGCATTTGCAAATGCTAAGGGAATTTGCACAGAAAAGAGCATGTGGGAAACATTAAATGATATTTTGACAATGAAACTATATCTGACAACTAAAGATGTGAGGTGGCATAAAGAAAAGAAGAAACTGTGATATTGTAAGGAATAATGTAATTTGTACACCTGTGTGAAATTCTTGTTTTAATCTGTGAAGTGCTATTGACCATGTGAAATTTAAATAGTTTAGGTCGGTGCCCATAGCCAGCACAGTTAGGACAATTAAATGTGTGTAATAGATCTGTGATACACTAGGTGAAGTTGTGGCCTAGTGTTTTTCAGACACACATTATGGTGTGATGCACCATTTAGCTTGAGACAGCTTGGAAGCATGTGAACATTGAAGCAGACATGGCTCTTGCTCATTTGTCACTAGACACTCATCACCAGTGACAGCCAGCGGTCCAACTTGTCACTAGCGGGAGCAGAACCATCACAAATACTGTAATGGCAGGGATACATTACAACCTACAGTGAGAGGTGGCAAAGTGGACAATTCGGCATGACACGGAGGCACATGGACAAGTCCAAGGCTGTAGTATTGTGAGTTGCCACTAGGAAAATCTGTAGTCACAGACAGCAAAATGGCTTCAGTGCAGCAGCAACAAATTCAGAAGTCTTAGACAGTGCTCAGAAGGGCACAAGCAAAGCTAATTGCAGAGTCATCACCAGGGGGCAGCAGCAGTGTGTCAACCTCAATGGCAGTGAGCAGAGCTGATTCCCAGCTACATAGTGGCCATTGTTTGGCTGCTTCAGTGGAGATTGGTGTCAGTGTTTGGTGCAGACTGGAGGGAGACTGTGAACAATGCACCGGGTAGCTGAGTGGAGTGAAACTGCTAGCTGCTACCATTATACGCACACATGGGCACGATGTCATTGCAGGTGATGCTGTGTTGTGAAATGTGTGCAGGATCTCCATGAGTCAATTAAACCACAGTACATGATGTTAAGTAAAAAAAATGGTGATGTGGAAAACAACAAACATATGCATATTTATTAGATTAGTTGTATAATACAGTTGTGTACAACAAAAAGTAATTATCTTCAATTTATTGAAAATAAATAAAAGAAAATTAAATTAAAATAACTACCATTTTAAGTTAAATCAAATTTATGCAAATTTGAATTTTTGAGACACAAACTGCTTCTAATTTCTATGAATAATATGTTCCTGGTTTTCATTAAAGTTCAATTTGATAGTCTAGTTAACTTTCATATAATTAGCAACAATCACTATAGAGTAAGGCAATTATGTTACAATTCTGAGTAAATAATAATTTTTCATGCATAAAATTCCACCATGTATATAATTTTTTACACTTGTATATGGAAATAATATTCATATATTTGAATAACTTTACCTTATTAGCTATTTGAATTACCATCTGTATTGGACACTGTTTGTGATATTTGTGAATGTATTTTAATGGGTATTTTTTGGGCTGTTGTGATCTATCTTTTTCAGGTTTGGTTTATGTGAAACACAGACTATATTTTCAAATTTCTTTAAATTGAAAACTAAATATTTTTGTGTTTTTCTACAGCTACATTTCATGTATCATTGTAAAATGTTCTTCAAAAGTTAGGAGGTACGAGTTATGATATGAATGGTGTTTTCTTATTAATGTTTTCTAGGCTATTCATCCTGAGAATACCACTGCAGTAAATTCTTCAGAATTTGGGAAGGGAGAGTTTCCTTCCAGTCTGTCCCACAGGGAAAGAGAGTTTTTCTTTTTTCTTTTTTCAAAATTTTGAAAACATCTAAGGTGGGAGATGTAAAGTTACACAAATAGTTACTCCTGGAGTATCAATATCTATACCTTACTCGTAGCAGCCTAGCACTTGGAACCCTCAGTGATTGAGAGATTTGGATTGGTACCAGCAGTCACGAGTGGTGCGGAAGGCAAGGAGCAGTGGGATCATGACTGGAGGTCAGATAAGGTTGGACGATATGTGCCTGCATGCTGTGAGAAGTTCACTAAGTCTGTTAGCTGTGAGAAGTTCACTAAATCTGTTAAATGTTGCAGTGTTCATGGAATGGACTGAGACCTCATCAATATTAGCAAAAGTCAGTAGAAGCAATGGTTGCCTCAGAAAAGTAATAACAAGCTGAAATAAGAGTGAATGTCAGTAATTTTTGACAGAAGTGTTTGGAATGTGTGCCATGCCTTGTACTACAGACAATAAACCTATCAGTTCTATGAAGTCAGTGTCTCCTTTTCAATCCTTTTCATGTCTATTAGAACTGAGTGTGAAGATTTTTGACGGTAAGTGTGATGGTTTTGATAGGGCATGTACTGGTAGGCACTCGTCCCATTTTCAGTCTCCAGGTGCATGTTTCTTGGGAGTAAGATGCCCACTCTCAGCTGTGTAGCATAAATGTTGGTCCAATCACAATAGTTATATCAACACAGCTGGTTTTAGAGCGAGACTTGGATATGATAGATACAAATAAGCAGTAGGCATCTTTCAACATGCCAGTGCTGTGGCAGCATTGTGAATTTGCCTATATACTCTGCTGCATTTCAACACATCATTAATGATTTGGATGCCTCACAGTTATGTGAATTTTGTGTCATCTCTGCATACTTAGTTCTCCCTTTTGAGATAATTTTTACAGTGCCAGAAATGTCAATAAGACAAGGTTCAACATAGTTCCAGATGTGGCTAGGTTGAATTTCAATTGCAACATTTCACTCAACCGTTCCCATTGGTAATTGTTTGGTCATGGTCCAATAGTATTTTTTTTCTGGGTATCATTGATCAGCTAAGACACTGAAAAAAGATGAAAAAAATGCTCAGAATAACACTTGTGATTAACTTTGATACAGTCCCAAAATTATCCTACCTGTGGCTGACTTTTTATAATTTTGAGGTGGTAAAGTAAAAAATGTAGATTAAATTAAATCTATTATGATACGAGGTGTCAGAGCATGTAATCCTCAAAATAAATACATATTATTAATGAAATATGCACAATTTCCTACTGGCATGTGAAAGTTTTCCAGAAACAACCAATCTTGAAAATTTCATATTGTTATTAATTGCTGCAAACTGTCAGTCTGGATGGCAATAAATGTAGATTTATAAGTAAAAATAAACAAAGTAATTGATAATATGCAACTTACTATGTTCAGTTTTAATGTGCTAAGTACGTATCTTTTAGAAAGCTATAAATTCTGTCCAGTTCCACTGAAATTGTAATTTCCAAATATGTTACAATATTTATTTGTGGATATGAAAAAGATGTGTAATAATATTTTAAACAGAATGAAAGGCACACATTGGTGACAACTGTTCTTCATTTTATACAATTAACTCATGGTCTTCCATTTTTACACATTCTGAGCAAATAACACTTGCATGTTCCAGACAGAGATATTTACTACAAATGCAGCCGCTGTACCTGGGAAATCTGTTCTTCCTCATGTCATAGTATGCACAACTTCCACTCTGTGTGTTAGGATGTTCATTGGGCCTTGTTTTTGCTTCAATTTGGAAAATTTCACAAATTCTGGAAGGAATATTATACAGTTTGTTGCTCATGCAGCTCAAACTCGCACATGTTCTGTTACAAGCTCATAAGACAACTGGCGCAAAAAATTCCTTTGTGGAGTGCAGCTGCTTGGGTTGTTAGCAGTATGAATCGCTAAAGAATTGATATCTCCAACATTCAGTAAGGAATAAAATATGACCATAGGTCATCAGCGAGAGTGTCTTGCGTAACTGTAGACAGCATGTAACTTTCCACACATGTCTATGCCTCCTTTCATCTTGTTATATGTGACTATCATTTCTGCTTTACCCATCTCTTCATCAACGCTGTCATCATGGTGAAGACTGAACACCTGTATGACATTTCCATCTTTCTTAGGAATATGTGATACAAGAGTGCATGTTGCCAAGAGTCTTCTACAGATCATCTCCATTCAGACGGTTAGCCTTCATCATTTGAGCCAAATACAATATACCTATTAGAACTTGAATTTCCCTTGCAGTTGTAACATTGCAGTCTCTGTGTTTGGAAAATTTCTCTCTCTGGGACTCGATAAACAGGTTTGTGTTTTCTACTATCGTGCTGATAATATAATGAGTAAAAAAGTGCTTCCAAATTTCATTAGGTGTTTACAGATGTTTTACAGTAGGCTTTACACCAGGAAGATGGGGTATTATATTTTTGGACCTGGTTCTAACATTTTTTGGAGGTACATTTTTATTCCATTTCGTAAACTGATCTTTCCCAACATACACTGGAGTGTTTGTGATGTTGTCAATAGCATCTTAACCATCAGGAACCTCTTGTTCTGTATCAGAATTTTTAGCTTGCTCTTCTACCTTAGCTACACTTTCTTCACATTCAACATCATAGTCACCTTTATGATCTCTGTGCCAAAACCTCAGCAAGTAACTTTCTAATTCTTTCAGACTCTATTGTACACATCCATTTTACAAAAAATATATAAATAAAATTATTAACTAACCTGAACCCAACAAAACAATGTAACTAATAGAAGGTAACACTGCAATAATAAGAAACCACTTGAGTATTGACAATAATATAGCTATAATGACTTACCTTTTACTATTAGTCCTAAAGCCAACTCTGCAGATTACATGTAACACTGTTGCTCATTGGGAATGTGAGCCCGCAATTGTTGACCATTCCACCACTGCTGCTCCAATCCAGATGAAACAAATGAGTGATGTAGTACTGGTGATTGTAGGAAATTTTACAGATCATGTGACTCCTAGATCTAATGACATTAAAAAGAAAGAAAGAAAATGTAACTAATAGAAGGTAACACTGCAATAATAAGAAACCACTTGAGTATTGACAATAATATAGCTGTAATGACTTACCTTTTACTATTAGTCCTAAAGCCAACTCTGCAGATTACATGTAACACTGTTGCTCATTGGGAATGTGAGCCCGCAATTGTTGACCATTCCACCACTGCTGCTCCAATCCAGATGAAACAAATGAGTGATGTAGTACTGGTGATTGTAGGAAATTTTACAGATCATGTGACTCCTAGATCTAATGACATTAAAAAGAAAGAAAGAAAATTACATCTATGCAGACTGTCAGTTCAAGTGTGACTACTTCATGGTTAATTCAGATGGTAAAAATTAAAATTATGTGCTGTCCCAAAGTTACTCCCCCTATTTCAAAGTTGTTTGGAAGTCATCTGAATGTTAGCCCTTTTATCAGTCAATCTTTCTTCATATGAGAACAGAATCTGTGACCAGCATCATTTCCTACAAATGATAAGATGATCAACAAGGTAATCAGCTAAGTAATAACTTTGAATTTCAGATGTAGATGTGCGATTTGATACAACCAATTAAGAATGATCATCAATGTCTGGTTCAAAGACAGATCATTGAATAGTCAGCATTGAAGAAGTGCGTTATCCATGATAATTACAAAGAAACATTAATCTGACATGTTTTTCAGATAAATTAAAGGTGAAAGGAATAGGAATCTTATGATGATTAGAAAAGCCAACAGAGTGGAGATGAAATGGAAGAACAAGCAAGACTTGTGAACAGTAGGACTGGAGGAGGGTGCTGTGTACACACAACTGAAGTTAAGTACATAATTACAGCTTCCTTCTTTCATTATCATATTAGAAAAAGAACAGTGATTGGAAAGTTATTAGGCCTACTTGTGACATTATTTTGGCATGTGAAACAATTTATGTGCTAACTTACATTATTGGTTAAATTTTGAAAATGACATTAAGGAAAGAGAAAATTGGTCCAGTTCAGGATATGCTTCTGGAAGATGATTCAGGTTTAGGACTTCAGAATCTGAGTTTGGAATATTCAGTAGATTCAGAAAACAGATCAGTGTTGGTACGATTTATTAGAGAAACAAGAAGAACGATAAGGGTTTTAACTAGAATGTGTGATACTATAGGCAAGCAAATTATTGATACAAACAATCAAATTACTGTAACAAATAACTGAATTTCTGATGGCAAAGTAGCTCCAGGCAACTGAATTACTGAAAACAGAGACGTTATAGGCAACCAAATTACTAAAAGCAGGGAAGCTTTAAAAAATGAATTACCATAGCAAAAATATATGTGTGGATGGATATGTGTGTGTGTGCGAGTGTATACCCATCCTTTTTTCCCCCTAAGGTAAGTCTTTCCGCTCCCGGGATTGGAATGACTCCTTACCCTCTCCCTTAAAACCCACATCCTTTCGTCTTTCCCTCTCCTTCCCTCTTTCCTGATGAGGCAACAGTTTGTTGCGAAAGCTTGAATTTTGTGTGTATGTTTGTGTTTGTTTGTGTGTCTATCGACGTGCCAGCGCTTTCGTTTGGTAAGTCACATCATCTTTGTTTTTAGATATAATGTTCTTACTTTGGTTGACCTGGCTATCCATCTGGTTTTCTATATTCGTTACGTTTTATCTTTCATCCTTCCTTTTTGGCATTTTTGGCCTTCCTTTGGGGTTTGATGTCCACTTCTAAATTTTCTCTTTGTAGTGTGTGTCACTTTGGGTTGGGCTCCCTCCGTAGCACCTTCAACATGGATTCATGTGGCCCCCCCTTCCTTCCCCACCATAGCCCCCTTCCACTCTGCATGGTCATCAGCATGTGTTGCCAGTCCCCATGGTAGGGCTGTTATGTACACATCTGACTGGGCCTCCTGACAACACAGGGATCACACTTCTGATACATGAGCTGTTGCCGGCTGCCATGTCAGATTGCCATTGCTATGGCTGGGTGGTGCAAGTCAGGAGAGCCCCTGATGAGAGTGGGTGGTATCAGGGCAGAGGCTTTGCGTATGAAATGTAGCAAACTCCAAAACTCTGGCTATTCTCCTATGGCTGCCTCTTCAATTGCTAATGGATCATTGAATGCCGCTTCATATGACCCTGTGACCTTACCTTTCCTGGATACACTCTGGGAGGAGACCAGGCTCGCCAGCTTGGGGTGAAACACTTTCCCCGCCACCTGGTCTGTACTAGGACAGACAAGGACACATTCGCTGTCACAAAGCTGTTATCTTTTGTAGAAAATATTGAAGACAAGTTTAGTGAAGTGGAGTCTCTCAGTAAGATATGATCAGGTTCCCAGTTGATCAAAGCTACTTCTGCTACCCAATCTGCTGCTCTTCATGCTTGTTGTCATCTTGGTGACATACTGGTGTCCATTGAATATGGTCCAGGGAGTCACTTTTCATAGGGATCACATCCTTCAAACTGATGAGGCCAATCTGGAAGGATGGGGCGTTCATTTTGTTCAGTGTGTGCAGAAAGGTCGTAAGAACAATTGTACCAATATCGGCACCTTTATTCTGGCTTTTGAGGGAGATACCATCCCAGAGAAGGTAAAGGTTGTGTGTTATTCGTGTGATGTGAAGCCATACATCCCATCACCCATTAAGTGCTTTTGGTGACTGTGTTTCAGACATGTCTTCTCGATGTACCACAGACCCTCTATGTGGTGATTGTGGACACCCATTCCATGAGGGGAGCCCCTGTGTTCCACCACCCATATGTGTTAATTGTCATGACTGTCACTCTCCATGCTCACCAGAGTGCCCGACTTACAAGAAAGAAAAAATGGTACAAGAGTATAAGTCCCTGGATCATTTGTCTTACATTGAGGCTCGTCAGAAATTTGACGGACTTCATCCTGTGTCAATGAATTCTACTTTTGCCTCTGTTATATCTGTTCTCCCTTCTCCCTCTCCCTTACCCCAGTCCCATCCCCCCTCCTCATCCTCTTCCCTGCAGTTTCCACACCCTCCCCTCCGGGTACTGTTCCCCCTCCCTGGTCAAAAAAGTGCCCCTCATCTTCACACCAAGCGGTGATGGGGCTCCCTCCTGGGTCCCAGCATGTCTCAGGCCAGAGGCCTGCTATCACAACTTGGCCCTGGGACACACAGTTTGTGCGCCCCAAGGTCATTCTCCCTCTTTCGGTTCCACATCTTGCAGAAGTCTCCTCTCCCTTTGTGCTCTGCCCTCCTCAACCTGTGAAAGAGAAGAAGAAGAAGAAGAAGAAGAAGAAGAAGAAGAAGAAGAAGAAATATAAGTCCAAGGACAAGGCCCCTGGTGCACCCAGGGCTGCTATCTCCTCTCTTGCAACCTGAGACTGACCTCTTCTTTGTGGATGTCGCCTTGTCCTCATTGATGACAGATGGTGACCTGGCATCGTGATTCACTACAGCCCATTCACCTCCAATTTTGATACCCATTCCATGCTTATTCAATGGAACTGTAATGGATACTACTGTCAGCTCCCAGAGATGCAATCCCTTATTACCTTCTACTCAGCAGCAGCAGCTTGCCATTCTCCAGGAATCTTATTTTGCTGATGCTCACTCACTGACCCTTCATAGGTTATGTGCTTTCTGTGGGAATCAGAGTGGCCCTTTGAGGATTTCCAGTGGCACCTACACATTGGTCTGTAAGGATATTGTTAGTACATGGATCCCATTTCATACCATTGGAAGCAGTTGCTGGTTAGGTCCACTCTGCAGTCAAGGTTCGTAGTCTCTGTCTCCCTTCTGACAGACAGCCTATATCTGCTGCCCTAACTGCCCTCCTTCAGCAACTCTCCCCCCCCCCTTTCCTCTCCCTTTCTCTGCCTTGCAGATTTTAATTCCCGTCACCCTTTGTGAGGCAGTGCTTTTTCATCTAGTAGGGGGCTTCTCATTGACCAATTTCTTGCAGACCACGACCTGTGCCTTCTTAATGATGGTTCCCCTACTCATTTTAGAGCTGCATATAGCACTTTCTCTGTCACTGATCTTTCATTCTCTTCCCATCCCCTTCTTCCTTCCTTACACTGGTTGACACATGATGACCTCTGTGATAATGACCACTTACCATTGATTCTCTCATTCCCTTTCCCCCTAACAGTGACTCAGTTACCCCACTGGGCTTTTCATCATGCTGATTGACCTCTATATACCTCCCAAGTTGTATTTCCACCTTCTTTGTCAGGCTGTATTGATGAAGTCATCTGTGATCTGTCCGATAAGCTAATCCACACTGCTAGCATTGCTGTTCCCCACTTGACAGGCCCCGTTCACAGTTGGCCAGTTCTGTGGTGGAACAAGGTCATTGCCATCACTATGTGTGATTGTTGTCATGACTTGCTACATCCTAAGTGTCAAGAGTCCTCTGCTGGTCTTATTACCTTTAAACTTCTTTGTGGTAAAACCCATTACTTTATCAATCAGAGAAAAGGGGTGTGTTAGAAATGCTTTGTCACCTCTGTAAGTTCTTGTTTCCCTTCATCACAGGTGTGGGCTACACTCCGCACTCTCCAAGGTTACCAGCCGCAGTCTTCCATTCTGGGCCTTGCCCTTCCAGATGGTCTTTGTACAGATCCATTAATTCTCAGAGAACACCTCGTGATCCATTTTGTGATGACATCTGTGTCAGGCTCCTATCCATCTGCAGTCCTCCTCTTGAAATAGCGGGCTGAAGCTTCTCACTTATATATTACCCCTTCTGAGGCAGAATCCTCCAGTGAACCATTTACTGAATGGGAACTTCTTTTGGCCCCCTCTTATTCCCATGATTCACCTCCTGGCCCTAGTTCCATCCATAACCAGTTACTTCAACACCTCATTTCTCCACAATGCCAATATTTCCTGCAGGTTTTTAACCATATTTGGCTCCAAGGCATTTTCCCCTCTCAGTGGAGGGACAGTATTGTGATTCCTGTCATTAAATCTGGCAAGAATCTGTTGTCCCTTGACAGTTACCGACCAGTCAGCCAGACAGTTGTCCCCTGCAAGTTACTAGAATGGATGGTGGCTCATCGTCTCAGTTGTGTCCTTGAATCTCAAAACCTTTCATCTACTAAGCAGTGCAGCTTTCGGGAGGAACAGTCTGCAATCGATCATCTGCTTTGATTGGAAACAGCAGTTCAGCAGACCTTTTCTCAATGCCACTATCTTGTTGCAGTTTGCTTCAATCTTCGTAAGGCCTACGACACAGCATGGCACCGTCACATCCTCCTTACACTCCATGAGTGCGGTCTTTTGGGCCCCCTCCCAATTTTTATTTTTCCAGTTACTGTCCCACTGGTCATTCAGATTACAGGTTGGCATTGTTCTCAGCTCTCCGGGGACCCAGGAGAAGGGCATTCCACAGGGCTCCTTAGTAATCGTTATTAATGGACTTGTGGCCTCTGCTGGACCATTGGTCACCCCTATTCTGTATCTGTATTTGGGCTAGCTCCCATGTGGTGACCCCTGTGGAATGACAGTTTCATGGTGCCATCTGACACACTTCTGCATGGACTCACTCACAGTTTTCAATTCTCTCCTCTTAATTCAAGGGTGGTGCATTTCTGTTGCCGTATTATGGTCCATGCTGATCTGGAGCTCTACCTCGACACCCAATGTCTAACTGTGGTCCCCCAGTTCAGTTTTTTGGGTCTCCTTTCTAATAACAAGCCTACTTGGTTGCCCCATATTCATCATCTGAAGGTTGGCTGTTTTGGTAAACTTAGTGTTCTTCACATCTTTGCCCTCTTGGGGTGCTGATCATTCAACCCTTTTCTGCCCATCCTGGGCATTAGTTTTGTCTTGTCAGGACTACGGTTGTCAACTTTATGGCTGCCTCTTCCACAGTGCTCCTCTGGGATCCAGTTCACCATCATGGTATCTGTTTAGCCCTATCAATAGTCTTCTGGTTGATGCTGGGATCCCTCCCCTTTTGATTCAGCAGTCCCACAACTCCTGGTTTCCTGTGCCATCACTATCTGCTCTTCCCATGCTCACCCATCCTATTCTATTCTTTCTGCAGCTTTGGGCCATCACCCACCTGCTGAGAGTCCTCTAGTGGATTTGCTGGTTGGGCTCCATCTCCCTTCTCTCCACCGTGGCTTCCATCTCCCCTCCTTGTCCTCTTCCCCATGTTATCTCGTGCCACCCCCCTCCCCCTCTTGCCCTTGGTTAGTTCCGTGACCATGGATTTGGATGGATCTCTTCCATGGTCAGAAAGCCTCCATCATTCAAATGGTGTTCCACTGTTTGTACTGAACACTCGTATGTGAGTTTCAGAATGCCATTGTTTTTTACACTGGTGGCTCTAAATCTGCCGATCATGTGGGATATGTTTTAACATCTGTTGGCACAGAATACCATCTCTCTTGCCTGCTACGTGTGGGGTGTTTACTGCGGTATTGATGACCATCTATCGGGCTCTCTGCTTCATTAAACAGTCCTCACTCACCTGAGTTTTATTATGTATGGACTCAATAAGTGTCCTTCAAGCTATCACTATGGGTTTTCACCACCACCCCTTGGTCTATGTCATCCATGACTTTCTTGCTGATCTTGATGATGCTGCTTGTTTTGTTGATTTTCTTTGGGTTCCTAGCTATGTGGGTATCCCAGGTAATGAACTTGCTGATCATCTGGCTCAGGGGGCTGGCCACCTATCCCAATTCTCCATGACCCCTCTGGGGGCAAATTTGCGACTTTACATCAAATCCCTTTTTGCTCAATTGTGGGCTGACTCTTGGGAGGCTACCTCTCTGTCTAATAAACTTTGTGCCTCCCCTGGTGGGAATCTACCATCCTCTGCCATCTTCATATTGGCCATACCAGGTTGACCCACTGTTTTTTTTACTCTGCAATGAGCCACCGACCCCCCCCCCCCCCCACAGCTTTGTACCTTGGGGCTCCCCTCATGGTAATCAATATTTTGCTGGACTGCCCCTGCCTTTTGGCCCTTTGCACTAAATATGCCCTGCCTATCTTGGGTTTTAGTGGACGACCCATGCATGGTTATGTCTGTCCTCAGTTTTATTCACAAAAATGGTTTGTACCCTCAGCTATAAGTCCCTGAATTTTCCTTTGGAATTTCAGTCCCTCAGTTGGCACAGGCATTGGTTATGGCGGCCTTGTCATTGGCTCCACACCGACCAGGTTCTACCCGCCTTTTCCCCACATTTTGTTTGGTGTGTTGTGCTGTTTTGTTTCCCATTTTCTTGTGTCTTCTTGCCCCGGTGTTGCCCCTATTGCATCATGATAATGGTATGATGTGAGAGTCTGGACAGGTTGGTGGTGGTGCTGGTGCCCCACCATGTATAACATTTGTGGAACACCCATGCTATCCCTGTTTCCACCCAACATCCTCCTGTCATTTCCTGCCCCTGATGCCCTGACATCCCTTTCCCTCTTTTTTGTGCTTTATACCTCCCCCTTTACTGGAATGTGCTGTTTGTGTTGTTCCTCCTTTGATTTCTGCCATCCTAGATCATGAAACCAATGACCTCGCTGTTCTCCTCTCCCAAATCAACTAACCAGCCTAGTGTGTCTTGTTTAGAGAATAATTTTCTTTATGTTCTGAAACAATTACGTAGTTTAAATGAAGGTGTGACTAATACGGGTTGTAATGGTTTTTCTAGTATGCCAATGAAAAGTTTACCTGGAGATGGTAGTTTGGATCTGATTGATTTCTTACTACACTGTAAAGACAATTTCATTTTAAACTTAACTTATAATCTTAACCTCTTACTGCTTACTGGGACATATTACGCACATACCACTTTTCTATTTGTGAAACTCATATTTGAGCATTTGAAACTGCATTTTGGGACAGATGTGATACATGGTCAAGATGAGCTGTTGGGATAGAAAGAAATTACACGGTATTAATCTTTGCTTTGTGCTGTGAGCTGTTTTTACCCATGTTTGTTCATACAGACAGTTGTGTTTGTTACAGTAAACATTTCATTTCATTGTTAATATTATTTCTAGGGGGAAATTGCATCTGTGAACAATTATAAAGAGGATAGTTTATAAATATTTGTCCATTATATTTATATATATATATATATATATATATTTTTTTTTTTCCAGCCATGTAACTGCAATGGATGTATGAAGTTTTACAGCTCTTCAGCCACAATAAGAGTTGTAGAGCACAGAACTGTTTGTGCAGAACTTTATATGTCACAGGCCGAAACATTAGCTATGGAAATAAATTTGCAAAATGTAAATCTTGTTTTTTGATTGGAGTCAGATAATGATGACGATACTAGGCCTAAGAGTTACAATACAAGACATAAAATAACTGTGATATCAAAAATGGAGCCAGAAACAGAAGGTGACAGCAAGATTAGGCTTACTAATGATTATGATCTTAACAACCACAGTCCTCTTTCAAATAAGATTACAGCAGTGTGACAAAACTCAAAACCTTCAGCCAAGACAGAGAAGCTTACAATACATTGGAATCCAGGACATTTGATTAGAGTAGCTGATGAGACAAAATTCTCCAAAAATCCTGTTTTTCTGTGGGAAATATTGGAACATGAACTTGAGTAGAATATGTCCAGTATTTCCTTACTATGGACATTAGTGCAGTAGAAAATAATTTGTAAAGGCCCAAGAAAACCCAAAACTTGGATTACATGAGGGATCAAAGTATCATGAACAAGAAGAAGAGAACTTTTTGTCCTATCAAAAACAGATAGCAGCCCTGAATTTGCTCACAACCTCAAAAAAATACAAGTTAACTCTGAGTCGTGTAATAAGGAAAGCAAAATTAAGGGAGAATGACAACCTTATTATGGAATCATCAAACAAAGCTAAGACAATGTGGAACACGGTACAGAGACTTACTGGAAAGGTGGAAGCACACAAAAATATTGTATTGTCACAGGCGGGCAATGAGATCACTGATCCATATTAATTGCTAACCACTTCAATACTTACTCCACCAATATTGCTGGTGAGCTAGTGAAGGAATAAATGGGAAAAACATCAAACAAAATATTACAGGAAATTTCTGGAAATAGTGTAACAAATACATCCATGTTCCTTCGACCGATAAGTAGGGAAGAACTGTTAAACACCATAAAGTCATTAAAAAATAAATATTCAGCCAGAGTTGTCGATGTGCCAGATTTTATTATAAAAGTATCAGTTGAACAGATACTGCTAGATATATACAATTCTTCACTATCAAGTGGTATTTTCCCACAACAGTTAAAAACTGCAAAAGTTGTACCCCTTTACAAAAAGGGCGATGGGCAGCAGATGGTCAACTGTAGGCCTGTGTCACTCCTCTCAGGTTTTTCAAAAATCATTGAGAAACTAGTTCTGCCACAATTAACAGATTTCTTTATCAAAAAAAAATATGATCTAAGGATGTCAGCATGGCTTCAGGCATCAGTGCAGTACTGAAACAACCACTTTTAGCCTCATAAATCGTATTTTAAATTCAGTGGATACTCACAAAAAAGTTTCGGGGATTTTCCTGGATTTAACAAAAGCATTTGATTTAATAGACTATGAAATTCTCCTAAGAAAGTTAGAGTGTTATAGTGTAAGAGGCCTGCTACACAAGTGGCTGAAATCCTACCTAGAAAATTGCTCTCAGATAACAGAGGTAAAACACATGGGAAAAAACGAACTCCAAGCTTATCAATCGAAACCTTCCACATTAACCCACGGTGTATCACAAGGATCAATTTTAGGTCCCTTTCTCTTCTTAATTTTCATAAACGGCTTCCCCCTACATGTTCAACACTCTGAACCAGTGCTATTTGCAGATGACACGAGCATATTAATTGAAGGTGAAAACGAAACAGCTCTAAGTTTAAATGCTAAAGTCACAAATGAAAATGTCACAGAGTGGTTCATGAGGAATAAATTACTGATAAACCCTCAAAAAACAGTCGTCTTACACTTCCATAAACAACAAAATAAAAACCCATTAAAACCAAACATGTCCATGGAAAACCAAAGAATTAACAGTGTCACTGAAATAAAATTTCTTGGCATCTACTTACAAGACAATATTAAATGGAATTCCCACATCACATCATTAAATTCTAAACTATCGAAAATGACTTATGCGATGAGGATTATATGGAACAACTCAAGTCCTGAAACAGTTAGAGTGGTGTATTACACTTGCATATGCTCCCTATTGAGATATAGCATCATATTCTGGGGAAATTCTCCTCATAGCATAACAACATTCCGGAAACAAAAAAAGATTGTGAGGCTAATGAAAAATTTTAACAGCCAAAAATCATGCAAACCATTCTTTAAAGAACTGGGGATTCTACCCCTACCATGTATCTATATACTAGAAGTTGTCATGTACCTAAAAAAAAGCATGCTAAAATGGAAATGTATTTATTCAGAATAAATCTGTACATGAACATCATACAAAGGCAAATAGTGACATACACAGACATCATTGTTATACCACACTGTGCAAGAAAGGTGTATATCACTCAGGTTCACATTTGTTTAATAAGCTGCCAAGTAACTTAAAGGCCATAAACAAAATCCATAGCTTTAAAAAATCTTTAACTTCATATCTCTTGGAAAACTGTTTTTACTCAGTAACACAGTATCTTGAAAAATAAGTTAATTTCTGTTGTTAATTTCTGTTGTAACACAGTATCTTGAAAAATAAGTTAATTTCTGTTGTAACAATATAAAAATGTAATGTAACAATATAGCAATTTAACAATATGACTATGTAACAATTTATAAATGTAATGTATACAATCAATGTAACAGTATATTAATGTAATGTCATTTTGTCCAACGTCTAGTATATAGTATATGTACCTCAAAGATTCAGGATGTAAATAAATAAATAAATAACATAGTTGAACTATCTAATTTTTATTCTATACAGTGCTGACCTGTTAAATGTGTAAATGTTAGTGCTGGAGAAACTGAACAATTTATTGATGTGGCCCGGTTTATGTCAGTTACTGAACTCCCAGCAACAAGACAGTATTGGTGTAAATATCTTGGCCCTCCCACTGTGAGTGACGTAATTAAATGTAACCAATGGGAAGAAATAAAATGTTTAATCCACTTTCATGATAGCAGTAATCTAGTCCTCACTGGTGAATCCAATCATTTCATACTTTCAAAATTCACCCGCTGCTGGACCAGCTGTGTGAAAGGCTGCTAAAAGCACCAAAATATGAATTATTAGCTGTAGATTAACAGATTATTTCAACAAAATGTAAATCCTCACTCAAATAATGCAACCCCAGTAAACCACATAAATAGGGGTTAAAAGCTTTTGTCTTCAGCTATGATTATGATATTTTTGCAGGAGCTCAGAGTACTCCTGTTTATCTTACACAAAAAGTCGCATGGCATGTGGATCACAAGCTATTGCTTGATTATTGGTTTCAAGTGTACTCTCTGAAGTGTATTTGCACAATGAAATTATACAATCACAAGGGACACTGTGGGCCATTAGAGTAAATTGTTGAATTTTACCCAAGAAGGCAGCAATGAAAAAGAATGGTCGAAGCAGTATGGAGGAAAAGGCATACCGTTGTCAATATTCTCTTGGTTTGACAACATAGTAGTCAACACTTTGTCAACATATGTTGGATCCAAACCAGAAGTATAAAGAAGAGGCTTTTCAGGATGGAAAAAGACTAAAAAATCATACCTTGTCCATGCTCTGTGGTAATCTAAAAGGACAACATGTGTGTAGTGTTGGCAGAAGAGCCAACACCGTGTTGCTAGAGGAGGCCGAAATACACGCGTTTAAGCTCACGCAGACTGGCGTGAGGTCTGGAACAATTAAAGGAGTTGAGTCTAATAAATAAAGAACGTAGTGGCTTGAATACTTAACTTTAATCCATAATTGGTGTACATCGCTCTTGACGGTACTCTAATAACAATCTCAATATAAACTGGTAATGGCGCCTTGCTAGGTCGTAGCAAATGACGTAGCTGAAGGCTATGCTAACTATCGTCTCGGCAAATGAGAGCGTATTTGTCAGTGTAGCATCGCTAGCAAAGTCTGCTGTACAACTGGGTGAGTGCTAGGAAGTCTCTCTAGACCTGCCGGCTCGGTCTGCAATCACTGACAGTGACGACACACGGGTCCGACGTATACTAACGGACCGCGGCCGATTTAAAGGCTACCACCTAGCAAGTGTGGTGTCTGGCGGTGACACCACAATGTGCGTGCCAATTTATTAGATTCTATGCTTGAATTTTATAGAATTCAGAGCAGATAAAAAAAACTGATATCTGAAGATATTTTTCATCTAGTTTATCTAGCTTTCATGAAAAGCTAGCTGCTCAGAAGAACAGGAAATACAGATGCTCCTTTTTGATTTCAACGTAGTAGTTGCAGGTGCCATTTTTAAAACACGAAACCTTTATGCAAGAAAAATGAATTTCAAAAAGAGCTGGTCAGTAAGAAGAGTAGTCCCACAGCAGGTCTCCCCCAGTGACAGGTACAACAGCATATGATAGATCACATACCCATCTGGCTGGAAAACTGTTGTCGTTGCAAGTATTCAGACTGCAAAGGAAAATCCTACTGTATATAGTGTGTCTGAAGTGCAGTGCAACATTGTGCTTGAACACAGGGAAAC
This sequence comes from Schistocerca nitens, assembly GCF_023898315.1. NCBI lineage: Eukaryota > Metazoa > Arthropoda > Insecta > Orthoptera > Acrididae > Schistocerca > Schistocerca nitens. Next base: position 151,034 of record NW_026045703.1, read on the forward strand.
ACTGCTTCATCAAGTCTCATAACAAATCAAGTAAATGGAAACTGAATTAGTGTTATTTCTGATAAGTAGGTATAGTAATGAACAAAAATTGTAATTGTTTTGTATAAACTCAGTTTCGCTATTATATGTATATATATTATTTTATATTTTCCAAGCTTGCATCATCCCTCCTAAAACTGGTATCACAAGATCTTAGCCATTACTGCTGACCCATATATGGCATGAACCATTAATTCTAAAATAACCCTCCCCCCAAATAAAATTTATGGTTTTGCAAAGTATTTTTCCTGAAATCAGAACATTGGACTTAACAAGTCAAAATTTTTCAGAAAAAAATAAATCGTACAGCAAGGTGTTAAAATTAAATTTGTCAAAAGATGTTTGGATGGTGAAGTACTATTGTGGACAAATAACACTTCCACAGAAGATTTATCCTATCAGAAGTTTGAAAAGAGTTGCCTTTGTAAGCTTTGGTCAGAGTCAGGACAGGCTAGAGTTAAAAGTGAATTTCCCAGTAGGCCAAGTTACAGAGGACACAGGGGGGATATTAAAGAATAATGTAAAAATCAGTTAAACAGACTTGTTCATTTGGACTGCTGTTTGATGAATTGACACAAATTTATGCACGAATAGTAACTCAGGATGTCCAATGGGGGTTGGTGTATGACCATGAAGAAGCAACTGAACAGTTCCTTAAATATGTAGATAAGTTGAACAGAGCTTCTGAAATTAATGACAGGCAGGATTTTGATTAAAATCATTTCAGACAAGGGATTGCAATGGAAATTGGAGAAATAATAATTATTATGGGAGAAATGACAGTAATGATCACAGAAATCCAGAGAGGAGTCCACCAAGAGAATTTGATAACAAAGAGATACAATACAATAGGGAATATGAATGTAGGAGGATTGTACCAAAAGTAAGGTTCTCATATTTTTTACAAATAGGAAGCATTGTTTATTGTTATTAATTTATACACCGTTGAAAAGCTTACACTTTTGTCTGTTTTTCAACATAGTTTCCATTTTTTTCGACACACTTTTGAAGGTGGTGCTCCAGCTTTTGTATTCCTAAGTTGTTGAAGTCTCCTGCCAACCCGTTGAGGAAGCGTGTGATCTGTTTGGCCTTCATTGTTGCTCTTGAAGCGTTTGCCACCTAAGTGTTCCTTTAGCGTGAGGAAGAGGTGATAATCACTGGGGGCTAAGTCTGGGCTGTACTGGGGATGGGGCATAACAGTCCACCCAAATTTCTTCAAAAGCTCCTGTGTTTGATGAACGACGTGAGGTCGAGTGTTGTCATGAAGCAGCACTACTCCCTCCTTCAGTCACCCTCTCTAGTGATTCTGGAATGCTTGCTGGAGTTTGGTCAATGTTTCACAATATCTGTCTGAGTTTATTGTCGTTCCAGGTTGCATGAAATCGTTGAGGAGTACCCCCTTCCAATCCCAAAGCACAGTCGCCATAACCTTTCCTGCCGACTGTGTTTGTTTGAATTTCTTTGGTGGCGGTGAACTGGAAGTCACTGAAGATATTGTTGTTTTGTTTCGGGGGTGTCCAACAACTTCTTCTTGTTGCCTCCCACCTCACATTGTTGAAGAAACTTGCGAGCACAGTCCTTGCTCCTTCTGTCCATCAGTCAGCATCTGGGGAACCCAGCGAGCACACACCTTGCGTTAACCCAATGTTCCTGTTAAAGTTTTTTCAATTGTGCTGTGGAATGCTACAGTAATGCATTCAACAAGTTCACAGATGGTGACCCTCCGATCTTTGAGTAGCTCACTGTTGATCTTTGAGACAATCACATCCAAAACCAGTGGTCTTGCACTACATTCTTCATCGTGAACTTTTGTGTGACCCACAGCGAAAGCCCTGCATCATCTGCAGATGTGCTGATTTGACATGCACTCTTCACCACAAACCTCAGTCAGCTGCCAATTAATCTCCACGGGCGGTAACTTCCTTGCATGGAGAAACTGGATTACTGCTCGAACCTCACACTTGGCAGGAGCAGTGATTAACACTTCCATCTCTGATGGCTGCCAAACCAACACTGAGTGATGTAGCGAATTGCAGACGGGTGGACTTGAGAGTGGGGGAACCACTATGCACAGCACTGTTGTCGGATTTAGCCCAGCACCTTCCCTCGAGGCTGTAGCTCATTGGGAACATTACTTTTGGTACAACTCTCTTACTAATAGAAACTGGAGTCATAATCAACATCCAGCTCAGCATTTCAGACAGGGTGCAAAAATTAGTGAGCAGTTAAACAGAAGGTTGCTCCATTGGGGACAGAATTTGAAGGTAAAAATTAATAATTTCAATACATGCACCAATAAAAGTAATAAAATTATTATGTAAAATGGTTGCTACAACAGGGGGTAATAACACAGGAATACCAAATTAATAAAATAAGAGTTTTTAGGTACTTTCTGGCAAGATAGAATTAAAAAATGGAACCCTACAGAAACATAAAGTCTAAACTGTGAGTTACAGGAAGGTGATCAAGGAAACTTTTACAATGTTCTTATGGGGAAGAAATATTAATGAGACTGGTGATTACACACTTATGAGATCTTTTCTGAAAATGAAGATGTAGAACAACATTTTTTGCATGGAGCCACCAACTGATGACTTGTGCTACAAACAACATAACAATTTTTTTACAAGTTTCATATGAACAGGGGAAATATAGACCTACATTATGCACGCCTATGTAGTGAGGCAACAGAATTTACAATTTTTATATAAACAGAGAGCTGTCATAACCCAATGTGGGTCCCAACATACTTACATGAATCCCTCAGTCAAATAGGAAATAATGTGGGATTTTTCAGGTCTACAGACTTTTTAGAACATGAGCAGCTTTGTGCAAGGAAATAAGTTGGTGGCTGGGTCTAGCTGAGGTTTATTAGGTCTCTATGGTTCTGAGACAGTACAGAAAGACTTGTATCAGGCTAGGGAGGCAAAAATGAGTAAACAAGCTTCTGGGTTGGTACCTTGTTCTGATTTTGTTGCTGCTTCCCGAGTTTAATGAACATGTCGAAGAGCACAGACACTGGGTCATAATTTTAACAAATGTAGAATGTAGATGAGACATACTTTATACTCACATGACTAGAACAAGTAGCCTGCCTGGCCTGTCACTTTGACTCAAATCATGAAAAGGACCCAGTTTCTTATTGCTCAAATCAAACCCTCATGTTCTGTTACATGTTACACTGTAAGTGACAATGAGTCATAGGTACAAGTAAGCCATGATAGATTTAACTACACACAGTCCAGAGGTACGCACAGGTAAAAATAAAAGTCCTTCTTAGTGTATAAGCTTAATTGAATAGATTATTTCACCTACATAATTTTCTGCTGTCGGCTTATGGACACCTCAGGTTCATCTGCTGGCAGGAACTCCTGAACTGGTGAACTCTGCACTGCTCCTCAACTGGTGGACTCTTTATACTGTTTGCTTATAGATGGTACGTGACCTTGTCACATTTTTACTGGCAATTCACAATCCGCCAGCTTGAAATCAGCAGTTTCTTAATGCTTATGACCTCATAATGATCTGGCGAAAGCATCAAACACTGTACATCTCCACCTAGTTTTCAAGGCCTTACTTGTTAAAATTCTTACCAAGATGACTTTTGTAATCCTGTCATGATTTGCTTATTACACCTCTTGCCCCCCTTCTGACAGCCATGTACCGCAAGTCTCTAGAGGAACGGAAGGTTCCAAATGATTGGAAAAGAGCACAGGTAGTCCCAGTCTTCAAGAAGGGTCGTCGAGCAGATGCGCAAAACTATAGACCTATATCTCTGACATCAATCTGTTGTAGAATTTTAGAACATGTTTTTTGCTCGAGTATCATGTCGTTTTTGGAAACCCAGAATCTACTCTGTAGGAATCAACATGGATTCCGGAAACAGCGATCGTGTGAGACCCAACTCACTTTATTTGTTCATGAGACCCAGAAAATATTAGATACAGGCTCCCAGGTAGATGCTATTTTCCTTGGCTTCCGGAAGGCATTCGATACAGTTCCGCACTGTCGCCTGATAAACAAAGTAAGAGCCTACGGAATATCAGACCAGCTGTGTGGCTGGATTTAAGGGTTTTTAGCAAACAGAACACAGCATGTTGTTATCAATGGAGAGATGTCTACAGACGTTAAAGTAACCTCTGGTGTGCCACGGGGGAGTGTTATGTGACCATTGCTTTTCACAATATATATAAATGACCTAGTAGATAGTATCGAAAGTTCCATGCGGCTTTTCGCGGATGATGCTGTAGTATACAGAGAAGTTGCAGCATTAGAAAATTGTAGCGAAATGCAGGAAGATCTGCAGCGGATAGGCACTTGGTGCAGGGAGTGGCAACTGACCCTTAACATAGACAAATGTAATGTATAGCGAATACATAGAAAGAAGGATCCTTTATTGTATGATTATATGATAGCGGAACAAACACTGGTAGCAGTTACTTCTGTAAAATATCTGGGAGTATGCATGCGGAATGATTTGAAGTGGAATGATCATATAAAATTAATTGTTGGTAAGGCGGGTACCAGGTTGAGATTCATTGGGAGAGTCCTTAGAAAATGTAGTCCATCAACAAAGGAGGTGGCTTACAAAACACTCGTTCAACCTATACTTGAGTATTGCTCAACAGTGTGGGATCCGTACCAGATCTGGTTGACGGAGGAGATAGAGAAGATCCAAAGAAGAGCGGCGCATTTCATCACAGGGTTATTTGGTAACCGTGATAGCGTTACGGAAATGTTTAGCAATCTCAAGTGGCAGACTCTGCAAGAGAGGCGCTCTGCATCGCGGTGTAGCTTGCTCGCCAGGTTTCGAGAGGGTGCGTTTCTGGATGAGGTATCGAATATATTGCTTCCCCCTACTTATACCTCCCAAGGAGATCACGAATGTAAAATTAGAGAGATTCGAACGCGCACGGAGGCTTTCAGACAGTCGTTCTTCCCACAAACCATACGCGACTGGAACAGAAAAGGGAGGTAATGACAGTGGCACGTAAAGTGCCCTCTGCCACACACCGTTGGGTGGCTTGCGGAGTGTAAATGTAGATGTAGATGTAGATCCTTGGGAGAAGATTTGTTCTCAAATCTTAGACACAAATTTTACTTTTTTTAAACACAAGTTATGTGCATGTATACATAAGTTTATCTTTTTTTTAAACACATGAACAAATATACATACAGATTTTTCTCTCTTTTTTTTACATATAAACGTTTATACAAGAGCTTTTTTATTAGCACAGTTCATATACACCATTGAAGTTTCAACATATACAGACAGTATATGATCACCTCCTTTCCATCTGTGATCCTGTTGATGTTGTGGTGAAGCACTGTGGTTAGGGGAAACTTCACATGTGGGTATACCTAAGAAGCAATCCTATGGATATGAAGGTGGCAGTTGTTGATGATGCATAGATGAAAACTTTTGTTTCCCAATTGGCTCTCTCAGTTTCTACTATTCCCTGGTGAAATGCAGATGCCGCCTGGCTGCTTTTAGGTTCTGCAAGTGACATATGTTTGTAGGTGCGGGGAATTGCTATTCTTGGTCTTCCTCATTGTCTTTTTGTATTCTAGACCCAGATAGGAACTTTTTCATGGTCATGTTAATATTGGTTAGTATGTTCCAGAGCACTTGTTCAGTCTGTATCATCTGCTGTGTATGTAGTATAGTCTGCTCACTACATCCTGTACACTTTTTTAGGAATGTCAGCTTTCCTGTTTCCTTCATGATTATATCTATTGATACATGACTATAGTTAATCTTTTATCTCTGGGAGATATGTAGATACATTCATTCCCTCCTACTGAGCTCCAAATGCCCTTGCTATTGATACAAGTGTCTTGGTGCAGTTATTTGGGATCTCGTTTGGTTGCTTCAACAGATCTATCACACAGGGGTTGCACTCCATTGTCATTTATATTGCAAACATCTGTTTGCATATCTTCTGTTCATGTGTTGTTACTTTGCAATGTAACTGATCCTGGTCTATGGCTGTAAGTTGTTGCTTGGCATCATCTATTAGCAGATAGTCAGCTTCAGGAGTGAGATATACATACCATTCCTTCCCACCTCTTATGGGAAGTGGTAATACCCTGCATACATTAAAGACCTGATTCTCCACTGAGGAAACTTTCAGTACATATTCTAAGTATGCATTGGTTAAGAATACATTAGTTTATATTATTCAGAGGAACCCATACCCATTCTCCTCTTTGATATCTGGGGGAACTCCTTGTTACCAATGTCATTGCTGATTATTCGAAGGCATTCTATTACCTATGCAAGATAAATATGTGGGGTTAGTAGTCCCTTCTGTGCATTCATGATGGCTGCCAACAGTCGCTCGTATTCTGCTCTTGAATCTTGAAATATTGTGATCAATTGCATCATCTGCTCATTGAATACTATCTCTAAGAAAATCTGCTGCATCCTCTGGTCTCTTTTGTTCCACAGTTTGGAGACTTGTTTATTGATTATCTCTGTACTGGCTCACAAGATATTAGTGTACTCCTGTTGATCTTCTTCTGTGCTGTTAAAGTTTGTTATTACTGATATTACTAATGTCAATTCCTCCTGGCTTAAGTGCAATAGTTATTTCTGTTCCTCTGCCACGTATTTTATTCTGATTTCAATGTACTCAGTAACTTGCTCATTTAAGGTACCAAATAAAATTTTCCTCATAGCTCTCACAAAGTTCATGAGTTCTCACTTAGGTTTTGGTTCATGACATGCCAGCTGCTTAATCAGTGCCTGTGATTCTTGTAGTCTTCCTGTCTGCTATTCTACCACATCCTCTGTAGATTGTCCTTCTGTTGTGCCCAGCCCTGCTATCTGGGTCCATTTATCTTGATGTTGTATGGCGGCTTGTGCCATGCATATCGTCCTGCCGGCTTTTTCCTCCAGCCTTCATAAATTTATGTAGGTCACACTTATCCACATGACGCAGTGATCTGCACCTTCCCTTCTGCATCATAGTACACTCCTAGGGAGGTGCAGAACTCCTGCATCTATTAAACATCCAGCTTATACTGGACTGAGGTCACTGTTGTCCACCCACATATCAGAAGGTCTCCAAGCAGCGTTGATGTTGGGGCCATCAGTAAAGTGAAAGGGATTATCTTTACTCTCTTGATGTTTACAATCCAGCTTTAAGTTTCTTGCTGTCATCTTCCTTCTCTGCCATCTCCTCCCATTTGCTGCTGCCACCAGGGTTAGGCTAACAGAGGCAAAGTGATCGTGGGTCAGCCTGTCTCTGAGGACCAATTACAATGTCTCCCTTACCTATAGCCTGGGTACACAAGATCTTCCTTTATTTGTTTTTATATAGAATTTTTACCCATTCTCTGCCATCAATTTCAGAGCATGCTATTCAGTTTCTTCATAGCCTCACATGTCTAGAGTTAGAACAACTCTTTTAGTCTATTTGCATGTACAGTTAAGAATTTCTTGTTCAATAACTGGAGTACCTTATTTGGTCTACATGTTCTTATAACATGGAAGGGCACTCTCCATGGGCTTGTTAACTTCTTTGACCTCCCTCTTCTCATGCTTTTGTCATGTAATAATATTTTGTCTCTAGCCTTAAATACCATGGGATTTTGCATGTGATTATAGTATTCTTTGTTCCTTTTCTTACAATCCTTATTAAAACTTCTTGCCATCTGATGCACATGGTGCATTCCTTCCTTTAATTCCATAATCATAGTACTTATATTGCATTTTGGCAGGATCCTGCTTTAGGATCCCAGGAATATTTCATACTCTACCAAAAAGCAGCTCGAATGTGGTGAACCCAGACAAGGAATGTGGTGTGATATTATATTTAAAGGTGGCAAGATGTACCCATTCACACCAATTTTCTGGCTTCATTCGCACATAGTGACATACGTATTCTGTTAATATTTTATGCATTCTTTTGAGTGCGCCATTCATCTGTCAGTGGTAGGCAAAAGACTGAATCTTCTCAATCTACATAATCTTTTGAGAGCATCACTTAGGAAACTGGTCCTCTGGTTGCTAAATGGTAATCATCGTATTCTGTAATTGCCGATTATTCTGTCCACTAAGATTTGTGTTATTGTGTCAGCATCATGTAGTGCTATAGGTTCAGCTACAACAAATTTTGCAAGTATGTCCTGGAATGTTAGTGTACATCTATTCCCCTTCTCTGTTATTTGAAGCAGTCTGACCATGTCGATATCACAACAAGCAAATACCTGGGTAGGCAATTCAGTCCACACTAATGCATCTTCACCTTATTTTGCACAACTTTTTTGTTCTGACAACTCTCACAAATTCGAATGTACTCTCATATGTCTTTCTTCATACCTCGCCATGATCTGTACCATTTAATGCATTCATATTTGTGACTGATTCCTGTGGCGCCCTTATAGGTGAATTGTGAAACTGCTTCAGAATAGCTCCCTGATCACTGGTTGCTGGTCATCTTGCTCTTCAGCAGCCTCTTCCGCACTCTGGATGACTGCAGCAGGGTCTTCTGGTATGCATGACAATCCATCTGCTACTGCATTTTGTGAGGCCTTTTTGTATAGAATCTCAAAGTCATCTTCTGCCAGTTTGATTCTGAATTTTGTTAACCTTCACGAAGGATCACTCAATGTGATCAGTGCAGACATGTTCTTCTGTACACATAAGGTCAATAGTGCTTTACTTGCCACACTATGGCTAGAAGTTCTTGCTCAGTCATACTACGAGGGCGGTTCAGAAAGTAACCTCCAATTGGTCACAGTGCGGGTTGTGGGGGGAGTAGCGACGCCATCTGTGCGTTCACGCACTCAACAGGTCAGTCGGCATCAAGCCGTGGTCGAGTGAACGTCGTACCTGCGCTAGTTTACTTTTTGTGGCAGTTTGAAATGTGTGCTGCAATAGAAAACCCCGCCAAATGTGAAGTGCGTGCTGTCATAAGGTTTTTTTACAGCCAAAGGATATTCTGCAGCAGCTATTCATCGTGAGCTTTATGCTGTGTATGGACCAAGAGTTATGAGTGAAGGAGTTGTCCGTGAATGGGTACGTTTATTTAAAAGTGGACGAGAAAACGTTCATGATGAAGAGAGGAGTGGTAGACCATCATTGGTGACTGACGAACTCGTTCAGACAGTTGATGCAAAAGTTCGTGAAAATCGACGTTTCTCAATGTCGGAGTTGTCTACTGGTTTTCCACAGATTTCTAAGACTCTCTTGTACGAGATAGTGACAGCAAGATTGGGTTACCATAAGTTCTGTGCACGATGGGTGCCCAAAATTCTTACCGACCACCACAAAACTCAAAGAATGGCCTCTGCATTAGACTTTCTGTCACGTTATGAGGACGAAGGAGAACCATTGTTAAACAGAATCGTGACCGGTGACGAAACCTGGATTAAGTATGTGAACCCTGAGACAAAAGAACAAAGATGTGGGCACATTCAAATTCGCCTACCAAACCAAGAAAAGCCTCGCAAGATTTTTCTGCCAGAAAACTGATGGCAACGGTGTTTTGGGATGCCAAAGGGGTGTGGTTGGTTGAATTCATGGAACGTGGTACGACCATTAATCAAGACGTGTACTGTGAAACAATAAAAAAGTTACAACGGGCTATACAGAACAAACGCCGTGGTATGCTGACTTCCGGTATCGTTTTTTTGCACGATAACACCCGTCCTCACTCTGCTCGCAGAACAACGGCCCTTCTTGAGTCCTTCAAGTGGGACGTTATCAACCATCCACCTTACAGCCCAGACCTGGCGCAAAGTGATTATCACCTCTTCATGCATTTGAAGAAATGGCTTGGGTCACAGCGGTTTGATGACGACGAAGAGCTCAAAGATGCGGTCACAGGCTGGCTCCAGGCACAAGCGGGTGATTTTTATGCAGAAGGAATTTCAAAGCTTGTGAAGAGATACGATAAGTGCCTCAATCACTATGGAGACTATGTAGAAAAATAGTGCAAAGATGTAGTTGTAAGATGTATATATTAAAATATTTTTATTTAACTTGGTGTATTTTTTTAAATCAACCGGAGGTTACTTTCTGAACGGCCCTCGTATATCCTCTGCCAGTGTGGTTCAGTGTTCTGGATGTGAAGGCTATTGGTACGTCCTGTCCTAGTTCTCCTTGACTCAGAGAGACATCTGTAAATACCTTCCTTGTGTCTGTGGTGATTCTGAATTGCTTTGTGAAATCAGTATACTGTAAGATCAGTGGGCTTACTATTTTCTCTTTTAATTCCTCGAAAGCTATCTTCTGCTGTATTTTCTCCCTTTTTCAACAATTCATGTAATGGTTTTGCTATCTGACTGCAGTCCTTGATGAAACATCTGTAGAAGGACATGATCCCAAGGAAACTTTTTAACTGCTTCATAGAACTGGGTCTCGGATACTCTTTTATTGTGCTAACCTTCTGAGTATCTGGTTTTAATTCTTCGGACGTAATTGTGTGCTCCAAGTAAGTTACCTCCTTCTGGAGGAATTCACACTCTTCAACCAACAGTTTTAAGCTGTGCAGTCGAAACCTTGCAAAATTCTTCTGCAAGTCTGGCATTATGCTCTTCCAATGTAGGTTTGAGCACAACCACATCATGTAAATATATGAACATCTAGTGTTCCTGCACTCCAGTTAGTACTGTGTTCATTAACCTCTGGAAAGTGGCTCTGCTGTCTATTATTCCCATTGGAAATCTCTTGTACTTTCCTTCTGGAAAGGAGAAGGCTGTTTCCTCCCTATCATCTTCCTTAAACAGTATCTGATGATAACTCTTTACACAGTCCATTGTGATGTAGTATTTGGCCTTCCCTAAGCTGTCAATGATCTCATAAATCAGGGGTAGAGGAAATACAGTGCTAATGCAGTTGTCATTCAATCTTTGATAGTCTGCAACAACCTTCACTTTCTCTTCCCTGAAGCATCCAGCTTCTCCAGAATTAATAGTAATGGGAAATGCTCAGCATAATCATATCTTCCCTTGTAATTACATCAATCACATTTTGGGGGACCTTCTTTTGTGCCTCTGGCGGTCTATATAACCAGATATTTATCACTTTAAATTGGGCCTCTGGTTTCAACCTAATCTCAAGCTTCACCATCTTTCTGTATGTTAATCTGCCTCTAGGCAAGTAAAATACATCATTATATACATAGCTCAATAATTGAACACCTTTCTTCTCCATTTAAATAACCTACTCGAATCATTTCATTTAACCTCTACTCCACGACTTTGTCTCCTGGTACACAGGTATTATACTATATTTTTGGCGTTTGTCAACTTCTATGGCAGGTACTGCATCTATCTTCACCTGAGGTCACTTCAGTATAATCTCCTCTTCTGTGCTATTCAGAATACTTGTGGCACGCATCAGTCTTTGCATGGTCACTAATGCTGCAGGCAAACACACACCCATCTGCAACAGATACTTTTCCATTACGCCTTAGTCAGGTCTATAGGCTGCACCTTAATTCTTAAAATCTTTTCCTCTTGTGGGAGCACACATTCCCGCCCGTCGGAGGTTCGAGTCCTGCCTCAGGCATGGTTCTGTGTGTTGTCCTTAGTATAAGTTAGTTTAAGTTAGATTCAGTAGTGTGTAAGCCTAGGGACTGATCTCCTCAGCAGTTTGGTCCCATAGGAACTTACCACCATCTACCTCACACGGGCCTATTCATATAACATCACTTGAGCTCTCTTTATTTTCCATGTGTTGCTCAACTTTGTGTCATGTTTCCCTTAACTTCTGATGTATTCTGGTTTCTCTCTCTGGAGGTCCCTCCCCTCTCTCTGTTTTACCTCTGGCTCTACTGGCACTCCTACTGTCGCCCTCGTTATCACTACCCATTCCTCTCGGCTACCTAATGTCCAACCCACGGAACAATGTTCCTCTCTTCACCTCTCTCATTCTGCATGATTAGATGGTTCTGCTCTTGTTTCATCTGTAACCATAATGGTTAGCCCTTGACTCATAATGTCTTCATTGTGTGCCGGCCGCTGGTGGCCAAGCGGTTCTGGCGCTACAGTCTGGAACCGCGCGACCGCTACGGTCGCAGGTTCGAATCCTGCCTTGGGCATGTATGTGTGTGTTGTCCTTAGGTTAGTTAGGTTTAAGTAGTTCTAAGTTCTAGGGGACTTATGACCTCAGCAGTTGAGTCCCATAGTGCTTAGAGCCATTTGAACCATTTTTTGTCTTCATTGTGTAATCTATGGTTACTTTTTGCTTCTCGCAGAAGAAGAAATGAAGAAGTACTTCATATACGATATCTAACTCATCCCCTACTACATTGAACTTGTGCTTCACACACACATCTTCATCTACTCTCAACATTAACACCACAGCTCTGCATGTCTCTGTTACTTCTTTAGTGATCCCTCTTAGTTTTACTCTCTTATCGGCATCAATGGCCACTGTACTATCCACTCCTGACTCCTTTATGGTGCTAACCTGAATGGTGCTATCTCCTATAAAACTTGTGATTTCTGTGTCCCTCGTACGCACCTTATGCTTATGAAATCATTCTTTCCCTGGCAGTCTACTGAGTACAATTTTATGGTACAGGCTAACTGCATACTCATGCCATACCCTTGTTTCCTGGCTTTCAAATCTTCGTACTAGCTGACCTATTCTTGACATTACATTGTCAGGCTACGTGTCCTGGTTCCCTGCGGACATAATATACTATGGGTCTCACCCTATCACATGGCTCTGCATGTACTTGAAGTTTGCATCGGTGGCACACAGTTGACCATAAGCTTTCCATGACCCCACGATCTCCGCGTTATGTCTCATCTGTCCTCCGCGGTGGTGATGGATGATTTGGCTGCATGGCACCTACTTTTCTGACATGTCATTCCATAGCACAGTTCCTTGCATGATGACCTCCTTTCTTACATCTAAAACAGTAGTCTCCCAGATGACCAGATTCAATGAATTTTTTTGTATAAGGGCGATTGAAGCTTCCTCTGTTATTGCTAAATCCACCGCTAGTGCTAATGTTAAATCTTCTCCTGTTGCCCTCATGACTACTTTAATCTTCTCATCATCAATTTCTTGTGTGAATACTGCTCTTGCTAGCTTCCCAATTAGAGCTTGGCTCCCTGGAATATCTGACTCTCTCATTACCCCTTGTACAGATTCTTGAAATCGGTACTGAAATGTGTCCACATGACTTGCCCAGTTAGCCATATTTTTGGCCCTATTGTTTACTAGAGAATGATAAATACACATGGTGATCCAAAGCCCATTTTGTCTGATAGTTCTCCAGTAGAATTTGCTTCACATATGCCCAGGTTTTGGTCAAATCAGATAAGAGTAACTTACTCTGTGCAGCTCCCCAATCCTAGTTTTTACTAATTTTAGTAGTACACTATGAATAAGGTTGGGAGTAAGTTCAAATGCTTAGACATAATTGTCTATGAATTCCCCAAGGTGATCTTTATTTCCATCAAAAGCTTTCAGAATTAACTTGAACATGTCAGACAAAGCTATTTCTTTGGTGGGAACTTACTAACTCCCAGGTTCATATTTGGGTTTTTTTGTCCTTCCTCATGGCTTAAGACCTCGTTTATATGCCATGGTGTGTTTCACATACTGTGTTTGTTGATCAGGCACAGTGTCAGCGTCTCGTGAAGGTGAATGTTGGAATGTCTGCTTTGCTGATTCAGGTGTCCTCAGCCCCGACCTCAGCTGTTGCCTTCTGAACTAGCCCTGTGAACAGCCTATTAGTCCAGGCTGAAGTCCCTCCATCAGTCACCAACAACAGTCACTGAATTATGCTGTATGTGTTCATAGCTTCCCTGCACATCCCAACTATCATGTTATTTTCCCAGGAAGAGACCTCCACCTCCCACTATGGCCACTCAGTACTGGATTTACAATTGCTGAACATCTCCAGTGCCTCTCTTTAGAACTACAACTTCCTCCACTGTCGCCTCTGGTCAGGAAGACATCACATCTGCCCCCATTGTCCTCAACTTCAGATTTGTATCAAAGTCTCCTTTGATCCAAAAGATTCCATAGACCCCATGATTTTTTACCGCCTCTTATGGCTGTCCTTGAGATGTCTCTGGGTCCAGAAGTGATATTCACAGATGGCTCAACAGTTGACAGATGAACAGGGTTTGCATATACACATGTATGCTGCAGTGAATTCCACTCCCAGCCAAATGACTGCAGTGTCTTCACTGCTGAATTAATGGTCATTAAACTAGCCCTTAACCATATTTGTTCTTGCACTGATAATAGTGTCCCAATCTGTGGTGACTCCCTTATCAGCCTTTAGGCTATAGACCAGTGCTACTCTCCTTTCCCACTGGTTATGGCTGTCCAGGATCTTGTCTCTAACCCCCATCAAGCTGGTCGGTCAATTGTTTTCGTTAGGACTCTCACTCATGTTGGGATTTTGGGAATGAACAAGCTGACTGGTTGGCCAAGCTGGCCACCAGGATGCTGATTTTGGAAATGGGGGTCACAGAACCAGACCTTCGGTTGATTACTGGAAGTCTGGAACTCAGAACGGTCTGCTCTGATCCCCCAAACAAATTGAGGACAATTAGGGAGACCACAAGTGTGTGGCAGTCTTCCCTACATGCTTCTTGCAGGTAATAAACTGTCGTCTGTCAACTTTGCATTGGCCACACTTTGCTGACCCATGGCTGCATTCGCCGATCTGAGAAACCCTCTCACTGCAAATGTGGAGCCGACCTGGTGGTGGCTCACATACTCATAGACTGCTATAATTTGGCTGCTTTGAGGTGGCATCTTAATCTTCCTGACACGCTTCCTCTGGTGCTAACAGACAATGCCAAAGCGGCTGATCTGGTTTTACGTTTTGCCTGTGAAGGTGGTTTTTATTCATCCTTGTAAGATAGTGCTTTTTGGTCTCACTGATTGCCTGAGGGCTTCGAGATATAGAACTCTCTATTACTGAACTACCAATGCAAAATAAGTTAATATTTGCATATACAGGTCACCAGATGGAGACAGAAAGTGTTTTACAATCTCATGGAGGAACTCTTGGAAGAAATTCACTCTCCTAAGGAACTTATAATTATATGTGGTGACTTCAATATTGATTTCTCAAAATCCAACAAATTCAGAGATGACATTATAAATCTACTACTATTGTTCAACATCAGTGTAATGATAACTGAACCAACTCAAGAAACACCAACCTCTGCATCTATTATCGATCAGATCTTGATAAGTATGTGCAAATATGCCTATAACGTACAAGTTGTAAACATCGGTTTTAGTGATCACAGTGCTCAAATTCTTGCAGTGAATATTCCAGGACACTCAATTCCCAGTAGAAAACGACACACTATAAGGAATTTCAGTACAAAAAATGTGGAATATTTTTGTTCTCTCCTAAAGGGTGAAAGTAGGAAAGATATATATGACTGTAATGATACCAATGAGACATAAAGTTTGTGGCTACTTTCAATTTTTTTGAAATGGCTTTTCCCAAGAAAATAACTACATTTAACTCTACTCAAACAACAAACAAGTGGATTACAAAAGTTTCAGTATTGTCAGGCTTCATCAAAATTACAGAAAAAATGTTCCTTAGAAGATTAACAGTTTTCTTAAATAAAGGGAGGCTGATAAATGACTCCCAACATGGGTTCAGAGCTGGAAAGTCAACTTGGACAGTAAATTTGGCCTTCTTAAATAAAGTATTGAAAGCAGTGGACGATAAGCAACATGTATCTGGGATATTTCTGGATCTAAGTAAAGTCTTTGATGTTACTGATCATGGCATTCACTTGCATAAACTAAGTAATTATTGAATTAGAGGCCAGGCTGAAAGGTGGTTCCAGTTGTACCTCAGTAATCATCAGCAGATTACAGAAATAAAACACAAAGATGGTGAAACACAAAAAATTTCTAGTTTTTACAGTGATGAGGAGAAAATCAAGTATGGAGTCCCACAAGGGTCAGTTCTGAGACCTGTCCTATTTCTGCTGTATATAACTGACTTGGTCAGTAAAATACATGATGGAACCCCTGTAAATTTTTCAGATGATGCTAATATTCTAATTAAATCACAGAACGAGGAAAATCTGCAGGAGGCTGCAATATCAGTTATTCATACCTTCATTGTAAATTCTGAAAAAACTGTGGCAGGTAACTTCCACACCACAGAAAACCTCCATCCTGCAAACCCTGTTTTCACTATCAAAGGAAAAAAATTGTCGAAGGTCAGTCATACAAAATTTTTAGGGATTCATGTTCAGGCAGATCTGAAATAGGAGGTGCACCTAAACAATTTAAATAAGTGACTGAATTCACTAGCATATGCTGTTTAGGATCCTCTCTCAGAATACAAGCTGCTCATCAGTGGTGACAATGTGCAATTGTGGTATACAGTCACTACTTATGTATGGAATAATTTTTTGGGGGAATCCCACAAATTCTACAAAAACATTTAAAATACAGGAAAAAAATTATCAAGGTGATAAAAAAAACTAAATGCACGGATTTCTGTAGACCCCATCTTAAAACTCTCAAAACATTGCCGCTGCCTTGCTTGTATATATACAAAATACTAATTTCCCCAAAAGGGAGTATCTTAAAAAAGGAAACACTCTTCAGACACAACTATGATATACACACATATGAAACTAGGCAGGAGGTGAACCTACACGTGAACATGGTAAATACAAACTTATGAAAAAGAGGATTGTATCATAATTGAGCTATGTTATATAACCAGTTGCCTTCATACCTAAAATGCATACCAACATTAAATGCATTTAACATAAAGTTAAAACAGCTGTTGCTTGACCACTGCTTCTATTCTTTGTCCGAATTTATGGAACATCATAATAAGTAAACATCATACACCAAATTTTATTAATTGTCAATTCATAATATAGTTTATGTTGTGCTTATTATGTTATCTCACTTAATAACTATTATCACATGTAGAAGCAATGTAGTACACTAACCTACATTACTATGCTTTTTGATTATGTCAACAATATAGTCAAAATGACTATTGTATTTTAAATTAACTAGGTTCACCACTGTCCTATATCACATGTACAATGTACTAAAATGATTCTTGGGCAAATAAATTAATAAATAAATAAGTAGATTGAAAGATGATTTGTTAGATGAGGAGGAACATGAGCCCATGTTATTCATGAAGGTGACAGGGGTAAGTAGGAATTTAGGTGAAATTGCAAATGAAGTGTACGAGTCTTTTATATGTATAAATACTAATGATGCTCATGACTTAGTCACTGAGTTGTTTAAAGTCCTAAATCCTAAAGTTAGTAATGAATGTCTTGTGTATCAATTTCAATAAATATTGGGCAAGAGATATTTAATGACACACTTTGGGAAAAGTTAGCTATGTTTTGCAAGAGTCCACCCTCAGTTGTAGCAACAAAATTGGAATTACATTTGTGAATCTTGTAAAAGGAAGGTGGGGATGTGTGAAGAATTAATTGTGTTTTTATGTAACTTGTGTAGTGACCACTTTAACATAAGTAGCAGTGATGACTCTGATGTAAACATCAAGTGGATGGAAAAGGTAAGTGACTTAACTAGAAGCAGGACCAAAAGCATTTAAAATAGCAAAGATACGGAGTTCAGTAAAGCTGAAAAAAACTTAATAGATGAAGGCAGTGGTGCAAAGGTATGTGGTGAAATAAGGATCCCTAATATATGAAAATAGGAAATTGGGAAGAGGAAGCACTAATTGATTCAGATAGCAAAATTTCTAGGATATCATAAGTTTTTAAGTAATGAAATTAGATATAGTAAGAATTATACTGAAATTCCAGATATAGGAATTAGGATTAGAAAGGCTACTGGTAAACACAGCAAGTTGGTGAGATATCAAACTTTACTGACATTTGTAACTGAGGGTGTAGAATTTGAATATGGTTGTTTGGTGATGCCAGAATTAAAGAGAATATTATATTTGACAAATAAGGAAGGAAATGTAGGGTTTCCACAAGATAAGTAACTATTTTGTTTTTGCAATAACATACAAGTGTCTTTTTGCTATAGGTTGATCAATGAGCATTATGTTGGCGATTCCTGAATGTATTGCCATTGTCACATGGTATTCTGTACTGTGAGCTGCGAAGACAGTTTCAGTGGAAATTTAGGAAGGATGGACCAATGAATAAAAGCGTATGGTATGGAAAGTGTTGAATAAGTTTCAATGAACAGGCACTGTTGCTGATGATTCTCGACCAGGCCGGCCTTCCACAAGTGCAACTGACATTGATGCCATATGGAAGTCAACTGAATGGAGTACTAAATCTGTACAGTGTCTTTCACATCATTTGCAAATTCTGAAATCAACAGTGTTGAAAGTGCTGAACTTCATCTTTCATTTGCAAGAGTTATACCAACTCCATGATAAGGACTTGGCAGAAAGCATGCCAATGTGCATAGATTTGGCGGAGTGTGCAGAACTAATGATTCAATGTCACATGTGGTGTTAAGTTTATTGAGCATATCAGGGATAGTCCAAAGATCAATGTGCAGTCAGCAATCGTGCAGACCAAGGTCTGTGGACCATTCTTTTTCAGAGAAAAAGCCATTAATGTTGCCTGTTACTCGGATATGCTAATGGAATTCCTGCACCCAGAAATGTATTAAAAGGGTATCTTAGACACTGTTGTTCACCAACATGATGGTGCCCTGTTCCACTATGGAATAACGGTCAGGGACTCCCTGAATGAAGTGTTTCCCAGCTGGTGGATAGGACAAGGAGGCCATAGACAATGGACAGCTATGTCCCTGGATCTTATCTTCTTGAACTTTTTTTATGAAGATTTGTTAAATCAAAAGTCTACACAACAAAAGTTGCTGACATTGATGAGCTGACAGATAGAATCCTTTGCACTATCCTGATGGGCCAGGCAGGTTTCACAAAGTTTAATCTGAGGGTGTACACACTAGAGCTTTAGCTGACTACTGAGCAAAAACCGTCGTCTTCGTGATAGATGTAACTGTCTGCCCAATACTTAATTGTTTACTGAGTGTCAATGTAGTTCTTCCACTTGTTTTTTAAACATGAAATACAGGAGAACATGATGGAGGTGTCTTCAACATTTTTGCATGAGTTCCCAACTTCTTCTTTATTATGAGGAAGTTAATAGTCTTTCATATGTATGAGTCCATAGCCGCTGTGAATTCTTTGAGGTAAGTCATTTTCCTGTGTAGGCTGTTTTATTCAGAAATAACAATTTTCTTTCATAATTTATTGATTACTTAATTTTGCTTCCTTGGGAATAACCAAGCCCCCAAATGGTAAATACAGTACTAAAAGTTACAGAAGTTGTGAGATTAAACAAGAAATAAAATAAGCAAAATATATACACAAGTTTGCCCGCTTATGTCATTTACATGGCAGTAAAAATTGTAGTACATATAAGATGATATATTCCCCAAATCAGTGTGGAGAAAGCAACAAGTGATGACATCCCTACAAGCATTTTGCACAACCATAGTAGTTACTGGCACAACTTGTATATGCATTACCACTTCACAGAATTCACACTAAAAACATAAAAATACTACCATCCATAGACATAACAATTTAATATCTTAGACACCAAGTACATTATAGATAAATGTATCATTTGCAATTGTCTGATATTACTATTAATATTGACTA
Source organism: Schistocerca nitens (assembly GCF_023898315.1). NCBI lineage: Eukaryota > Metazoa > Arthropoda > Insecta > Orthoptera > Acrididae > Schistocerca > Schistocerca nitens. Next base: position 170,698 of record NW_026045703.1, read on the forward strand.
CCAAACATTTAAAATACAACATTAACAACAAGAATTTCAACAAATTTCCCAGGAGCACAACTGAAGTTAAATGTACTATCATACCTAAAAGTATTCGAAAAACCTAAATTGCATTTTGCCGGATCTGCATTAGAGATAGGCAGTATGTTCCTGAATTGATTCAAAGAGCCAGATCTTTCTAAAGAGTGGATGATGGATGATTTGGAAAAAATGAATTGTAGCTCATCTAATTTCAAAATGTGTCTCTTGTAGCTGTAATGAGCATGATGAAAATTCTTCTCTAGGCTTCTGCAATGGTGCCCCACCCCACATCCTTAAGAAAACGTTTCCCAAGCTACCATGTGCACATGCAGATTTACATACCTTACTGGTACATAAAGCTTTTCCCTTCCATAAAAACAGAAACTAAAGAAAGCTCCATTTTTTTCCGATTTATTGGCTGGTGGGCAGTACCCGTTGACCCATCTCAGTAGTAATACAAATTGTGATGATATGAAAGTAAACAAAACACTTTACCCAGTCTCCAAGTGGAAAAAAAATCTGCAACCCAATTGGGAATCGAATGTGGTACCCTTCACTTCACAATCCACCACGTAAGTACTTGGGCAAACAAAGCAAGATATCTTCAGTACAATAAATTAAGGCAGAAAACACTTCCAGCATCATATTTCTGCCCTTGAGTTCAAAAGAATATCTCAAATTCAGAAGTTCAATAAATGTTTACGTACTTCAGAGTGAGTTGTTCCTTCTTACCCTTTGGCATAGCACCACACTCGGAATGTGTTGCCAGTGATCATAAAAGCCACAGTCTTCAGCCACCGTGCGGTTGGAGCATATCACAAAGCGATCCAAGCATCACTCCCCTTCCAGTAGCTCACGCTCCCCACCATTCTCACTGATCATATTTAGGCCGTCTCGCTAGTTCACTGCTCTCTCCACCACTCTCAGAAATCAGACTGCAAGCTAGCTCTCTAGCTCACTACGCCAGTACTCCCCATCGCTCCTACTCATCGGATTGAAAGCTGGTTCACTGCTCCCCGCCAAGGCATCTAGCTCTTGCAGACAAGATCACAGGGAGCAGACCACATGGCGACTTGAGATGTCACACTGTTCTCTGTGCTTGTGGCACAATGATACAGCTTGCAACTCACTTTCTTGACCGAGCACCTCTCCTTCTGAGTTCATCTCTTTATTCTTTGGATCCTTATTTGATGTGTTCTAGTTGTCGTCTTCTTATGTTGTTGCTCTTCTGTCTCCTTGTTATGTGAGTGTTCTTGTTAGGTGTACTATTATGTATTTTTCTATGTCTGTTGCATTTATAGTTGCTGTTGTTGGAAGCCTTTACAAATGTTTTAATTACTTTGAGTCGATAGGTATGTATAAAAATAGGTTCCGGTATGTATAAAAATAATTATTTTAACATTCATTATAGCCCATGTATAAAGGTTGTCTCAGGAGAAATGGTCAGTATTCAGAGATATGACAGGAACCATCATTTAAAGCAAAAAACTACAGATGGGCATATTCCCTATTCCAATCGGTTTCTGAGATGGAACACATTTAAAGTTACTTTTGTACATTATTCCTGAATAACACGAATCTGCGGCCTCTAGCGATAACATGTTGCAGTATAAAAATTAAACTACGTTAAATTTCCTTTAAAAAGGTCCTATTCATTTTTTCTCAAGGACTTCCAGGCTGCGTGATGAGAGCTAGAGAATATGGAAAATCTTGCGCAACATGCAAGCGTTGAGGTGTAGGTAAGCAAGTTTGCAGTAATGTCCCGCTTTGATAGATCACGTGCCCTTCATCAAATTATTCGTCTCGATTTCGTCTAAACTACTATGGTACGTTGTAGACAACAACAATGTACTGAACAATAAAGAAAATAAGTAACACTGTACATTAAATATGTTTTGTCTCGGAAATGATTCAGACTGGTGCATATGTCCACATGAAGTTTTTGCTTCAAATGATCGTTCCTGTCATATTCCTGAATATTGACCATTCATCCAGAGTAACTTGTATATTGTGTTTAATATTTTATTTTTTTGTTTAAACCACGCTCAGGGGTCCTCTTCCATCAGAACAGAGTTTTATATGTAATTAGAAAACTTATTAAAATCACTTAAAAATCATAATATTTGTAGTATGATATCTCTCCTTCTTTCTGCATTTATTAGGCATTTGCCTGGTTGAAATTGTTAATTGTCCTAGGTCTTCCATGCACTCGGTAATAATTATCATCAAAGTTGGTACTCCTTCGTTCTTCCATTCTTGTGACATAATCCTTCCAGTTGTGTCTGTATTCTTTAATCTCTTCATTTTTGTTTTTCACTCTCAGTTCCTTTCTAACATTTACATTCACTCTCCTGTCATACACAATGTGCCCAGCTATTCGTCTTAGTAATCGGACTCTAGTGCTCATATTCTGATGGGGACGAGTGTTTCTGCTGTGTTGTCCTAGCAAGAGCTTCAAAGTCTAGCAAGCACTAGTTGTTGGGGGTCAACAATAAGCTTGATCATTTGGATTGCGACGCCCTTCTGTACAGTAAGTGCTGAGATGAAGGATTTTTCGACAGCTTTGTCAGGTCAAGAAAGAATTTTTCGACACTACTATCATTTACCTTCGCAAAATAATCAGCAAGTCTCTGTTTTGTTTACAGCTCGATGAAGGTTATCGCTAAAGTAAAGTACTGGTTTAGTTCCTTGGTTGGGATAATGGGATCAGCTGCAGCTTCTACTTTGCCTACTCTGCCCTAGACCACAGAAGCTTTTCCATAGAGCATCTGGTCTTTATGTTTTAGATTAATGTATTAGCATGTCTTAGTCATCGTTTCTCTCAGATTAATTGACTCTGTTTGCTTTCTGCTTAAAATCAGTTTTATTTTCAAGGCTAGCAGATCTTTTGTATGGCTGATGTGAAGAATCTCCGAGATTCATGAACATTTTCACTCTTCCATTAGCCAAGGTGCAGGTTTTGCCTACAGGTTTGCGGTCTTTGAGGGAACATATTTATTGTGTAATATAGTTATTTTGGTTGAAAACGATGGAGTTGGTCTTTCACATCTAGGAATGATATGGAAGTCGACTCCCAAATTATCTCTTGTGCCTCCACTGCAAGTTCAGGCACACTGATACACTTAAAGTCTCTGTATGTTGGCACAGTTTATTCCTTTCATAATTGAGAGAGTAAGCAGGTACAAATTTCTTTGCTTGTGGATTTCGTGGCAAATGTATGTAGGCTATGGGGGCTGGACTACAGGCTGCATTATGGGTAGGTGCAAACTGAAATACTGTTACATTTGAAGAAGAAACTACACACTTGAATTTCACAGTGAAGGGGCAGAATATTTATATTGCTGTTCCTAGAATTATGTGTATGCTTCTGAGTCGAATCGAATTTTGAAAGGTCAGTTCTGAAACAGTCTATCCCACCTACTTTCGGAGCTCTGTAGAGGATGCACATTAGGCAAATTTTCTTAAGGGATTAGATATTTCCGAACATACTTTACTGGCCATTAAAATTGCTATACCAAGAAGAAATGCAGATGATAAATGGGTATTCATTGGACAAATATATTATACTAGAACTGACATGTGATTACATTTTCACGCAATTTGGGTGCATAGATCCTGAGAAATCAGTACCCAGAACAACCACCTCTGGCTGTAATAACAGCCTTGATACGCCTGGGCATTGAGTCAAACAGTGTGTGGATGGCATGTACAGGTACAGCTGGCCATGCAGCTTCAACACGATACCACAGTTCATCAAGAGTAGTGACTGTTGTATTTTGACGAGCCAGTTTCTCGGCCACCATTGACCAGACGTTTTCAGTTGGTGAGAGATCTGGAGAATGTGCTGGCCAGGGCAGCAGTCGAACATTTTCTGTATCCAGAAAGGCCCCTACAGGACCTGCAACATGCAGTTGTGCATTATCCTGCTGAAATGTAGTGTTTCGTAGGGATCGAATGAAGGGTAGAGCCACGGGTTGTAACACATCTCAAATGTAACATTCACTGTTCAAAGTGCCGTCAATGCGAACAAGAGGTGACCGAGATGAGTAACCAATGGCACCCCATACCATCACGCCGGGTGATACGCCAGTATGGTGATGACGAATAAATGCTTCCAATGTGTGTTCACCGCGATGTCGCCAAACACGGATGCGACCATCATGATGCTGTAAACAGAACCTGGATTCATCTGAAAAAATGACGTTTTGCCATTCGTGCACCCAGGTTCGTCGTTGAGTACACCATCGCAGGCGCTCCTGTCTGTGATGCAGCATCAAGGGTAACCACTGCTGCAAACGTCGTCGAACTGTTCATGCAGATTGTTGTTGTCTTGCAAACGTCCCCATCTGTTGACTTACGGATTGAGACGTGGCTGCACGATCCGTTACAGCCATGCGGATAAGATGCCTATCATCTCGACTGCTAGTGATACGAGGCCGTTGGGATCCAGCATGGCATTCCGTATTACCCTCCTGAACCCACCGATTCCATATTATGCTAACAGTCGTTGGATCTCGACCAACCCGAGCAGCAATGTTGCGATACAATAAACCACAATCGTGATAGGCTACAATCCGATCTTTATCAAAGTCGGAAACATGATGGTACGCATTTCTCCTCCTTACACGAGGCATCACAACAACGTTTCACCAGGCAACGCCGGTCAACTGCTGTTTGCGTATGTGAAATCGGTTGGAAACTTTCCTCATGTCAGCACGTTGTAGGTGGCTCCAGCCTTGTGTGAATGCTCTGGAAAGCTAATCATTTGCATACCACAGCATCTTCTCCCTGTCGGTTAAATTTCGCATCTGTAGCACGTCATCTTCGTGGTGTAGCAATTTTAATGGCCAGTAGTGTATATTTGACTTATTTCTCTTCATTGCTAATGGATGTGGGTAGCACGGTCGGCAATAAGTTACAGCGTTTGTAAGCCACTACTCCACCTGCCGATCTGTTACTTTTGTGGTGTCTTAAGACCATGGTGTCTGTATTTAGGGAACTGGAGAACATGCTTGGGTGGAGCCAGATGTCCTCGTTCGTTAGAAGAAAGACATGGATGTCGATATCCTGAACTATATGGCGGAGTTCGCCGAAATGAGTTGAAAGAGATGGCCAACTGTGTTCTAGAGTAACAATACAGACACACTGGTAGAACTAGTGGCTACATGAGTAGACAAGTTCGTAGCTCTTAAAGCACAGGCTTTAGAGTTCATTTGCTCTGCATTTCTCCAGACTTCATCTGCATCGTTATTCTGCCATTTTTTGTTCACACGCTATTTAGCTGAAATTCGGATATCACATTATTGAAAATTTTTATCTTTCAGCAGTGATATCCTCTCACATTATCAGGCTTGCCTTCGCGAGTTTCTCAATCACTATAACTGTTTGAGACGTTTTCATGTATGATACAAACGTCACAATTGTGGGTCTAGGTTTCACAGATCACAAGGTTCTACATCCTACTTCATAACTTCTGATTACAGAATGTGCTGCATGTATATTTGTTCTCACTTGAAGCTTTTACAATTTAAAATGGTTATGATAATAGCGCAGAAGGATTACGAGCAGCGTTCGGTACCATTTTACCAAAATGGAGGAAAATGAAAATGCCGCTACTCTCAGCAGATAATTGGCATGGCTTCTGACTCCTCACCGAACCTGAAGCATCCTACGGTACCTCTGGAACAACGTGGGTCAGGAAGCAGCTCAAGATCGCCATCAATCGATGCAGAAATTTGCATCTCCAGTTATTTGATAAAATTAAAAATGATTTAACCACGGCAAAAGAAGTCTGTCTTTCATCTGATGCATGGATGAATGTAAACGACATTAGTTTCTATGCATTCACTGCACATTTCATAGATGAGATAAGAGTGCTCACAATTCGAATACAGACACACTGCCGGCCGTTGTGGCTGAGTGGTTCTAGGTGCTTCAGTCTGGAACCGAGCGACCACTACGTCGCAGGTTCGAATCCTGACTCGGGCATGGGTGTGTGTGATGTCCTTAGGTTAGTTAGGTTTAAGTATGAAACTTCCTGGCAGATTAAAACTGTGTGCCTGACCGAGACTCGAACTCGGGACCTTTGCCTTTCGCGGGCGTGAGTCGTGCTTCGGTAGCTCAGATGGTAGAGCACTTGCCCGCGAAAGGCAAAGGTCCCGAGTTCGAGTCTCGGTCGGGCACACAGTTTTAATCTGCCAGGAAGTTTCATATCAGCACACACTCCGCTGCAAAGTGAAAATGTCATTCTAGGTTTAAGTAGTTCTAAGTTCTAGGGGAATGATGACCTCAGATGTTAAGTCCCATAGTGCTCAGAGCCATTTGAACCATTTTTGAACAGACACACTGCAGAAAACATTTGAAACTGAGTAGTCTGTCATCCCAAACACAATATCAATTTTAAAATCACTTTGATAATAACAGAATATGTGTCAAATATGTAATTAACTGTCCTGCTTCTGAAACTTCCACATATCTCACACTTTGTATATTCTTTAAACTTCATTGCTCAACACGCAATTTAGAAGTCCATACAGAAAGCAAAATAGTTGTTACCTTTTCAAAGAGAAACCCGATGCTTTAAGCAAACTTGCTGAAATGCAAGAAAATTTAAGAAAAGCCCAACTGAAACTGAAACAAGATGTCCCAATTCTATGGAACTCTACTTACGAAATGTTGCACAGATTTCCTTTAAATAAAGATACCATAATTTATTGCCTCGTTATTTTAGGTGAAAAATACATCACCTTAAACATTTACCCCCCAGGGGGCTCGCCACTCTTTGGCGAGTTCGTGCTCGGCTACCACGGGTCCCCAGCCTTTGCAGCATTTTTGCCTTCCGTGCTGCATATCTGTCCTCTTGCTATTTTTCCCCTCCCTTGTAGAATATGTCGGAGTGTTTTTAGAAATGTTCTGCATTGTCTTTAGCTCACTTACGAACAGTCTCACCACTGTTTTTCGTTTCTTTTCCTGTCTTCGTTCACCTTCTCCTATCCTTCCTCCGCTTCGGCGTTTGAGGCTCCTCTTTTTCTTCTTCCTCCCTGTGCGCTCCTGAAGGCAGGCTCACGTCTCTGACGCATGACAGGTGATTGGGTAACGCGTAATTCCCAGCCCCAGGTCGACAGGTAGGGTTCGCACGAACTCCCTAGTACTGTCCAGGCCAAGGGAGGGGTGATTGCCTGAGCTGCTACCTTCCCAAATTGCCGATTGATCCCTCTGTCAGATGTTTGGGATGTGTGACCTGAGCTGTCAACAATCACCTAAGGCGAGTCCACCCCCCAGTTGGAAGGAGCGCGCCATCAGGCACGCTAACAATCATGGGGGATTTTCTCACAATGAGCCAATCATCTTCACAATCAACGTCTACGAAACATAAATGAGGCTAACGATTCAAAGACCTTTCCAGCTGCACCACCGTTCTTTGTGGTTTCATGTACGGAAGTTGGTCAGTTCTTTGTAACGGTAAATCTGTTTATTATTCAGAAACGCGTTGATGCAATTGCCGGCCCTGCGAAATCCTGCTCTCGTTTATGGAATGGCACTTTGCTTTTTGAGATTACTTCTGATTTTCAAGCACTACTACTGCTTGTCGCTTTGCTTATCCACAGTTATCGTGTTTATGTTGAAGCCCATAGAATTCAGAATTCTTCCCATGGTGTTATTTACACTAGGTTGCGCGCTTGTCTGACCAAGGCCAGAATCTAATCATACCTCTCTGATCAGGGTGTCATTGCCGTCCATCAGGTGATGAAAAAGATAGGTACCTCCTTAGTGCCCACACGCACTCTTTTTCTCACCTTTGATAAAGTGGTGCTTCCATCCAAGATCAAAGCAGGCTATGAAGTTATCAAAGTCCGACCATAAATTCTGAACCCGATGTGCTGCTACCAGTGTCATCGTTTCAACCACACTCGAATGTCTTGTCGACACCTGGCCAAATGTGTAGCCTGTGGTAGAGATGTGCATGAGGGTGATTGACCGCCCTATCCCACTGTATCAACTGCAATGGCGACCATGTTGCCTCCTCTCGAGAGTGTCCCAAGTTTGGACTGATGACCACAGATGTTAAGTCCCATAGTACTCAGAACCAACCATTTGTTCCAAGTTTCTCGATGAGCGGGCTGTCCAGGAGATCCGAGTAAAGGAAAAAGTTCTTACCTGGTAGTTCGCAAGTTATTGGCTAGTCACAAATCCTGCATTCTACTGTCTGGCAGTTACAGTACTGTTATCGCTCCACTAGGGACGTGGCCATGTAGGCATCCGACCTCAAATTCAGCTCTGAGGTTGTGAAATCGCCCAGTGTCATGGTATCATCACCATCCCCTCGTCCATCTGTGCAACAAGCCATCAAACTCTCACGTCATGGGGTGAAGTCACCAGCTACACAACTGGCAGGCCGGAAAGGACAAAAGGAATATTCCTGTGAAGACTTTGTACGTCCCTCCAGCCAACCAACTCCTGAGTCCTCCTTTGGTAACCTAAAAGTCTTGAAGTCCAACAAAGGCAAACGATCTTTTCCTTCACCAACTCAAAGATCTTCTTCGATGGTGTCCCCACATGACACCTTCGCTCAGCTGGCCTCTGTGTCACTGGTGCACACCACCATCCGTTTTTCTGCGTTGGACTCTGCAGGCTGACAGGACATGAAAGCCGATGCTTCTGTGGACATCATGGAGTAGGATCCTCCTGCCTCTGTGTCCTGTAACAGCGAGTCTTCGCAGACTGGCATTCAGTAGCCACCGAGATGACATGCTTTCATATTTTTCCTCATCATGACTCTTCTCCAATGGAACATTTGTGGCCTTTAATCCAACAAAGAGGATTTATGGTTGCTTTTAGAATTGCAGCGTCCACTTGTACTCTGTCTTCAGGAAACAAAATTGCGTCCTCATGACTGCATTCAGCTTTTGCATTTCTTCCCAGAAGCCCATGGTCATGGCCAGCCTTTCTGATGTGGATGCCTCATGCTCTGGGCTCCTTCCACTATTGACAATGGGGTGTCTGACATTCTCCTAGGGTGTTTTCCTTGCTCTGTTGTGTCCAGAGCTGGCTGCTGCTATGTATTCTCCTGTGGTTCTTGCCTGGTTGGCCCCTTCAGTATCCTTACATCTTGCTGGCCACTGATGGTTCAAACCCTTGTCTTCCATCAGCCACTGGTGCCCTGCTGCAGTCCTCACAGCCAATCAGCAACGACACAACAGGCATGCATTGCAGCCTCCATGTCAGGCACCTGTTGTGACATGTTCCAAATTTACCAGCACTCTCACCACCAGCCCCAGTGCCTCCTTGGGTTGCATCACTACCAGCGTCCTTCACACCTCTGGCTGCACATCACAGGCTAACATGCCACTGGCTCACTTGCTGCCATCCCACACACCACTGGCCCACTCGCTGCAGGTCCACATGCTGATGGCCTGCTTGCACCATTGGCCTTTCCCTGGCATTTCCTGTGCCATCAGATCTAGCCTCACGCATGCCAGCTTCTTCTCAGTCCAATGGCGGCATCTCTGTTTTCTGTTGCCTTGCTGTCTGCTCCTTGTCTCCTCTGGCCACATGGCTCTTCCTTCCGCCATCCATCCTGTCTGTTGCTGGCATTCTGCCTCTGCCCCCTGGGCCATGCTTCCTCCCCAAGACATCCTCTCCTGTGCATGTGGTTATCACTTGTCTCATGCATTGAGATTTCCTGACAGGAACTTTCATCTTGGTACAACAGCCAGTGTGGGTCCCGGTCTTCGATTTTGATTCTCTCCTATGTCCTTGTGCATCTTCTTCTCTCAGCAGAGAGCCAGGCTTTAGACCCCCTCCCCTCCCTCCTCTGGGCATTCTGTTGGCCTTCATTGGCACTCTTATTCACTGGACCACTTCTCCTGGATAGCTTCTCCTCTGTGGGGAAGATGAGTGCCGTGTCTTTGGCTGTTGTCTCCACTGCAGCCACTGTCTACACAGCAAGATGGCTTTGCCATCTCCTCCTCCCTCATGATCCAGCCACACAACACACCAACAGACAGCTGTGTACTGCCACCCCTGTCAGATGCTTGCAAGCTGGCACAGCTCCTCATGGCCTGCAATAACTGCTGCAGCTTTCTTTTTCTTCTTTTTTTTCCTTTCTTTTCCAGGATAAATTTCAGTTATCAGTTGCAAGTGCAGTACCGTACCCGTAGGTGTTCAACTGCGTTGCAACTAACGATTTCCACAGCTACAGGAACACAACGTGTGATACGACGTCTTACACAATTATAATGCATTATTATCAGACGAAAAGATCTACTTGACGTGGACTGTGCAGACTTTGTTTCTAAACCTTTTCCTACCCGGACAATAAACTTTTCCTATTCAGTAAATTTGAGAACATCGCTGCTTGAGATATTTAAGATTAAATTAAATTTCTTCGTTTACAATAACGTTGAAAGAAATCATCTTAACAGCACTAAACAGCGTTTTGTGAAGCGATTACTGGCCGCATTTCTCTGGTCAGAAGGGAAAAAGCTTAGTGGTCAGAAAACAAATCCCCAGAAGGAAAGGAGGAACGAATTGAAACCTCTCATACTGGATATTGTGACTTTAGTTCAGTGTTTGCAAAATCATGTGAAACTAAAGTTGAAGTTGACAGTACGAGCACACTGTTGGTGTCAGTATGACGTTGCAGTACCTGGGGCCTGAGAAGACGGAGAGCCAGTTTAGGTCATGAATATACAGAGCTGGAAGAAACGACACTATTAAATTCTGCAATGCGTACGCATTGCTTGGTCACGAAATAACTGTTTCAGCCTAGTTATAGAGTCCAGTAAGTCAACTGCGTTTATTCAGGTGAAAAAGAACAGTGGCAAACAGTCTTCAATACATCAGTTTACTGAAACTGGTGTTCCACAAAGTTAGAATTTCTGGTTGCCGATTAAGCATAAGGCCTCTGAGTCAGATGTGAGTTTTGCAACGTTGATATATTATCTACATTGTTGAAGTGTCTGCTATAGTTAGAGTAAATCCCCGAAATATGGAGTTGGACCACGTAGAATGAGTTTATTGCTAAGGAAAACAGTAGACATTCTGCCACATTTTCTTGCTTGCTCTGCTCGAAATAGGTGACGCCGACAAAGTCATGTGGAGAGAATGATCGTGACATTTAACAGAAGACATTAACATCTTCTGGCTTTAGATGGGTTTACCTTTAGTTTTAGCATTTTACAACTGTCGCTGCTAAGCGCAAGTAAATGAAGTAATGCAGCGCAGTTTCTGCTATGAAGTAACATTTTCATCAGTTAATTTAGTTTTAATGTAATTTAAGAATAATTGGAGATGTCCGATATTAACTTGAAAATTTTTACCTAGACCTGGAAACAACTGAATAACTAATCGTTACGGTCCACTTGCCACAGACCGCCGGAACCATTTTTTGCTAACTAAATATTTACCTGTTTTTGGGCAACTGCTTCAAAAAATGACCATAACGCATTAAACATCTTCTTCAAGTAAGCGTGTAGCAGCAGCAGCAGCAGAATGAAGTTAATAGCGGTAATGTCAGTAATAAAAAAGATTTGGTAACTTCATAGTTTTCAGTCATATTTCTCGATCAAAGAAATTTCCTGAAATAATGAAAATTTCACAATGTCTTAGAACCGAGAATATTATGGCTAAAAGCGTCTTTCCATCCCGCTGACATGAGACTATCATAATTCCCGTGTCAGAATTGTGTTGATCATTAACCAGTTCATGGAGAACTGAATTTGCACCGCCGCGTCTAATTTGTAAGCCAAGCGCATCATACGTTACTACACAGTGATGAAAATAGTGTATGTGGGATTCAGTGGTCTGGTAAATGGACCTGGTTTCTTATTTGCGAGGTAAGAGTGCGATTCCCTCGTGTGGCGTGTATTTTAAACACCCATGGACAGATCTCCATCACCTCTATTAATGCGAAGTGAAGAATGTCAGGATGACCGTAGTTCTGAGTCCGCTTTATAACCACCATACCCCTTCGCTTCCAAAAGGAACCGAGCCAGTTTAGGTTGTTCCATAGCAGAGGCAGAAGTCGCGGCAAACAAACTCTGTCGCCAGTGAGATTCTTTACACTAGAAACTCCATTTATTTAATGAGCCAATGGCCATTTCATGTCATAGGGCTCTTATTTTATTTGAAGTTGAGACGGTGAAAAATTTGATGTTGGACTAGGATTCGAATTCGGATCTTCTCTTTCGCGGTATCTGACACACACAGAACGACATAGTTCGATCAACTCGTTGTTTCCCCAAGACCGCAAACTCCTCTGAGTCTCCACGTGAGGCTCATATGTGGGTTCGAATCCTGGTCCAGAACAAAAATATCCACGGTTTTATTTCAAGGCCTACCGTTTGCACATCGAACCACTAGTGATAAATAATATACATTTTAATATCTCTTCATGTATTGTCAAGAATAACGATAAGTGCCGTTATTTATAACCAAACATGCACACATCCCACTACTGGTGAGCAAAAATTCGTGGATAGAAGCCAACGGCAGTAGGTACCAGGTTCCCGGTCAGGCAAGAAGAATTGTATCCTCATTTCAAACATCTCGCTGCTGTGGAAGAAAATTCGATATCTAACGTCTGATTTCACTTAGTTAACAATCTGATTACGTGCTGGGTACGAGTCCGCTTTACAAAAGTTTACATAATGACACTTCGTTTTAAAGCGGTGCAAACTTTGTGACCTGAAATTATATTAAACATTTTTCGTGATTAGTTAACAGAGAGATAAGGAACTTGACAGGATTCCAGGCAGAGCACAAAAAATTTCCAGTTCAGATTTGCTAACTGATACTGGTAAAAACTTCGATATTTCACGACTCTTTAGGCTTAGTCACCAATGGCGTACGTTGCTGTGAACGAGTCTCGGTGAGGTACGAAAGCATTGGTAAGTTACAATGGCTATAAGCGCTTGATTTCAATCTATATCCAGAACAAAAATCTCATCATGTCGTTTCAAGTTCAGAAATGTGCACAAATAATTGCTAAATCATGAGTACAGAGAAATTACTAGTGATACGGTGTTAATATTGAGGATTCCATAGAGCGTTTGCCGCTGTTAATTGCGCTGCTTCTAACGGGTTAAATCAACAACCAGTTTATGACCAACCACTCGGATCAGGAACGATGTTTCTCAAGAGTGGGATAACCTTTTGAAGACCAAAAATACTTCAAACTGTCATAGAACTTTCGAATTCAGGATATCGTCTCAAAATTCGTATTCATAAAAATATCTAACATTGCCTAAAGATTGCTGAAATGACTTACGTGATAGAGCTAGTTAACTCAAATTCTAATCATTGTGGTAGTGATTTTGAAATGACACCTACTGCAATCAAATTGAGTTCACAAACGTTAAGGACTGTCCAGTCGTACTAATTTACATCTGGATTGATTACCTTAAGGAACAGTGATGTCCGCGCGACCGCTACGGTCGCAGGTTCGAATCCTGCCTCGGGCATGGATGTGTGTGTTGTCCTTAGGTTAGTTAGGTTTAAGTAGTTCTAAGTTCTAGGGGACTTATGACCTCAGCAGTTGAGTCCCATAGTGCTCAGAGCCATTTGAACCATTTGAACAGTGATGTCTTGTGGTATATTCTGTATAGTCAAACGACGATACTGCAAAGAGAATAGAGGACTTAAAAGACAGCTACGTTATGTGGACCGCATGCAAATCAGCCGAATCGCAATTCACATCATTCGAATACTTTCGGGTATGATGGTACTCGTCACGGAAAAAAACTGGGCAACTGCCGAATGCATCCAACATGACGTAACTGCGTCGCAGGTCCTCTAAACACCGAAACCTTTTGGAGTACAGTGGTTCGACAACGTACAATGGTTACCACATGAGACCGCTAGAGAACACTACTTATTGTCGCAGCTATTGCTGTGTATGTAAAGGGGGGCTCGTCGAGATTACAAGATGACTTAGCCAACATTTATAATAGCTTGCTCTAAATATAGGGAAATGTTAGTAAATGCAGCTCAGTGGGGAAGACAATACTATAATTTTCGAATGGTTTAGTGGTGTTCTGCTTGACACAATCACATCGATTTAACATCTACGTGTAATGTTGCTAAGTGATATTAAATGGAACGAACGACTGAGGACGTAGTTGGGAAGGTGAATGGTCGACTTCGGCCAACCGGAAAATTTGAAGAATGTGTTTAGGAGACCGCATACAGAAGTCTAGTGTAACGCATTATCCACCATATCAGATAAAGGAAGACATCGAAATATTGAAAGGCAGGGTGCTGAACTTGTTACGGGTAGGTTTTAACAACATGCGAGTTTCATGGAGAAATTTAATGAACTCAAATGATAATTCCTGGAAGAAAGGCGACATTCTTTTCACGAAACACCACTGACAAACTTTAGAGAACCGGCGCTTGAAGCTGACTGCGGAACTATTCTGTCGCCAACATACAGTTCGCGTTGTCGTCACGAAGACAAGATATGAGAAATTGTAGTCGGGACGGATTCAAACACAGGAATATTTCACTCGCCCTATTTGCGGGTCGATCAGACAAGGAGAATACTAGTAGTGGTGCATTCTAAATTCAACTGCACAAAAAGCGTGCCATCTTTGAATTCCAAGGTGCAGCCTGCACCTTAATTTATGCAACCAACATAGCATAGCTGTATCACAGGTCCTCTGAACGCTCTGCTGTACAGTCACGTGATTATACAGTGTGTTTAAGACGGCAGAGTTGTGAGGGGAGTGCGGGGAGAGGAGGAATCAAGCATTGGCTGGCGAGGGGAGAGAAGCCTTTGGGGCGGGGGGGGGGGGGGGGGAAGACAAGGCACGCCTACCAGTTGTAGTGCTGGCACTACAAATTGCGCGGCATGCTTACACGATAGCAGACGAAAGACTTGGAAGTAAAACTCGCTTTAAATGTTGTTCGTAAACGAAACTGAAATCGTCATGTATATTAAAATCTATGTATATAAAAATGAATGTATGTATGTTTGTCTACTAAGCGCTCACAAACCATTCATCCGATTGCAATGAAACTTTGGTGAGTTGTTCTCCGAACGCCCGAAAAGAGTAATGGAAGCAATTTTTTCTGCTCCCTTTCCCTTTCGCGGCATTCAATCACACGCCATATAATCTTGCGAGCATCGCTACGTAATACTGGTTTCCTTCTAACCGTAACCCTACCGGTAGGGGTTGTTGGCGACTCCCGAGATGGGCCAGCAATTGCCTCTTCACTCATTTTGATAATGTTTAGCACAACTGGACGATAAAAACACGCAGAACAGTACAGCGCAAAACAATAACGAAGCAGACGACAATGGCTAGCTTGTACAACGCAGTCAGCTACGTAATGTTGGCAGCAGTCGCAACAGCGTGCCTACCGAAGCCTCCCGACGTTTACCGACTTCTACTGTCCAGGACTAGGGAGAGGTCTGCCATCTAAAAGTTTACACACTGTACACAGTGGGTACCACAAGAGCCTATAACAGAACACTGCTCTTTATGGCTGTCAGTCCAGATGTAAACTAATACCGTCATACAACAAATATTGCAAAATACGCTATTAGATATGAGACAGTCCTTACTGCTTTTAAATTAAACTTCATTATAGTAAGTGACATTCCATAAGTTTATCACACTCATTAAATGTCCTGGCTGTTAACCAAACAAAGCTCGTTTGTCTGATCGATGCACGACCAGGCATAAACAGACATAAAATATCGAAATGTTCACTAGTATCAGTTTTCAAGGCCATATGTCCGAACCTGGAAATAAATGACGACATGTTTAACACTACACTGGGAGCCCCATGAAGCTTACACTACCCCTGAGAAGTAACCAATGAAAGGTCTGTAATAAAGTGCAATTCGCATGTGTGAAACGCCATGAAAAAAAGTTTTGGCGATAGAAGGGCAGGTTATCCAGTAATATGAATTGTTAACTAAATGCACACAGATGTCAAATATCAAATATGTTCGCCAATAGTGTGATATTGAAACTTGAAACGACGATACAAACGAATTTTTCTGGCATGCGTTCGAACCCGACACCTTCAGCTATATTCTTATAGCTAGGAAGAGACATGAAATATTTATAGTTTCTCCACCAGTAGCGAGATGTGCACATGTTCAGTTAGAGGTAACGCAACGAGTAGCTCTAGCGCAGAGCTACTCGTTGCGACTCCAACCGCACGCATATCGTCGCTGTTGACCACACATGAAGCGGTGTCAACTATCAAATTCTCTTTCACTGGTGCTTAGGGTCGGCCCGTTCGTAGATGCCTGTAGGAGCTTCGCATCGTGAGGAAACACTCAAATGAAGGGACAGTATCATCATCAAGGGTTCAAATCCAGACAAAAATTGGAATCGGAGCTCGATTCCCAGTTCAGTGCTAGTATTTTCAAAATCTCAATGTCACTTAAAATAAGATATGAAGGTCCTATAATCTTACATGACGGTTGGTCCATGAATTAAATAACATTACTGTTGTAAGAAATCTTAATAGAAACAGTTTCCGGAAGCAGAGACTTCCATCTGTAACAGCCAAAACTAATCCAACTCTGTTTCAGTTAGTATTGAATGGACATATTTAATGTTGATTTGGAACCACGGCACAGTCTTGCATTCATTACTTGGCGTTACTAGAGGTGAGGAGGGTATGTTTGTGGCTGTTAAAAACCGGTACCCTGCAGCGGGAATCGATCCCACACCTAATCCATTACAAACTATCTTCAATCCAAATAACCATGGAATGTCACATATGCTATAGTAATGTTTTAGTCATAATGGGGTATGCAGCACACGGTACAAGAAATGTTGACTTCCACTTGAATTGTTGTTGTCAGCAACCTATTTATAGTCTAGTACTCATCGTCATGCTGCGTGAACACAAAGCCATGGCTTCAAATCCATCCTCTTCCTTTCCTTTTTAAGCTATATCCCTTCTGCCTGCGATGAGTATCCTTTTGACAGGTCAGAGACAGTTTAGGTCATTTTATAACTAGCCAGGAGTACAAAAACATCGGGGAAACATGTTTGTCAGAGGACTCGTGATGTCCGTCATTGTAAGAGCGTTTGCAGCGTCATCAGCCAGCAGCCGCTTGATACAGACCGACGTCCGGATCGCGACGCATCGGGCATCGAGCCTATGATCTCCAGCTGACTTTTCTGCGCTCGAATTAGCAAGTATGATATTATGTAACGTTACGTATGATATAATACTATGTTTCAGTTGCTCCCTGGCGATTTTGTTTGACATGTTGCTATAAGGGTATTTAACTATGTTCAAATGGCTCTGAGCACTATGCGACTTAACTTCTGAGGTCATCAGTCGCCTAGAACTCAGAACTAATTAAACCTAACTAACCTAAGGACATCACACACATCCATGCCCGAGGCAGGATTCGAACCTGCGACAGTAGCGGTAGCTCGGTTCCAGACTGTAGCGCCTAGAACCGTACGGCCAGTCCGGCCGGCATGTAACTATGGTCTTATTCTGTAATGAGTAAGTCTAACATTTGTGACATTGCATTCTGTTGGAGTTTCATGAAAAAATGAAAGCAAAGGAGGCATTTCGAAATATCTGTGCCCTATGTGGATTGCGTGCTGTCGAGAGAGTCAAGTTGTATCGTTTCAAATACATTTAGTATGACAAGCCTTGGTGAAGAATGTTTCTGCGATTTACTACCATCGTCAATGGTAGTGTATCCGATAATTGGCAAGTGTGACGACCAATTAACCTTTGAGCGACACTTGCTCTCAGTGGCCATATTGAGGTTAAAAGAAAGGAAGGAGAATTGCGGAGGGGGAGGAAATTAGTGTTTAACGTCCCGTCGACAACGAGGTCATTAGAGACGGAGCACAAGCTCGGATTAGGGAAGGATGGGGAAGGAAATCGGCCGTGCCCTTTCAAAGGAACCATCCCGGCATTTGCCTGAAGTGATGTAGGGAAATCACGGAAATCCTAAATCAGGATGGCCGGACGTGGGATTGAACCGTCGTCCTCCCGAATGCCTGGTACCGAGGCGAGACCGAAGCGAGTGAGCCGGTGGTGGTGGCCCAGCATGACAGCAGCACGTGGTTCTCCGTCTGTCGTTCCTTTTGACATTTATATGTATACTCCCTCTCCTGCCATCAGTGTAAGAGCGGCAAGCAGAAATACACATCACTCTGTTGCAACTCGAGAGAGAGACGTCGCTCTTATTAAAGAAGGTGGATGTTTTATCAGAGAAGCTGGCAGAAGGCATAGTATGCCCCATACCACTGCAAGGAGATGGTGAAGGAACTACTTTGAAAGAGGCACTACCAACAGAATTCCTGGCTCAGGCAGGGCGAGAGTGAGCTCACAACATGACCACAGGGAGCTAGTGTGTAAGAGGAGAGAAAATCCCTTTCTGAACGTAAATCAGTTGCAGCAAGAGACCAACTTCCCCGGCTTCAGTGACACGATTCGGCAATGGCTGAGGGACGCTGAGCTGCACGCACCATGATCCGCTAAGCAACAAGAGCTCAGGGAAAGCTGGCACTTGCGGAGCTCCTTCTGGGTGTGTAACGATTGACCAAGAGTCGTTTATATGCCACAAGGGACTCGCCATCGACGCGAATATATAACCACGACGAGAAGAAGTGGGTTACTATCTGTTTCCCGTTGGGAATGAATTTCTCCGAGAGGAGCTGTAATTTTTCGCAGGGTAGAAGGAACTTTCGGCAGCGAGCAGTACGCCCACCTATAGGAAAATGTGATGCTTCCGTCAGCACGAATGTTGTACATAGAAGTTGACCTCACATTGCAAGAGGACAATTCTCCCATTAACAAGTCCGCATTCTTTCAGCAGCAGCTCTCCACGATTGGCGTCAACGTCATGGACTGGTCGCCACAGGATGCTGATATGAACCCTATGGAAAACATGTGGGCCGAGGTCGCCAAAAAGTAACAGAGAACTGGCCACGAAACGAACCAACTACACTGACGCACTTTGGGACTGTGTTCTTGAAGCCCAAGAGGAAGTTGCTTCTTCACGCTATTACGTCCGATGGCTTAAAGATTCTACGACAAGGCGCATGCTAAAAGCACAAAATAATGTGGGGTTCTGGATAAAATATTAGTCCTTAAAACGTTTTGTTATGTCGTCTTTTTCTTCATTTTTTTCTCAATGAGAGCCAGTAGAAGATCTTTTGGCAACAGATAAAATGAAATTGGAGTTAATTTTCCTTTTGGTTGCTTTCTTAATTGAGATGAGTTTCTTTTGAACATTCCGTTTCTTAAATATTCTATTTTTATTTCATTTATACTCTCTCTAGATACTTACATAGTAATCAGTTTAGATGGACGCCGTAAAAGTATTTCAAATAATCTCTCTCTTCTCCTTCATCCATTAACATATCCTCCGCCTTCCAGAAATTATGGAAACGATTTCGTCTTACATTTATTCATATTTAATTTTTCCTCCATTCTCTCTCTGACTCTCTTTTTTGCCTCTCTTACATTATCACCTCAACTGTCCTACTCCATTCTCCCAAAACGTTATAAACAAATCTAGCGGTTTCCATTGAAACTATACATTCTCTTTTAATTTCTATATCTACATCTACGTGATTTCTCTGCTATTCACAATAAAGTGCCTGGCAGAGGGTTCCATGAGCCACCTTCATGCTGTCTCTCTACCGTTCCACTGTCGAACGGCACGCGGGAAAAACGAGCACTTAAATTTTTTTGTGCAAGCCCAGATTTCTCTTCTTTTATCGTAATGATCATTTCTCCCTAAGTAGGTGGGTGCCAACAGAATGTTTCCGCAATCGGAGGAGGAAACTGGTGATTGAAATTTCATGAGAAGATCCCGTCGCAACGAAAAATGCTTTTGTTTTAATGATTGCCACTCCAATTCATGTATCATGTCTGTGACACTATCTCCCCTATTTCGAGATAATACAAAACGAGCTGTTCTTCTTTGTACTTTTTCGATTTCATCCTTCAGTCCCACCTGACACGAATCCCACACCGCACAGCAGTACTCCAGAATAGGGCGGCCAAGCGCAGTGTAAGTAGTCTCTTTGGTAGACCTGTTGCACCTTCTAAGTGTTCTGCCAATGAATCGCAGTCTCTGGTTTGCTCTACCTACAATATTATCTATGTGATCGTTCCAATTTAGGTTATTTGTAATTGTAATCCCTAAGTATTTAGTTGAATTTACAGCCCTCAGATTTGTGTGACTTATCGCGTAATCGAAATTTAGCTAATTTCTGCTAGTACACATGTGTATAACTTCACACTTTTCTTTACTCAGGGTCAATTGCCACTTTTCGCACCATACAGATATCTTATCTAAATTATTTTGCAAGTCGTTTTGATCATCTGATGACTTTACAAGACGGTAAATGACAGCATCATCTGCAAACAATCTAAGGCGGTTACTCAGAGCCGGCCGTTGTGGCCGTGCAATTCTAGGCGCTTCAGTCTGGAGCTGCGTGACCGCTACGGTCGCAAGTTCGAATCCTGCCTCGGGCATGGGTGTGTGTGTTGTCCTTAGGTTAGTTAGGTTTAATTAGTTCTAAGTTCTAGGCTACTGATGACCTCAGAAGTTAAGTCGCGTAGTGCTCAGAGCCATTTGAACCATTTTTGGTTACTCAGATTGTCTCCTATGTCGTTAATATACATTACTGGCCATTAAAAATGCTACACCACGAAGATGACGTGCTACAGACGCGAAATTTAACCAACAGGAAGAAGATGCAGTGATATGCAAATGATTAGCTTTTCAGAGCATTCACACAAGGTTGGCGCCAGTGGCGACACCTACAACGTGCTGACATGAGGAAAGTTTCCAACCGATTTCTCATAAACAAACAGCAGTTGACCGGCGTTACCTGGTGAAACGTTGTTGTGATGCCTCGTGTAAGGAGGAGAAATGCGTACCATCACGTTTCCGACTTTGATAAAGATCGGATTGTAGCCTATCGCGATTGCTGTTTATCGTATAGCGACATTGCTGCTCGCGTTGGTCGAGATCCAATGACTGTTAGCAGAATATGGAATCGGTGGGTTCAGGAGGGTAATACGAACGACGTGCTGGATCCCAACGGCCTCGTATCACTAGCAGTCGAGATGACAGGCATCTTATCCGCATGGCTGTAACGGATCGTGCAGCCACGTCTCGATCCCTGAGTCAACAGACGGGGTCGTTTACAAGACAACAACCACCTGCACGAACAGTTCGACAACGTTTGCAGCAGCATGGTCTATCAACTCGGAGACCATGACTGCGGTTACCCTTGACGCTGCATCACAGACAGGAGAGCATGCGATGGTGTACTCAACGACGAACCTGGGTGCACGAATGGCAAAACGTCATATTTTTCGGATGAATCCAGGTTCCGTTTACAGCATCATGATGGTCGCATTCGTGTTTCGCGACATCATGGTGAACGCACATTGGAAGCGTGTATTCGTCATCGCTATACTGGCGTATCACCCGGCGTGATGGTATGGGGTGCCATTGGTTACACGTCTCGGTCACCTCTTGTTCGTATTGATGGCACTTTGAACAGATGACGTTACATTTCAGATGTGTTACGACCCGTGGCTCTACCCTTCATTCCTTTCCCTGCGAAACCCTACATTTCAGCAGGATTATGCACGACCGCATGTTGCAAGTCCTGTACGGGCCTTTCTGGATACAGAAAATGTTCGACTGCTGCCCTGGCCAGCACATTCTCCAGATCTCTCACCAATTGAAAACGTCTGGTCAATGGTGGCCGAGCAGGTGGCTCGTCACAATACCCTTGATGAACTGTGGTATCGTGTTGAAGCCGCATGGGCAGCTGTACCTGTGCACGCCATCCAAGCTCTGTTTGACTCAATGCCCAGGCGTATCAGTGCCGTTATTACGGCCAGAAGTGGTTGTTCTGGGTACTGATTTCTCAGGATCTATGCACCCAAATTTGGTGAAAATGTAATCACATGTCAGTTCTAGTATAATATATGTGTCCAATGAATACCCGTTTATCATCTGCATTTCTTCTTGGTGTAGAAATTTTAATGGCCAATGGTGTAGATCAGGAACAACAGATGTCCTATAACACTTCCTTGGGGAACGCCGGATATTACTTCTGTTTTACTCGATGACTTTCCGTCTATTACTACGAACTGTGACCTTTCTGACAGGAAATCACAAATCCTGTGACACAACTGAGTCGGTACTCCGTAGGCACGCAGTTTGGTTAGAAGACGCTTGTGAGGAACGGTGTCGAAAGCCGTCTGGAAATCTAAAAATATGGAATCAATTTGACATCCCCTGTCGACAGCACTTATTACTTCATGAGTATAAAGACCTAGTTGTGTTTCACAAGAACGATATTTTCTGAATCCGTGCTGACTATATGTCAATAAATCGTTTTCTTCGAGGTACTTCATAATGTTCGAATGCAGTATATGTTCTAAAACCCTACTGCAAATCGACTTTAGTGACAGAGGCCTGTAGTTCAGCGGATTACTCCTACTTCCCTTTTTGTGTATTGGTGTGACTTGAGCAATTTTCCAGTCTTTAGGTACGGATCTTTCTTTGAGCGATTGGTTGTATATAATTGCTAAATATGGAGCTATTTTATCAGAATACTCTGAGAATAACCTGACTGGTATACAATCTGGACTGGAGGTCTTGCCTTTATTAAGTGTTTTAAGCTGCTTTGTTACCCGAGGATATCTACTTCTATGTTTCTCATCTTGGCATTTGTTCTTGATTGGAATTCAGGAATATTTACTTCGTCTTCTTCGGTGAAGGAGTTTCGGAAAACCGTGTTTAATAACTCTGCTTTAGTGGCACTGTCATCAGTGACTTCGCCGTTGTTATCGCGCAGTGATGGTATTGATTGCGTCTTGCCACTGGTGTGCTTTATGTATGACCAGAATCTCTTTGGGTTTTCTGCCAGATTTCGAGACAGAATTTCGTTGTGGAGATTATTTAAAACATCTCGCATTGAAGTAAGCACTATATTTCGAACTTCTGTAAAACTTTGCCACTCTTGTGTGATTTCTTTACTGTCCTCTATCACTCCTCTCAAAGTGAATGAAACCGTATTCTCTTATATCTATTACCCACAATCCATTCTTCGTTCTGAGAACATTCCATCCTCTTCTCTCTGTCCTAAGATAAAACGAACTGTGGCATAGTCTAAGGAAGGAATACTTTGGAAGCTTTTCACTTTTTTGTTTTCGGCTGCTGCACTCCTACCCATTCCTAAACCCCTGCCTCCTGCCTGCTACCCCTCTCTTGAAATCTGCATCCACATCTACATGAATAATCCTCAATTCATAATTAAGTGTTTGGCAGGGGGTTATACGAACAACTGTCACATTATTTCTCTACCATTTCACTTTTAAAAAGTGCGTAAAAATAATGAACAACTTAACATTACCGTGCAACCACTAATGTCTCTTATCACAATGGTCGTGTCTCCAAAGTATGTCAGCGTAAACAAAATATCATTCCATTCAGCGGAGAAGGTGGGCGATTGGAATTGGAAAACACCTGGCTGCAATGTAAAATGCCGACGTTTCAATGACTTCCATCCTAACTCGTCTCAATATCCGTGATAAAATCTCCCCTGTTTCGCGAGAATGGAAAATGAACTGCCCTTCTTTGAACTTTTTCGATGTCTTCCGCCAGTCCTACATCGCAGAGATCCCATACCACGCAGGAATACTCACGAAGACGGAGCACAAGTGTGTTGTAGGCGGTCACTTAAATTGATTTGTTGCATCTTCGACGTATTCTACCAATAAAACGCTGTCTTTGGTTTTCCTTCCCCACCATATTTTCCATGTGGCAGTTCCAATTTAAGTTGTTCGTGATCGTAGCTGCTAAATATTTAGTTGAATCGACAACGTTTAAATGCGACTGATTTATCGTGTAAGCGAACTTTAACGGAATTGTTTTGCCATTCATGTGGATAACCTCATACATTTTATTGTTTAGGGTCATTGTCGCATTTTGCAAAGTGAAGATATGTTTTCAACATTATTTTGCAATTTGCTTTGCTCTTCTGGTGAATTTACTTGACGGCAGCATTACCTGCCACAAGTCTAAGAGAAATGTTATGATCGTCTGCTGAATAGTTTATAGATAACAGATATAGCACAAGTCTACATCACTTCACTTGCGGAATCACAGTCATAACTCCCATTTCATTAGGTGACGCAACGTCAATTACTGCGAACTGTGACCTTTCAGAAAGGAAATCACGAATCCAGTCGTACAACTGAGACGATAGTCCATAGGAAAGCAATGTGGTTAGCAGCAGCTTACTAGTAATGATTTCAAAATCCTTTTTGTAACTCTGTAAATACGGAATCAATTTGAAAACCTCTGTACACATTACGTGGTGCGAATTAACTACAAGCGGTGTCTCACAGGTGTGATGTGTGATGCTTTCCAAATCGATTCTGGTTTGACGTCAACAGGTAATGTATTTCGGGATATTTCCTAACGTTGGAACAAAGTATTTGATCACATGTTCATGTCAATTAGATGGATCTGTAACTGAGTGGGTTACATTTATTTTCTTTCGTATGAATTGCGGTGGTCTGTGCAACTTACCATTCTTCTCCCTCACCATAAATACTAGAATTTCCTCATTATGTCGTAGGAAAAGTAATTAAGCGGTAACATCGTTGATGCACAAAATGCACTTCTAATCGGTTAGCCCATTCAAGAAATATATTGCCTGTAGAAACATAATCGTCCTGCTATGGCAGTGATTGGGTCACGACAACATAGTGGAATATGTCTGGTGACGCTGTGATAGTTTTGCTAGTTTCTCGAATGACAGAATTATCCTGCAAGATGCATTTGATATATTCGTGATATACCAATCAGAGATTGCAGTTTGATGTGTCATCGACATATCAAATACATGTTTACAGACTGGGGAGCTTGCTTTCACGCAGCAACTACGACTAATCTCGTTGTCTACATTGCGAATTAGCTGTATCAGCCATCACAAGGACAATGAGGAGGCGATGAACGCTGCTGCTGGCCGCTTGTCCCATGAACATGTCGACGCACTGTTAACAGGAGGAGGCAGTAACTATCAGTTCCAAACTGGCGTGATAGTAGCATTTCACCTCCTCTGTGAGAGAGTTACAAACTGCTATATAGAACTCAGAACGACATCTTTAGAAATTTTGTCATCATAACTTTCAGTAATCAGTAGATCTAGAGGTAAGAAACCTAAAATATTGCAGAAGTGCTACTGAAAAGACACAAATAGGTTAATGAAATTGTATCACTGAATATTCTGTTAACTGTGTTTGATTCAGCAACTACTCCAGTGGCGGATACATACGGTTACCCTCCCCCTCCCCCCCCCCCCCTTCAACCTTGATGGGCCAACGTATCGCCAACCGCGCGGCCGCCGCCGCCGCCGCCGCCGCTCATCCCGCACGTTATTCGTTAGTTTCTTTCGCCAGTCGACTCGACTGAATCGAGTTATTGAGTAGCTGCACTTTCCTATGTAGCACGCGCGTCCGCGTCATCATATTCTATACGTTTCTATCTGCCACATATATAGCTAACACACACCTACGAGAGAAGTCGCGGCCATTCTAGTGATCTCGATACGTTGTTCTGTTAGCTCTTTAGCGCCCGCTCCTTGAGGTTTTTCTGTAGCCGCCACTGAACTACTCTCACAGCCACATAGTCGTGTTTACATTGTAGTCCGGTAAAGATACTTGAGTATGATAAAAGATTCAATGTTTAATTAACATGGCCAACGGCCTTGATGCAGTGGTAATACCGGTTCCCGCCAGATCACCGAAGTTAATCGCATTCGGGCTACGCTACTACCTGGATGGGTGACCATCCGGTCTGCCGAGCGCTGTTGGCAAGCGAGGTGCACTCAGCCCTAGTAAGGCAAACTGAGGAGCTACCTGAATGAGAAGTAGCGGCTCCGGTCTTGGAAACTGACATACGGCCGGGAGAGCAGTGTGCTGACCATATGGCCCTTCATATCCACATCCATTGACACCTGTGGGGTCAGGATGACACAGCGGCCGGTCAGTAACGTTACGCCTTAATGGCCTGTTCTTGAGGGATTTAGTTTTTTAATTAAGATGGCCTTTCTTTGTATACTATTATGATGAGACACCAGGTGTATTAGTGTAGTGCCTGTTAATAGGGTATCCCGATAGATTTCTGACGAAAACAGACACAGACATCAGAGAAATTGTAAACAATATATTTCACCATATTATCGAAAACCGTCTGATGATGCGCTAGTAGTTTTACGATCCCACGCATACAGCGACATTCTGATTCTGAGTTAGCTCACGTTCAAGGTGCAGTTGCCACAACAAAAACAAACAAAAGGAAACAAAAACTAATTTTCTGTATGGTTGATCAATAAGAGACTGCCGGTGCCAGATTAGAAGACGTGCGGTAGACATGTTTGAAAAGCAAGTTCTTTGGTGCTTTCTTCCAAGTTCAAATGGTTCAAATGGCTCTGAGCACTACGGGACTCAACTGCTGAGGTCATTAGTCCCCTAGAACTTAGAACTAGTTAAACCTAACTAACCTAAGGACATCACAAACATCCATGCCCGAGGCAGGATTCGAACCTGCGACCGTAGCGGTCTTGCGGTTCCAGACTGCAGCGCCTTTAACCGCACGGCCACTTCGGCCGGCTTTCTTCCAAGTCACATTTGTTACTCTGCGAGTGCAAGGCATCTCATTTGTTCGCAAAAAAAGGCCAGTTGTGAAAGACACATCCCTCTGAAGCAGTTTCTAATACAAAACACTTTTGTGACACCAGATGTATATCAATAACAATAGGTTTTGTATACATATACTGACCATCGTTCGACATAATATTTGTTATGGCTTAACTGCTATTTTCTCCTTATGATGTTACCACACGGTAATTCAAATTACCACCAGAACAGTCTGATATAAGTTTACGGTGGCCTCCTTCAATCTGTTACGCCATTTGCCAGGCTCAGTCCTTTGAAAGGACACAGATGACTTCGTTCCCCATCTTTTCAAGTTCAAAATGCGTTTAATATCGTTCCCGACGAGACGTTGTACCGTAATACTTCCTTTCTTTTAATCTGAGTATGACAACTGAAGGCAAGTATTGCACAAAGGTTAATTGGTCCTCACACTTGCCAATGATCAGATGTACTGTCATTGACCATAGTCATAGTAAATCGTAGAAACATCCTTCATCAACACCTGTTTGTCTTCCTGAAGGTGGTGATTAATTTATCTCAAAACGATCGTATTTAAAAAGATACAACTTGACTTCTCGATAGCACTCACTCCATACAGGGCACAGATGTTACGAATTGCCTCCACTGCTTTCATCCTTTTATAAAACACAAACAGAATGTCACAAATGTTAAACATTATTTCGTTTTAGACTCCTTTATTAATGTGTAACCGACGATGTGCATAACATTAAAAATGAGAAACATTCAAGTTGTCATGGCACGAGCCATACTACAAACCAGAACAGAATAAGGCCATAGTTAAATACCCTTATAGCAACTTGCCATACAAAATCGTCAGGGATTGTGCTGAAACATAGTATTATATCATACGTACCGTTGCATAATGTTATACTAACTTGATAATTCGAGCGCAGAAGAGTCCGCTGGATATCATAGACCCCATACCCGATGTGCTGCAATCACTTGAGTGGCCGCCGGTTTGTATCAAGCGGTCCTTGGCTGATGGCGCTGAACTGGTCTTACCAGCCAAACACCCATGTTTCCGAATGATTTTTCTATTCCTGGTTGGTTAGAAAAGAGTAAGCAAGTTTGTGATGATCTAATCTTTCCACACACTGTTGATCACAACATTTGACTTTGACAAAAGTGGATTTATACAAATTGAGGTACTCATAGTTGGATCTCTGTTGTGCTGTCTGACAGACAGAGGGAATCAAATTATTGTTTGCAGGGTTTTAAATCTAGATTTTCTGAAAAAGTCTGATAGTATTGAAGTAATACTTGGTTCTTTGAATTTGACATCAGTTATTGATTTCACTACTCAGGTTCAAAATGGTTCAAATGGCTCTGAGCACTATGGGACTTAACTTCTTAGGTCATCAGTCCCCTAGAACTTAGAACTACTGAAACCTAACTAACCTTAGGGCATCACACACATCCATGCCCGAGGCAGGATTCGAACCTGCGACCGTAGCGGTCGCGCGGTTCCAGACTGTAGCGCCTAGAACCGCTCGGCCACTCCGGCCGGCTACTCAGGTAGTACATGAAAGCAGCTCTCTGACAGATAATATTTTTATTGACCAAGTTGAATTTAATTAAATAAAAACTTTTCCTGTTAAGAATGGTCTTTCGGATCATGATGAGAGCTGGTTACAGTATATGACATAGCTCATACAGTAATGCAAAATAGTCCTCCAAAATATTGTGTTCAAATAATAGTTTAATAATTTGCAATTATATTTAGGGAAAGCTTTCAACAGTTAGACTGAGATGAGGTGTACAGAGAATCTGATGCAAATTTCAAATTTAACCTATTTCATGGTACCTTTGTGAGCGTATTTGAAAACAGTTTCTCTAATAAAACAGTAAAAAATAATCATAAAGAACCACCTAAAAAGCGGTGGCGTACTAAAGGGATAAAAATATTTTGTGAACAGTAAAGGGAAATCTATCTTACAGCTAGAAGGAGTGATGATCCAGAAACAGTCAAATTTATAAAAACTACTGCACTATATTAAAAAAAAGATACCATAAAGTCCAAAAGTATGTGCATTATGTCTGAGATTAGCACCTGTGATAATAAAATTAAAACAATTTGCAATATTGTTGAAAGGGAAACAGGGCAGTTGAGAGCACAGAAAGACTGTATTTCCATCAAACTAAGTGAAACGTTTGCTAACAAAAAGTCATAAATAGAAAATATTTTTAACAATCAATTTTTAAGTATTGTAGAGAAAATAGGATCCAGCTGTTCATTAGAAAATGCAGGGCTGTATATAGAAGAGGCAATACCTATGTAGTTTGATAAAAATGAAATTCAACCCACCTCTCCTACTGAAATAAGGAACATAATAAATTTACTCAAAAGTAAAAGCTCTAATGGAATTGATGGCATTTCTGATGAAGTGCTAAAAGCTTGTTCCCAACAGATAAGCAGGATTCTCAGCCACATATGAAGTAGCTCACTGAAATCGGGCATTTTTGTGGATGGACTAAAATATGCTATTATTAAATCATTGTATAAAAAGGGGGATAGGTATGACGCTAACCACTGCTGCCCAACCTCTTTTGATTGCTTTATCCAAAGTTCTTGGAGAAAGTAACGCATGCAATAGTAGCTTCACATATTTGTAAAAATGAAGTACTAAAGAAATGTCAGTTTGGTTTTGAGAAAGGTTTTTCAACAGATAATGCTCTCTGTGCCCTCACTGATCAAATATTAAATTCTCTGAATAATCAAACATCACCCATTGGGATTTTTTTTATCTCTTAAAGGCTTTTGACTGTGTGAATCGTGAAATTTTTCTGGATAAGATTAAGTATTGTGATATGAGTGGGACAGTGCATAAATTATTTAACTGATATTTACCTGAAATAATGCAGAAGGTTGAAATTAACAAAACAGATAGTCTGTAAAAATCAACAGAGACCTCTAACTGGAGAGGTATCAAGAATGGCATCCCACAGGGTTTAGTCTTGGGTCAATTATTGTTTGTGACATATATTAATGACTTGCCACTCTATATTCATGAAGGTGCAAAGCTAGTTCTTGTTGCTGATTATACAAGTATAGTAATCACACCCAACAAACAAGAATTAGCTGAGGAAATTCTAAATGTCTTTAAGAAAATTATTAAGTGGTCCTCTGCAAATGGACTCTCGCTAAATTTTGAGTACGTATAGTTCTGTAAAGTAAATGGCATAACACCATTCATAAGTATAGACTTTGAAAAGAAGTCTATTGCTAAGGCAGAATATTAAAAATTTCTGGATGTGTGCATTGATGAGGAATTGAATTGGAAGAAATGCATTGATGATCTGCTTAAACGTTTATGTCAGCTACTGATCCTATTAGATTTATTGCTAATTTTGGTAATAAACATAGTAAATTAGCCAATTATGCCTATTTCCATTCACTGCTTTCATAGGGCATCATATTTTGTAGTAATTCATCATCAAGAGAAAATGTATTCATTACACAAAAGCATGTAATCAGAACAATACGTGGAGCTCTCCCAAGATCACCTTGCAAATATTTATTTAAGGAGCTAGGGGTATGCACTGTACCTTAACAATATGTGTATTCACTTATGAAATTTGTTATTAATAACCCATTCCAGTTCACAAATAATAGCAAATTGTATGGCTACAACACTAGGAAAAATGATGATCTTCACTATTCTGGGTTAAATCTGAGTTTGGCATAGAAATGGATAAATTATACTGCCACAAAAGTCTTTGTTCATTTATCAAATAGCATTAAAAGTCAACAGATAGCCAACCAGCATTTAAAAACAAAATAAGAGGATTTCTGAATCAAAACTCCATCTACTCAACAGATGAATTTTTAGATATGAAGTAGTAATTGCAAAATAATAATAATAATAATAATAATAATATCATGTAAAGAAACCTTATGTTAAACTGACATGTTCCACATCACTATGAAATACCGTATTCATGATCTATGGAACAAGTATTCCTGTAATGTATTGTAATGAAGCCTGATACTGCAGTAAGTGAAAAGCACATACAACTGCAAAGATGGAATACACAAGCATATGACACCATTGCAAAACAGTATAGTGATCCTTCATTTTTCAATGTTATTAAATTCATTGTTAAAATTCTTGATGGTTAGCAAATGAGTGATGAGCAGATACAACCACTGGTTGACTGTTAGTAGTAACAGCTCATTCACATCAAACTGCAGTAACTTTTACACAGTGGCGACTGTTGTGGAAGAGCGCAAGAGCACATTAACACCATAACTTTTGACACCTTGCGGATTTATTGGTTATTTTTCTTTGAATGCTGTTAAATATAATGTGCATGTGGTAATTTGAAATATATGGCACTAAATCTACCGCGATATGCTACATAGTTGCTCCTCTATACTCAGTGAAACCAGGCATCAGCATCGCAAGCACAACTTCAGTTGTGCATGTTTTAAGGAGCTTTTGTACATGTGCAAATGGTGTGACCTGCCTTAAATGTGCCAAGAGCCATATGGATCTGATAAATAACAGTTAACCTTTACCACTCTTCTACACATTTACATCAATGCCACCAGGTAGTAACACACTGCAACAGACTTTTTTCCTTGCTTGCTTGGCATAAATCCTGCTAGATGGTTGCACACTCCTCATATATACCAGTTTAAGTAAAAAAATCTTTTAGGTTTCAGTTTTTACAGCACTTTGCAACAATAGTCAAGATTAGGTATTTTTTGTATGATAAGTTTATTAATCGTGCATAACAATGTTTCATTGTGACAGCATGTTAATTCCGCAAATATTAGCTGTTCCAGTTTACTGTATTGTATTTACCTATTTCGACAATCTCCTGACAAATGATCATGGTAGTAAGTATTATATTCAAATGTTTTATGTTATACTTTCTGACATGTTCCACACCCAAGAGAATCATCTCATTTTTTGGGTCTATGGAATGAAAACTGAATCTAATCTAATCTAATCTCAGAAGCTGGTGTCTTGAAACTAATATTGTAATCAGTCATAAGAATTGTTCTCAAGTAATCATACATCACTTTCATTTCTGGGAGGGCTCCTGAATTATAACTACTCCATAATTTGTGAATACTTAGTTCCATAAGCAAGTACAATCTCGTACATTTGGGTCTACAGTAGTGAGAATCGACTGGCTGTAGTTTTTCAATGAAGACTTTAACCTCTTCTCGTATTTTGAGACACTTGGGAGATTTCGTGTCACCTCATCTATTCTCCTTTGGTGACGGACCTGTGGTGAATGGTTTCTTACACACTCCTTTCACTCTGTCCTTGCCTATGCACAGTATTGATAAGGTCTTCTGACAAATCTGCGCTAATTTGGCCCACTGCTTGCCTCGATTCTGATGAAATACTTGACTGACATGCATTTCCTGAAACTGTTCGGCTCCACAAAAAAAAATGGCTCTGAGCACTATGGGACTTAACATCTATGGTCATCAGTCCCCTAGAACTTAGAACTACTTAAACCTAACTAACCTAAGGACATCACACAACACCCAGTCATCACGAGGCAGAGAAAATCCCTGGCCCCGCCGGGAATCGAACTCGGGAGCGGGAAGCGAGAACGCTACCGCACGACCACGAGATGCGGGCTTCGGCTCCACAGCTCTCTCTCTTTTAAGCGCTTCTTGAGTTATCTCAGAATAAATTCATCTTGTCTCACCGTGTCACTAAGCTCATAATACGCTTGCTGAAATCCCCTTACATCTTGCATTTTAAGTTCATTGCACTGGAAGACAGTTTTCGCGTATTTGCAAGTGGGCATTGTTGGCAGGTGTTCTGAAACATACCTGAAACGAAGGATTAAAAGTAAGGCAGTGCTATGGTTTACAAAATAAATCTGACCAACTTCAATAGTTTTTCTAAGGAAAGACTGAGACAGACGAAAGGTTATGTTCAAGCAAAATATAGGTAAGAGTGTATATCTGTTTTGTTTAACTGTATTCTTTTTCCATCTTGAAGGATCTTTTGTCTTACTGCTATGTATATCGCTGATCTCCAGTACACTTCCGTTTTCTGTTACTACAGAGAATAAGGTACATTGTATTACTGAAACACGAAACACCAGTGGTATGTCTTACAAACACGTGCATGTGAGAAACTAGCGCGAAATAATCGGGAACAGTATTGTCAACTGTTTCAAAGAATACACAGTGTACTTGGCACTTCATAGACATCATACTAACGTTTACTTCATATAGTGTTATTTGAGATACATTCCAATTGTGGTAGCACATGGATAAGATGAATTTTTGAAACAACATTTTAGGATAAGACAGGTTTTAGAAACGTCGCCTGAATTTGTGCTATATTTACACGGGGAAAAAGCGGGTTTAGGAACTTTTCTTTTGTTGTTGGAAAAGATACCAAATAACATGAGTTATAGAGATAAGGCAATAACTCAATTTTCATAAAAAATGGGTAAGATGGATTTTGGAACCGTTCGCCACAATTATTATTATTACTGTTATTATTATTGGCAGTGGCTGTAAGTGTATAAATATGCTGATTAGCATAACTGTTATACAGTAGATGCTATTAATTTCACTCTCTCATATTTATCTGAATATAAAGATTTGTGAACACTGAGAACCATATTCACGAGCCGCCAGTGCTATTATAGCAATGGTAGCAGGGTACAGGTTGTGCATTTGTTTACGTGATATGCTGAGTGGTTAAAAAACGACAAATGAGCAACAATATGTATAATTATCAAATACGTTGCCACTTCATAATGCCTCTAGTGCGGTTACTATAGAGACTTGGCCACTGTTTCTACGTTTCGATGCAGAGTATCGATACGTGGAACTATCTCAGTATTTCGGAACGGCTATGGTTCACTGTTTCGAAACAGTGGTGTTTCATTCCGCCGATGTCTCGGATAACTGGGCCAGATTCGATCTCGAGCAAGACACAGAGACTGTATCGTTGTTTCAACGTTAGGCTGTTTCAGTCCACCTGTGTTTGGAACGGACTAATTGTATCGAAACAGTGATGTTTCATTCCTCTCTCTGTCGGACGAGATTCGGGCTCGGCACAGCTACTGAAACACATTTAACATACCGCTTCATGAAACACTTTCAAAGAGAGTCGAAATCTTTTTGACAAGCAATAGCATGAAGCTTAAGATTTCCGAAAATAAAGTTTCGTTTCTAGCTGACTGCCCTATTCCGAATTGGCGTAACATCTGCTTTATAAACACTAAACAAACAATAAAATAGCGCACACTATTCACATTCAAAATAGGAAATGTGTGAAAATCATTCAGTTAAATTACACATTCTTTATAACATACGCTTCTCTGTTCATGTACAGTAATCATATTAAGCCGACAACATTCTGAGACATATACACAAATTTGATGTAGGTATAATTGCAAGCAATTACGTATCGCTAATAGTGTAATGGTGAACGGGAAGGGCTGGGAAGTATGGTCAATTTGTCGTAATGGTTCGAAACACCTTGAAAGACAAAAATTTTTTCTGTTACATTTTGTTATTTATTCGAATTACTTGGTGTTATTTGTGAGTCTTTAGTCACTGTGCCTCTTATCCACAATGATTTCTTTTGTGTGCATGGAAATTAGCAGGATGGGTATATTACCCATACTAACAGAATGTCGGAATCCCAGTAGTATATCCGTTGTTTCTGCAGTTTTCTCCCACCTCCAGTTCCGTTCGTGGTGGTTCTTCTGTCTTCAGCTATGGCGTTACGAAGCACAGTGTGGGATTATTTTATGCAGATGAATCCTGAGGAAATTAGATGTAACTTGTGCTCGGCAGTGTTGTCGTTTACAGTTAATTTAAGTGAAAGTCGTTCGAAACCAGTTTTTATTAAGCTGGGCAGTGACGAAGTCAGTTCAACTTCCACAGCAACTGTTCAAGAATCTGCCGGTTCAGTTATGGGTAGGTGTGGTGGACAAACAAAGATTACTGGATTTGCACCTAGACCTGTGCCTTCATCCAAGCGAGCCATAATACACGAACAGATTTTAAGACTTGTTGTTAAAGAATATCTTCCGTTTAATGTAGTTGAGAGTGTAGAATTTAGAAAAATGACTTATTTGTTAAATGAAAACTGTGTACGTCCCTGTAGAAAAACTGTCTCCAAAGGCTTACTCTCTCAAGTGTTCAACAACACACTAATGTGAGTAAGATCTGCAGTGCAAGCTGCATCCTCCATCTTTATTACGACTGCTTGATAGAAATCTGTGAAAAATGAGAATTATATTGCAGTGACTGCTCACTTCATTGATGAAAACTGCAATCTGAAGTCATATTTGTTATCTAGTTTTAAATTCCATAACAAGCATACAGCTGAAAACATTTCCAGTGAATTACAAAATGTGACTTCAACTTGGGGTATTACCAATAAAATTATAGCTTGCACTACAGATAATACACATAATATGATGAAGACAGTGATGATGTGCAAATGATGGCATCTACCTTGTTTTGCATTTACATTGGATTTGATTGTGGAAGTAAGCCTTGAACCTATACACAGGCAAGGACAAAAATGAAGTCAATAGTGGAATTTTTCAAAAGAAGTCCTCAAGCATTTGAGAAATTACACAATATTCAGAAGCAAATGGGCTTGCGTATTTTAACGCCGAAACAAGATTGCCCTATGAGATGGAATGCCATGTATGAAATAGTTGACAGGCTTTTGAAAATCAAACAGCCTTTGCACCCTCGCCATCCTCAGTTTGGATTCGCAGACAAAACTGTCCAATGAAGACTGATCAGTTATTGAAAAATCTTGTGAAATACAATCTCCTTTTGAGCAAGTCACAACAGAAATTGGCAGCAAAAGAAATGTAACCTTGTCAAAAGTTATCTTATTAAGCAAAAGTTTACAAAGTCAGTGTGTGAGACTGAAGAACTCAGATTACAGCAATGAAGCCATTAATACAGTAAATGCTAAACTTGATGATGGAATCTGTACCCGCCTCGTTTAAAAGTTTGCAGATAAAGCAATTGCTTGTGGCGCAACATTACTGGATCCTCGCTTCACAGAGTATGGATTTCCAAAACCTGGGCATCGATTAAAAGAAACAAAAGATGCCATAATTAACAAGTGCTGTTTAATACGACAGAAACCCACAAGGAGTTCTACAGACAATCCACCACATGCCAAACCAGCTGAGGTGAGGACATTCAACTCTAGCCGTGGCAACATTTGGCAAGGTTTTGACCAAGCTGTAGAGGGGTCGATCCAAAGTGTAGACACTCCACGTGCTGCAAATATAGTCGAGCTTGATAAATATATGAAGATGCCAGATCACAAGATCCACTGCTGTGGTGGAAAGAAAATCATGTGTTGTTTCCTCCACTGTTTGAAATAATGAAACAACGTCTCTGTATTATGCCCACTTCTGTTCTATGTGGACGCAATTATCAAAGCAAGAGCAAACAATAACAGGCAGACGATCCCGTCCTTCAAGTGAAAAAGTATCAAAAATGATATTTCTAAACTACAACTTAGAACAGGCACAGTAGATCTACTCAGAAATGAAACAGTAAAATTTCAATGGATTTTGTTCTTCTCTGGACAATTTGCACTGAATTTGTATCCGACTGTATTTTGTTTAGTGCACTACATCTTACATGTAGCTACCTTAAAAGAACATATTTCTCAAATTTGTTGCACACAGGAGACACATGTCTGTTCACCATTCAGTGAGTTTAATTTCTTAAGTACGTTTATTTATGTGTTTGAGAATAATAATCGGATTTATGTGTGTATATGTGTGTGTGTGTGTTTATTTTTGTAAATGTGCTATGTTTGGTTATTACACAATATAGGCGTCTTAATACTTGTGTATGATAAATAATTCTCAGGCAGTTCAACAATGGTACTTTGATACTTTTGTTTTTACGTTCGGAAACTGTGGTAAAAATTGCATTCCAATAACAATTTAACTTCATCTCTGCTTTCCTGGGGAAGTTTACAATAAAATGAAAATATATGTGCTTGCTGTGAGTACTTGAGTGATCTCCATATGACTGACATCAAACAAACGTCTTTAGCAAGAATTGTTAAGTGGTGTAAAGCCAGATCTGCCTTGACGTAGGTATCACAAGGGCATTACACTGTATGAATTGTTTTAAATTTTAGTCTGGATTTTATACTTCAAGGAAACATACTCTGTATTTCAGTTACCCTGAAATATTTTAACTTGTTTCCGGTTCTATCAAGTGTACCTGTTCAGAGCTGTATTCAGCTGACTTGTGAATGTTTGATGAAAAACTGCCATACTAGACCATTGCGTTATGGACTCCAGTCTGTTACGGTAATTTTTTGATCTGCGTGCATCAGTCACTTTGCAGGCCTGCTCTGTGTGACAAATAACGGAAAATTTAACTGTAAGAAAAGTGTGAGTGGTACACTTATAAATGTTAATTCAGTGCCTCGTTTCCCAGAATGCTATCTCAATAAATTACATCTTATGCCTTTTCAAGAGCACATACGGATTTTCACTCATAAAACCTATCAAAATTAGGAGCTAGAATACAGGGAAACGAGTTTGGCAAACTCTACTATGTCAAACATACAAACACTGTCCTCAGCCAATTGAAAAGTATGAAAATCACACGACACGAAAGCAGCGCATTAGCTGCAGGAAATACGAAACTGCCAAGACATCTAAGTGAAAGTCATACTTTCTGCGATATGATTAGCGCTCTCGCACCTCATTTGTGTTTGTATGGACACATTTATACAGTAGAGATTAAAGATAATAAAATGTGTAGGTCTATTCGATTACTAAACACACACTATTTCACTGTTTCGAAACATTACATTGTACTAATCAATTTGTACGGAGCGAGGTGGCGCAGTGGTTAGCACACTGGACTCGCATTCCGGAGGACGACGGTTCAATCCCGTCTCCGGCCATCCTGATTTAGGTTTTCCGTGATTTCCATAAATCGCTTCAGGCAAATGCCGGGGTGGTTCCCTTTGAAAGGGCACGGCCGATTTCCTTCCCTCACCCGAGCTTGCGCTCCGTCTCTAATGACCTCGTTGTCGACGGGACGTTAAACACTAATCTCCTCCTCCTAATCACTTTGTATTGGAAC
The DNA here is from genome assembly GCF_023898315.1 of Schistocerca nitens. Lineage (NCBI taxonomy): Eukaryota > Metazoa > Arthropoda > Insecta > Orthoptera > Acrididae > Schistocerca > Schistocerca nitens. The sequence goes on from NW_026045703.1 coordinate 208,535, forward strand.
AGTTACGTGTTACGTGCCCATCTCTTACCTCCATCTTTCAACAAAGTTATATGGCAAAGATCGCCAACATACGATCTAAGCCTCCAAAAATTGTTACGGTGAAAGCAATCTGTCCGATCCACGCGTCTGCCTTTTTTTTTTTTTTTTTTTTTTTTTCTTTATTGTGATTTCATTCCCCTGCCCCATACGGGCAGGGGAGGGCTGTCAGCAGCACAATCCGCCGCTCTTCAGCCGAGTGATATGACAATTAAAACAAGAATAAAATAATACATACATAAGGAGGTAAAAAGGGGGAACATAAAACAGAGTAAGGGGAGAAAATGGAGGTAAATATACACTGATATGTAGACGTTCATTGGGGACAGTTAAAAAAAGTCACCAGAAAGTTAAAAAACACAATTGGTGATTCGTAAAACACATGGAAGTCACTAGATGCACAGGCACAGGTTAAAAGTCGGCCACAGTATTAAAAACACTCCGAAACAACACACTTAAAACCCACTCGGAGCACACACGACGAAGAATAAAACTACCAGGTGGGACCTGCCGAGGGAAAGGGCAGAGAGGATGGAAAAGGAGGGGAGAGCATGGGGCAGCTGGGGAAGCGGCGGGAGGAAGGGAGGAGGGGTAACCGTGGGTTCACGAAGAGGCAGGAGACACATGGGGCGGGAAAGGAAAAGGGAAGACAGGGCAGGAGGGAGCGCAGAGACACTGAAAGAAGGCACAAGAGATGGAGGGGGAGGGGAAATCCGCTCAGAAGGAGGGAGGGGGAGGAGAGGGAGCCCTGAGGAGGAGGCAGGAAGAGGGGGTTAGAGTTGGTAGGAAGGGTAGATGTCAGGGCGAAGCTCATCATCCGGGAGCGGTAGACGGTGGAAGTTGTGTTGGGAAAGGAGATGGAGGGTGTGGAGATGGAGAGAGGGAGGGACACAACGGTAAAGGCGCGGCAACTGGTCGGGAGTGGAGAGGAAGGGAGACACCAGGGGGTGAGGGGGATCAAGGCGACGGACAACATAGAGTGTGCGGATGTGTTCAAGGAAAAGGAGAAGGTGGGGGAAGGGGATGAGGTCATAGAGGATGCGCATGGGGGACGGAAGGCGGATGCGGAAGGCGAGGCGGAGCGCATGGCGTTCGAGGATTTGGAGGGCGGTATAGAACCGGGGAGGGGCGGAAATCCAAGCGATGCTGGCATAACAAAGGATGGGGCGGATCATGGATTTGTAGGTGTGGAGGATGGTAGAAGGATGCAGACCCCATGTCCGGCCGGACAGGAGTTTCAGGAGGCGGAGGCGGTTGTGAGCTTTGTTTTGGATGGTAAGGAGATGGGGAGTCCAGGTGAGGTGGCGGTCGAGGGTGAGGCCAAGGTATTTGAGGGTAGGAGTGAGGTGGATAGGACGGCCATAAATGGTGAGGTAGAAATCATGGAGGCGGAAGGAACGGGTGGTGCGGCCTATGATGATCGCCTGGGTCTTGGAGGGATTAACACGGAGGAACCACTGGTTGCACCAAGCGGTGAATTGGTCAAGGTGGGTTTGGAGAGTACGTTGGGACCGTTGAAGGGTAGGATAAAGGGCTAGGAAGGCGGTGTCATCAGCGAACTGGAGAAGATGAACAGGAGGGGGAGGTTTGGGCATATCAGCAGTGTACAGGAGATAGAGGAGAGGGGAAAGGACAGAACCTTGGGGCACGCCGGCAGAGGGGTAGAAAGTACGGGAGTTGGAATTGTGGATAGTCACATAGGAGGGACGATGGGAGAGGAAGGAAGCAACGAGACGGACGAAGTTGATGGGGAGAGCATAGGTCTGGAGTTTGAAAAGGAGCCCGGGATGCCAGACACGGTCATAGGCGTTCTGGAGGTCAAGGGAAACAAAGATAGCAGAGCGACGGGAGTTAAGTTGGAGGGAAAGAAGATGGGTAAGGTTAAGGAGCTGGTCGTCAGCAGAGAAGGAAGGCCGGAAGCCACATTGGGTAAGAGGAAGGAGGCGGTGCTGGTTAAGGTGGCAGTGGATACGGCGAGAGAGGATGGCCTCAAAGACCTTACTGAACACGGAGGTGAGGCAGATGGGACGATAGGAAGAGGTAGCAGAGGGGGGTTTGTTAGGCTTAGGGAACAGCAGGACACGGGAAGTCTTCCACAGGTCAGGGTAAAATCCAGTGGAGAGGAGGACATTGTACAGGGTAGCAAGGACAGACAGGAAGGATGGAGGGGATTCCTTGAGGTGACGGTAGGTGACGCCATCATGACCAGGGGCGGTGTTGCGTTTGGAGCGGAGGACGAGTGTGATGTCTTGCATGGTGATGGGAGTGTTGATGTCGGAGGGGGGTAGCCGATCCAAGTACTGGAAGCTAGGGGCGAGCGGGGGGACCGAGGTGTCAGTGCGGTCGAGGACAGTGGGGAAGAGGGAGTAATCAAAATGGGGATCATCAGGAATGGAGAAGACCTCGGATAGGTGGGAAGCAAAATGGTTAGCCTTACTGAGGTTGTCAGGAAAAGGGCGATCGTCATGGAGGATGGGGTAATGCGGGGTGGGATGGCTACCAGTAAGGCGGTGGAAGGCTGACCAGTACTTGGAGGAGTTGACAGGGAGGGTGGAGTTGAGGCGTGTGCATGTCTGACGCCAGTCCCGGCGTTTCTTTGCTGTAAGGAGGTTCCGGATATGTCGCTGTAATTGCCGGTGGCGGGTGAGAGTATCCCGGTCACGAGTGCGGAGGAAGGAGCGGTAGAGCCTGCGGGATTCACGCAGAAGAAGGACGGCCTGCGGAGGAAGCGTAGGGCGGTGAGGGTGGATGAGTTTGGTAGGGACATGAGCCTCCACAGCGTCAGTGATGGTCTTCTGGAGGAAGGAAGAGGCATGGGTGATGTCATCAGGGTGGTGGAAAGTGAGGGGGTGGCTGTCGACCTGTAAGGCAATGGATTCCCGGTAGGCATCCCAATTGGCATGGTGGTAGTCATGGACAGACTTTGGAGGGGCAGGGGGGCGGGTGGCTGCAGTGGCAGGACGGGTAGAGGAGATGGTGAGAAGGACAGGGAGATGGTCACTACCGACGGGATCGAGGACATCAACGGCAATGCGACCAAGGAGGTTGGGGGAAGCGAGGATAACATCGGGGGTGGAGTTACTTTCAGGACGGGTGTGCTGTGGGAGAGGAACAAGGTCACCATGGAGGGTGGCAAGGAACTGATGCCACCGCCGAAGGGTGGCAGGGTCACGGCTGTGGATGTTGAGGTCAGCGGCGATCACATAGGTGGAGAAGGTACGGTCAACATGGGAAATGAAGTCAAAGGGGAGAGGAGCTGCGGGGCGAATATAGATAGTGGCACAGGTGACGGTGAGGGAGGGAAAAAAGAGGCTGAGGAGAAGGTGTTCGGTTGGGTCATTGAGGAGGGGTTGTGGCCGGACAGGGAGATGCCGGAGGTGGCCGATAGCGACCCCGCCTCGAGCTAGGGGAAGGGGATTGTCAGTGCGGTGAAGGAGATAAGGGGAGATGCGGACCACATGGTGGGGTTGGAGGAAGGTTTCATTAAGGATGAAGGAGTCAACCTGGTGCTGGGAGAGGGTATGCATGAAGAGGTATTTGTTTGCAAGGAGGGAGCGAATGTTGAGGTAGAGGAGACGATACTGTTGACGAGCCATGAGAGTGGGTGCGGGAAGGGTGCGGGAAGGGGAGAGGGGCTTAAACGAGGGTGTCTAGACGGGTGAAGGTAAAGTGGGCCTGGTTGTGGGAGTATGTGGCGTAGGTGTTTAAGTGGAAAACAGAGCGGGCAGCGAGGGAAATCTGCTGGAGTGTGTGGGGGCGCTGGAAGGGGTGGATGTTCTGCAGGACGACGGTGAGGAACCGGATGATGTCTTCTGCCGTAGGGGGAGGGCGGAGGGAATTGTTAGGGTGGATAGGTGGGTCAATGGGGCGAAGGGGGACAGTGAGTTCAGGGTTGGTGGGAGGGGGCTTGGCTTTGCATTTGGAGGAATAGGTGGGGTGAGGTTCATTGCAGGTGTTGCAGGATGGGGGGGAGGCGAGGTTGGGACACTGTTTGAGGAAGTGGGAGGCTTTACAATGGGGGCAGGTGGGTGGGTTCTTGCAGTTCTGGGTGAGGTGGTCATTGTACAGAAGACAACGCTGGCAGCGGTAAGATTGAGGAGGGGAACGGGACGGGTCAACAGGGTGGCGGCGGTTGAAAATCAGGGCTCCCTGCGTGAGGAGGTGGTCGATGGAGGAGGGGGACTCTGTAAAGATACGCATGAGGAAAGTAGGGCCAGAGGAGTTGTAAATACGGCGGGCAGAGCGGATTTCCAGGGAGGGGTGGGCATTCAGTTCCGCCAACACCTCAGCCTCCGTGACCACAGGGCTGAGTTTTGTGATGACGGCAGTGAGGGTCGGCGGACGACGAGGCGGTTGGGGTTGGCGAGGAGAGGAGGATGTAAGGAATGGGGTGAGGGATGCGTGGGGCCCAAAGGTGATGCGGGGAAGGCGCCGGAGGAGATCAGTATGGAAGGATGGAGAGGGAGACTTGATGAGAACAGAGTCTCTGCGAGGGATAAGTTGGGTGATGGGTGCACTGGGGATGTACTTCCGGATTTCAAGGGTGAGGGTGCGGGCATCCAGGAATTTCGGATCAGGGTTTGCTAGGACAAAGGTATACAGGGAGGGGGCTGGAGAGGAGGGAGGTGGGGTGGTATCCATAGTGGGGTCAGTGGGAGGTGGGGGAGGCGGGGCGGGCAGTGGCCTTTTGGAGGAAGGAGTAGAGGAGAGGTCGCCACTGGGCCGTTTGGAAGATTTTTTGGCGGGTGTTGCCTGGGAGGAGGGATGAGGGACTGGATGGATGGGGAGGTGGTGGGAGGCAGGGCCCTCCTGTGAGGCAGGAGCACCGGATGAGAGGGTAGGGCGCTCTGTGGCGGCGACTGTGGCGCGGCGGGCGGAGACTCCGGTAGGGGAAGCAGCGGCAGGCGCAGGGGGTAGAGGGGGGAAGTCGTCTCGGCGGGCGACAGGAGTGGGAGGGGGGTTGGGAGCAGGGGCAGAGGCAGTAGCGGGAGAAGTAGCAGGGGCAGTAACAGGGGTAGGAGCAGGAGTGACGTACAGGTGGGGATACATCGATGGAGAGGAGATAGATGGGGAGGAGACTGTGAGTAGGGGAGGTGCATGAGATGGGTGAATCCCAGAGGAAGCACTCCATGACGTTACAGTGGGGGCAGGTGAAGGAGAGGTGTAGATGATGGTGGTAGTTGGGGCGTCCATGATCGCAGGCGGCAGCGAACACCGAGAGACGGCGGCAGAAGAAGCGGCGAGCACCAAGAGACGGCGGCAGAAGAAGCGGCGAGGACCAAGAGACGGCGACAGCGGCGGCGGCGGCTGAAGAAGCGGCGACCAGGTGGCGGCGGCAGAAGAGGAAGCGGCGAGCACCGACAGACGGCAACCAAGCGGCGACGGCGGCGGCGGCGGCGGCGGCGGCGGCGGCGGCAAGCACCGGGCGGCGGCGAACAGACGACGGCGGCGGCGGCGGCGGCGGCGGCGGCGGCGAGCACCGACAGACGGCGACCAAGCGGCGGCGGCGGCGGCAAGCACCGGGCGGCGGCGGCGGCGGCGGGCAGCAGTGACGGCGTGCAGACGGGCAACAACGCGACAAGCACGAGTGGGGCTCTTCCACGTCGAAGATACACCCTGAGAGTAGCCCAGGCAGTGCGAGTCCTCGATGAGGAAGTGAGGGAATCCAACCCTCGAATCGCACGCGTCTTCCTTTTTTTTTTTTTTTTTTTTTTTTCTTTATTGTGATTTCATTCCCCTGCCCCATACGGGCAGGGGAGGGCTGTCAGCAGCACAATCCGCCGCTCTTCAGCCGAGTGATATGACAATTAAAACAAGAATAAAATAATACATACATAAGGAGGTAAAAAGGGGGAACATAAAACAGAGTAAGGGGAGAAAATGGAGGTAAAAATACACTGATATGGAGACGTTCATTGGGGACAGTTAAAAAAGTCACCAGAAAGTTAAAAAACACAATTGGTGATTCTTAAAACACATGGAAGTCACTAGATGCACAGGCACAGGTTAAAAGTCGGCCACAGTATTAAAAACACTCCGAAACAACACACTTAAAACCCACTCGGAGCACACACGACGAAGAATAAAACTACCAGGTGGGACCTGCCGAGGGAAAGGGCAGAGAGGATGGAAAAGGAGGGGAGAGCATGGGGCAGCTGGGGAAGCGGCGGGAGGAAGGGAGGAGGGGAACCGTGGGTTCACGAAGAGGCAGGAGACACATGGGGCGGGAGAGGAAAAGGGAAGACAGGGCAGGAGGGAGTGCAGAGACACTGAAAGAAGGCACAAGAGATGGAGGGGGAGGGGAAATCCGCTCAGAAGGAGGGAGGGGGAGGAGAGGGAGCCCTGAGGAGGAGGCAGGAAGAGGGGGTTAGAGTTGGTAGGAAGGGTAGATGTCAGGGCGAAGCTCATCGTCCGGGAGCGGTAGACGGTGGAAGTTGTGTTGGGAAAGGAGATGGAGGGTGTGGAGATGTAGAGAGGGAGGGACACAACGGTAAAGGCGCGGCAACTGGTCGGGAGTGGAGAGGAAGGGAGACACCAGGGGGTGACGCGTCTTCCTGTTTTGCTACGAATTATATAACATTCACAACGGATTGCAGTAACGAGTATGAAACATTCTCGACTTAAAAAAAGTGAAGACATATTCCTTCATAGCAATTTAATTAATGATTTAGAGATACATAACTTTTAGCTGCTTCGTAGATGACTGAATATCCCACAAAACTTTAAAATAAGAAATAAAATCTCTAACCGTCTACGGCGTCGAACGGCTTGCCACACAGCTGTCTCATCGCGCCGCCAACAGATGGCAGAGCAGTATCACGATTGACAGTTCTCAGCAGTCTTCTGCTTGTTGTTGTATATGTGCAATGTCAGTGCTTTTTTTTTTATATAAAGGATTGCTTTTACATGTGAGTTAGTGTCTACAACATCTTCGCCAGGCGTCAGAGGCACATGAAGGTTACATATTCGGGTCATATTTATTGCATATTGATAATTACCGCAATTCGCTGCTTGGGCGATCGTTTTCGTGTGGCAGGTAGTATACAAAACAAATTAGTAAAAATCCTTAAAGGCAGGACTACTAGCTGTGTGTGTGTGTGTGTGTGTGTGTGTGTGGAAGAGAATTCCTTCTAGCGTGGCTGTAATATATGAAGACAGAAGAAATTGACAGTGGTAAATTTCAGGGGTAAAAACTCTATTATAAATTCAGTTGGATAAGGCACACCACAGAATTGCCGAATCACACAAACAAGTCTGTATTTGCAATGTAAATGATGTCAGAAATGTAAATATTAAAAAACTTGTATGCTTTGCTTACTTTAATTCTGTTATGTCATTTGGGATCATATTTTGGGGTAACTTGTCAAACCAAGCAAAAGTTTTTAGAATGCAAAAGCATGTAGTAAGTTCCATTTGTGGTATAAATTCAAGATCACAATGTATAAACCTGTTCAACCGCTTCTTCTCAGTATATGTATTCCTTAAAGAAATTTGGGGTCAACGGAAGTGTCCGATTCCACCCGTAGTCTTTGACCAGTGACGTAAGGCTGTTGTGGTGTCTGACGTCACGACGGCGCGGAATTTAGTTTGTGAGAGTGGTGTGTTTGTAGGTGTCGTTTCGATGTGATCGGTGGTGCGGTCTGGTGGTGTGTTTAAGGGTAGCGTGTTATGTGGCTTATGGGGTTCATTTGCGTGGTAGCATTGCACGTGTGTGGTATCGGTAGTGACTGTGCTTTCAGCGGAATATTTTTCAGCGAGTTAACGATTTTGGTTTTTTTATGTCGACGTTATTGTAGTTTTTTCTGTTCGTCGTGTGTCAATTTTGGTAAATTGCTTTGTTTATGTCTTTTGTAGGTTCAAATGGCTCTGAGCACTATGGGACTTAACAGCTACGGTCATCAGTCCCCTAGAACTTAGAACTACTTAAACCTAATTAACCTAAGGACATCACACAACACCCAGTCATCACGAGGCAGAGAAAATCCCTGACCCCGCCGGGAATTGAACCCGGAAGCGAGAACGCTACCGCACGACCACGAGCTGCGGACTGTCTTTTGTAGGTATGTATATGACTGACAAGGTCAACAGTTTACGGTTGTCGGTGATGATAGGGGACAGTGCGTTGTCTCTACAATTCGGATTGTGGATGAAGTCGTGAAGTGTTCAGTGTGTAATGAAGAAATGAGGCTTACTAAAGTTCCAGCGTCTCGGACCAGGGATGGCTATATAGATGTCATAAGGATAAATGGATAAATAGTTAAACGGAAGTGTTCGTTTCCTTTCTCTCTCTCTCTCTCTCTCTCTCTCTCTCTCTCTCTTTCTCTTTTTTTTTTTTTTTTTTTTTTTTTTTTGAAGGAATATGTATTCGATGGTTTTTCGATCTATTTTTGTGTTTGGTGTCATGTTTACGTAATGATGTCATAGTTGCGATATGGGAGTTAATGTGAATATTGGTGACGACATTGGTCAAAGCAGACAGGTTGAATCGGACGTTTCCATTGCAAATACTATGCCTCTATTTCCAAAAATATAATGAAACTAACGGGACAAGTGGGTGGTATTAGGTGTTTGTGGGTGGAGACAAACTGAAAATAAACACATGCCACTACACCAAACGACAAAAACGGTAAAATAAAATGACCACAATCTTACCAAAATCAACTGAAAACAATATCAACTGGAATCGAACACTTCCCATGACCTACATAGGTCAACAGAAACTACCAACACCAAATCATGAAACCCGAAACTACAACCATGTCCACAAAAAACACAACAAACCAACAAAATTGGAATCGAACACTTCCCTTCACCTATATAGGTCAACAGAAAATACCGATACCACTCTATAAATCTCAACACTTTCACCACCACAGTCACAGCCTATGGTTCACTGTGTCTGCTACTACATGTCAACTTGGTGGGTATAAAATACTTTGTTTTTGTATAATTATTCCATGAAGACCATGCAGTGTGTGTTTGATATAAATACAGATAAGTCATCCACTTTCAAGTTTCACGAATGAGCTTACAAAAATCTGAAGTTAAATTAAATTGGAACAGTAGGAATTTAACAAGGTTTTATTCAGAACTGCTTATTTTTAACACGATATGGAGAAAGAATGGTGTGACAAACAGGCAGCTGCTAACATTGATGTCCGAAGACTCCAATATTGAGATGGTAAAGATAATGGTGTCCCAAGGAACACTGCCGTATACACTACGCTATCATTATAAATTTATTCAAAAAATTAAATGAAATACATCAACTTCCTTTCTGGTACCCTTTATCCAGACAGTTGGGACTGGTATGCTATTTCTCCCTTTCTTGTGGTGAACATGAAAAATAGCAAGCTGAAACTATTCCACTTGCTATTGTTCTACTCCTTTTAATAACTTGTCCCTTGTCTTTGAACTAATCACACTTACGAAAGTATGACATATGCTATGTACATACCCAAAACGACAAATTTCTTATTTACATAGTATTTCATATAATTTCTTAACTTGTGTCAGATTGAGAAATAGCAGCTACATGGTCTTGGAAGTCATCAAAATGGCCAGGAGAGAGGTGTGCTAACCACATGCTCCTCCATACTGTATTTGCATGACACTGCAAGGCAGAGGATGACACAGCAGCTGGTCAACATCCTTGACCCTTCAAGGCCTGGATGAGGAGCTCGTAGTTAACTTAAAATATTCATAATGAAAAATCTGTCACACCCAAATTTGCCAATTGAGCCTCTGTGCTTTTTGGATTACAAGCTATGACTTTGTATTTTTGTGAACCAGCCAATGCTCTTCACTTCTCAATTAAGCCCTTCATTAAAAATATGCATAAACTGACAAAATTTCAAACTTGGTAGCTTCACTTGAGAATAAGTAATTCAACGTGCAAATATACAGTGAGTTAATCAAATAGCACTGAGAACTTTCGTAATTTTCCAACTAACTGTCCTTCAGTTAAACCAAATCATTGTAGGAAATTATCTACACTAGTAAATTTTTACCTTCCAGTTCTATAAACTGCAATGTAATTATTAAGATTACAAAATATCATTATGCTGTCTTTATATGCCACCCTGACAAAAAAAAATTGGCAGTTGATGATTAGCATTCTATGTAAGATTTATCCATAACAAATCTGCTCAAGGGAGTCACTTCCTGAGATTCCACATTGAACTATTACACAATTAACACCTCCTTGTAAAAATTTGCATAAGACTTCATGGCTATCAATCAACAAGCTAACATCTCTGTGACAATGCAGTCCCAGTTATGATCATGTTAACAATTCTGTGGTATTTGCATCAATCAAAATCAGCAGGTGTCTTTGTACAGTAATGCTTATTACAATCTGCATGGGACAAGTATTTTATTAACTTTCCTGGATCGTGTGTATGCAAAAGGTAATGATGTGTTGTGTTGTTTTTGGTGAAGTGTGAGTTGGACAGTTAAACTCACTGATGCTAAATGCTGAACTTCAGTCAGTGGGCTATTACTAGTACTGTGTTGGGAGTGAATTCAGTAGATTGTTAAGTAATGTGATGTGCATATGAACTGAGTATAGACAACAGTAATGGTTTATGTGAAGGAACTACCACTGGGTGTTACTTTCGTTAACACCATTGAGAAGTAAGGGTTTTTTACTTGGTTGCTTAATGACATTGTTTTGGATAAAAATTTACTGGCCAGCTTCTGTGATATCTGCTAGTAGACTAATACATTGAGTACTTTCACTTGCCAGAGACTGGTACCCACTCAGGTGTGTGTGCTAGAGAAAATAGATGCATACTGGTGAATCTGAAATCCCATGTTGGTGTGTTCATTATTACTGAACATAGAAACTACAAACAAATTTTCCAGCTTGAGATTACAGACTCAGGGTGATAACTAGGAAGAAGAAACCAGACCAACCATATAGGCTGTACCCTATAGGCTGTTATTACAATGGTGTCACTACTTCCAAAGGCAATTTAGAGCTACTACCAGCCATTCCCATCCCCACCCCTACATTTCTCCAGGAGGAATCTGTTTACCACTTCTGTTTGCATTTAATGGAAAAACATGGATAGTCATGCAACATAATTTTTTCTAAGTGTTTTTACATCATTTATCTAAGGCCAGATGTTTTAACCAGCCTAGCATTTACCTAGGTGGATGTGCGAAGGCACCTAAAAATTTCATTCATACATACATACATGCAGGCTGGCCGGCACACTGGTCCTTGTCGTTTATCCATAAGGTGGACTCGACCTATGGCTGGCCCACCTTCTCATGTACCAAAGGTGGGTGCTTTAAAGCCTATGGCTTTCCTGGCAAGTCTGCTTTTACATTCACACTCTGCAAACACTGTGAAGTACCTAGCATAGGGTACATAACCCTGTACTACATATCACTGTTTCTTTACATTATAGTCACATATGGAGGCTGGGTTGAATGGATGCTTAAATGCCTCTGTGTGAAGTAATTAGGCTAATCTCTTCCTCACAGTTGCTATGGAAGCAATGCAAAAGGGACTGCAGTGTCTTTCTAGATTTGTCATGTAATCCTGATTATGAAACTTTGTAGGCAGAGTTTTGTGGGATAGCTGGCATCTGACAGTTCAGGTTTCATAGTGTGTCTGTGAGACTCCCATGCATCAAACTTGCCACCATTTGAGGTGACTCCATTGTATATGTTCAGTACCACTGTTTGTCCTATTTGGTATGGGTCCCACAAACGTGAGCAGTATTCAAGAATAGGCCACACTTACGTATTGTAAGCAGTCTCCTGTGTAGGCTAACTGCATTTTCCCAGTATCCTACCAACTGACCCATTCCATTTCATATTGCCACAAATTGTTACACTAGTGTTTTTGTATGAGCTGACTGGTTCCTGTTGTAGTCGTAGGATATTACATTTTTGCATTTTGTGTGCTTAATGTTACATCTCTGAATATTTAGAACAAAGTGTTGATCATTTTATCATTTTGAAATCCTGTGTAGGTCTGACTGAATTATTGTATAGTCTTTTTCAGATTGTATTTAATTACAAATAACTGTCATATGCAGAAAGTCTTAAGTTATTATAGGGGTTGTGTGTGTGTGTGGGGGGGGGGGGGGAGGGGGGGGGGGAAGAAGGAGAGGCCCACATGCAATTGTATTAGTGTACAGCTTCAGAACTACAGAACTATTTTAAAAAAATTGGAAATACAGTTGGTGTACATTGAATTACCAGCTTTTGATAATCATCAACTTCCTTCTGACTGTTATGGACCTAACTTATCAGTGTATTGTTTATATCATTACTAATTTACAGAAGTGAGAACTGTCCCACATGGATGAGATGACAGCAACAGTTACTGCCAGTTTTATCATACCTGCCAGCAGAAGTGAACCTCTTGAGTTTATAGCTACAACACTTAAAGACACCAGGTTATCAAGGAAGAATAATATCTTCAAACTTTAGTAAGGCTCATTTAAAAGTGTTGCATTAATAATAATTACAGGAAAAATATTGCATGTGCATCAGGAGGGCGACAGAAAATGTATGTCTTGGAGGGTGCAGAAGTCAACCTTGTACAGGATGTACACATTACACTTCACAAAATGGAGATCACCAACATTCAAGAAATGTTCGAAACAAACCATTACTTTTCTCCCTGAGCACCAAATGACAAATTGTGTGCCACAGTGATCATAAAGAGTCTCACCATCAAGATTGTTGGCAAACTCCTTGGGAGTTACAAACCATGCAGAATGTTCAGCTGGGTATCCACTTGTAAAGAATGCACATAGAATCATATTGGTGTAATGGGGTGATGAGAACAGATGGAATATAATGACATGCAACTGAATGTGAAACAGTCAGTCATGGAGCTCAGCGTGAAACTTGCCAGTCTTTAAGGCGTAGTTGCAGATAGTGCAGTAATGTTTTCTACATAAGGAAGAAACAAACATCGAGAGGCTGAATTTGTACAATGGTTCCAGGTGGTATGAACTACAATGTCATATGCTTTTCAGGAGGGACAGTTTTCTCTAAAAGGAGTAAAATTGTTATATGAAGACCAGTAATCGAGCGAAAGCAAGTTGTTTTGGTCAGCTATTGTCCAAAAGCAATGCTAATACTATACTTTTTGTCCTCTTATGCCCATTTTCTGACACTTTCTTGCTGGGATGTAAGTATCCCCTACTGCCCTTGCAAGACCATGCACACAAGAAAGAATCACAGAGAGCAGAGCACCTTCAACTTCTCACTGCACAATAAATAACTTTCCAGCTAATCTACCAACAAGATTAATAGTCAGCATTATTGTGTATGAATGTGTTAAGGCATTTATGTTAGTTGATCTTGAAAACAAATTCCTTACTGAATGATGGGATAGGTTTGTTTATCTCATCTACAAATTTTTGGTCCGATTCCGCAGTTTGCTGTGCGCCGTCTCAGGTAAACGCTTTGTTTGAAATTTCATTATCTCATGTCTTCCAATTCTGTAGTACTGTTTGAAGTTATGCTACCATCTACTGCTCCTGTTGAAACCACTGTAATCTATGTTGCTCACAATTTGACATTAATAACATAGTAAGCTATTACCATGCACATGGTGTAAATTCTATCGAGCACCCTTGAAATGCACAGACACCAGTTTTTGTAACAAATGCACCTTGCCCTTCCTTGAATATGTGTGGTTTTTCTTGTGCACTACACGGTCATATTGCTGCAGACTTATTTGAAATCTGTTCTTAATTATTTTTTACTCTGCTGTGGATGATCTTCCACATATGTAATTGTGTTTGGAACCTGCTCCTTGGACAATGATTGTCCTTTACAACATCACTGGAGACAGGATTTGTGGTTGCCTGTCCGACAAGGATAATTAACTACATGGCTCAATATCTGTTTTAGTATAATATACATTGTCCACCCTGTTGAGCATATGACACCACACATTGCACTGACTCATTTTGCAAAAACACTTATATTTCATCTGCCACTTCTTTCTCACTCTGCAAAATTTGTTAGGTACTTTTCTGATGAAATGTCAACTTTGGCAGCTGCTGCTGTAGATATAATGTGATGTTTGTTTTGTTCATCATTGCCATTGCTCTGCTTTGTAATGACATGCAACCGCACTGTAGCACTGTTGTGAGTTACTCTTCGACTAAGCAGCTCAAGTTCTCTCTGTAGCCTCATATTGTGCTCACCTTTGGATATCTCCAGTCCCACACCCTGTTGCCATTAGCAGTCAATATTGTGGTTGCATGGTAGACAATATCTGGAACGTCGAATGCCATAAACAGCATTGGCCATTTGCAACCTTGCACTTCGGGGGGTTCCTTGTTAGACATTTTAGACCTTGTACAGGAAAATACTCCAAGCTTCTGAACATCTTGTAGTTTTTTTCCCTTTTTCTCTATTATCATTTGTAAATATTTCTTTTAGCCTATGGACTTAACAACCAGAACAGTGCTCCCTCTTACATAAAGTGCATTGGCTCAGTTTTTTGTAACTGATCATAGCCTCAATAGTGGCAGTCTCCAGTGAATATCTTCTATGATGTTAATTATTTGTGAGCATGATTGAAAAGATTTTCCTGCACTTTGTATCATGTTCCCTATTGTTGAATGGAAACTCCACAATTTTTGTCTAAATATCATCATCAATCCTTTATTACATACAGATTAAAAACAAAGTATTAACAATGGTTTGTAACATTTTGAGCTAAAATAGTGCTACATATACAAATTCTTGTGCTTTTCCTAACTAATATTTTTTGAGAAAGCTTCAGGATATGCGTAAACACTCTTTAAAATAGTGAATGTATAACTCTTCTCATTAACACATTAACTGCCAATTTTTTTCTTCAGTCTACATTTATTTCCATGTTGCCTGATTGACATAGGATGGGAATAGGAATGTGACATTAAAAAGTAACCTAAAAATAAACACTATACAGGGTGGTCCCGAATTCATGGTACAAACTTTAATGGTAGGTACAGGACATTGTAACAAGGATTTATTGTATAGGAATGTATAGTCGCAGGTGACGCGGTGAGGCATAAACAGGGGAAAGAGAAATGGAGTGATCGGTTGGTGTCACTGCCGGTAGAGGGCGGTAGATGAACATGATGTATCGCAGTAGGGACAAGCGCCATTCACAATTGTGCTGCCGTAGACGATGGGTGACTTTACGTATGCAGAAAAAGCAGACATGCATTACATGTACGGCCGTGCAAATGGTAACGCCAGAGCTGCGTTACGAATGTATCGCGCGGAGTATCCTAATCGACGAATGCCGGATCATAGAATTTTTCAACGGTTACATCGTCAACTTTGTGAAACAGGTACGTTCGACGTCAACAGACATGACGCTGGTCGATTAAGAGCTGTACGCACTCCAAGACTGGAAGAACGCATCTTGAACATAGTGGCTGATAGACCCGAGTCAAGCACAAGAACTGTTGCGCGTGACGTACATGTGAGTCATCAGACTGTATGCAGAGTGTTAAATGAAAATCGCTTACACCCCTTCCATTTTCAAAAAGTACAAGCATTGAATCCGGCAGATTATCCTCTTCGCGTGAACTTCTGCCAGTGGTTGTTGCAGCAATGTGCGTTGCAGCCGGATTTCGTAGGTCATGTGCTATTTACAGATGAAGCGACATTTTCACGCGAGGGTGTCTTTAATGCGCACAATTCCCATGTGTGGGCAACAGATAATCCACATGCAACGCGTCCACATGCGTATCAACAACGTTTCGGTATTAATGTGTGGGCTGGTATTGTGAACGACTTTTTGATTGGGCCATACTTACTACCCACGCGACTCTGTGGCGAAAGCTATCTTATTTTTCTGCAAGAAGTGTTACCAGAACTGCTGCAAGATGTTCCGCTCGCCATTCGTAACCGCATGTGGTTTCAGCACGATGGAGCGCCAGCACACTTCAGCACTGCTGTACGGAATTACCTGAATGCCACGTTTGGTGCTAGATGGATTGGGCGTGATGGACCAGTCCCTTGGCCACCCCGATCTCCTGATTTCTCTTGCCTCGATTACTTTTTATGGGGACATCTTAAGAGCCTTGTTTATGAGACTCCAGTTGACTCAGATGAGGATCTCGTTGCTCGCATATCTGTAGCTGCTGCAGGTGTGCGTGAAATACCAGGCATCTTTGAACGTGTACGCCAATCGCTGCACCGACGCTGTCAAGCATGTATCGCTCATGGTGGACGCAATTTTGAACACTTACTGTAAACATGACACTTGTCAACAACGATTTCAATAAAATCTTTCGTTTTCCTTTCGGCCGTTATTTCCCCTGTTTACGCCTCACCGCGTCACCTGGGACTATACATTCCTATACAATATATCCTTGTTACAATGTCCTGCACCTACCATTAAAGTTTGTACCATGAATTCGGGACCACCCTGTATTTTAGGCAATCCCCAAATGGGGATCATGGCCCATTCCACTCTCCTTTTATGTTTTGTTTCATATTTTGTGCCAGGCAACAAAGCATTGAAGATGGAGTCCCACATTGCACACGGAGCACTGATACCTTGCATTTTTCTTTCAGATTTCACATTTTCTTTCTTTCCCACATTGCACACAGAGCACTCATACTTTGCATTTTTCTTTCAGATTTCACATGTTCTTTCTTTCCCCAATGTCGTATGCTCAATCATGTGTTCATTTCAGAAGGCCTGAGTTCAACTGGAATATGTTAAGTGGAAGTCTTCATACATGGTGGGTGTGCTGCCATTTTTGGATCAAAAGCAGTAGATGATTCAGCACGATATGCCCTTCCCATCATCCTTCTGAAATGGAACAGTGGAATGTTTTCTTTTGTGAGGCAGTAAATGATAGAAACCATACATAACCCACTGTTTGAATCTAAATCTCACTGGTTTCCTGTGAATGAATTATTTTAGAGTATGGTATTTGCAGTATCGAACCATTTGTTCATCAATGCTCAGGCTCTCAGAAAAAACTTGAAATTTTATGTAATTCTTATTCTGCAAGTCCATTATGGCAAGAATTTTGAAAAGTTTATCTCTTTTGTCATCTGAAATTATGTTCAGATCTGTGTTGTCATTGAAGTGGAGATGGCATTTGATTTCCAGATATCTGTTGTGGCTTATACACTGTTGTATTAACTTTATATCAAAGTCATCTTTATTTCAGTATAACTGTTCCTGTGGGAAAACATGGTATCCAGTGAAGAGCAATATGCTTAAGAACTTTTTATGCATTCATTGTATCAAATTTGTAATTACTGTGTGTAGTGTATTGGACACTTTCACTGGCAATCAAATTCAGTATTTGTTTATCAAAAAATTCCTCAAAGCAGTCAGCTGCAGACTTCACTTTTAGTGCTGCTACCAAATGTCATTAGTGCGCTGTTAGATTTCTGCTAGATTGGTGCCGGCCAGTGTGTCTGAGCGGTTCTAGGCACTTCAGTCTGGAACTGCGTGACCGCTACGGTCGCAGGTTCAAATCCTGCCTCAGCCATGGATGTGTGTGATGTTCTGATATTAGTTAGGTTTAAGTAGTTCTAAGTCCTAGGGGACTGATGACCTCAGAAGTTAAGTCCCATAGTGCTCAGAGCCATTTGAACCATTTTTTGCTAGTGCAGGTTTTACTGTAAGTTGCATCTTCAGTTATTCAGTTAGAATCGGTATTAGCATTCATTTTGTTCTTTCAGTGTCCTGTATTTTCATCATCCTACCATTCTTCATTAATGTGAACTTCCAAGGTACCTGGAATATCAGCTGAAGGAGTATCTTCCAAGATAATTTCATGGATACCATCAGTCAGACATCTCATCAATGTGCTCTGCAGGCAGCTGGAAGGTGGTGTGATCTCACTCACTTCACCCTCATCACCAGAAGGAGCCATGAAATTGGGGTCATTTACAGTGTCTTCACTTTCCCTTACAGATGTACTTTATAGCAACTCTCCCCAAATGGAGATTGAAATTCAGAGAGCCATCATGGGAAATAGAATAAGCCTTGGAAATGAGCTTATAGGCCGGCTGGTGTGGCCGTGCAGTTCTAGGTGCTTCAGTCTGGAACCACGTGACCGATATGGTCGCAAGTTTGAATCCTGCCTCGGGTGTGGATGTGTGTGATGTCCTTAGGTTAGTTAGGTTTAATTAGTTCTAAGTTCTAGGCGACTGATGACCTCCCAAGTTAAGTTGCATAGTGCTCAGAGCCATTTGAACTTATAGTAAACATCTTCTAATACTGATACAGAACACACCAGTACATAGTGCCTGAGGTTATTTATATAATAATATAAATTATGCTGTTTTGAAAATGTTCAATTCTTGTAACTGTGAGAAACTTTGTTTCTTCACACAAATAACCCTGTACAGTTCACTCGTATAACAACAACTGACTAATAATCAATGCATAATCGTGACAAAGGTCTAGACAACAATGAAAAATAGTAACAATTGCTGCCAACGTAATTACTAACACAAAATTTCCATGAAGAGATAAACCCCCAAGTCACACACTTAGTGATATTAAGAGTACAATATTCTTCAGCATCTGTCAAAAATTGTATAAGCATCTAGAACTTTCACAGTTTCATAGCTAGTAGTGTATTTTCAGCTCAAAATAAATGTGCCAATTGGTGGTAAAAGCAAATATTCAGACTTTCGGGCTTCAGTATCAATAAATTTCTGAATAAAAGTAATGACAGATGCCAAAGCTTGCACCAAAGTTTCCAATGGGATTTCTGTGTAGCCTACTTGAAGAATCTCACCTCAAAATGTGTCCAGTTTATACCCTGTGTGTGGCTCAGTGCCATACTCAAGTCACTGCTGGTTCTGCACCGCAGTAGCATTCTCAAACTTTAGTGCCAGTTAATAACCTGCTTTCCCTTGTCAAAGTTAAAATGTGCATTTACCACCTTTGCATTAAATTGTTACCACTGACAGGGTTTCACAGCTAGAGCACTGATTCTGTTGCCATGTATTGACAAAATATAAAATTACTTTTTTCCCAGAAATTCAACTTTATAGGCAGAAAACCACATTTTCTATTATAGTTCATTCTGAGATCCATTTTTCTGCACTCTTTATATGCTGCCTGACAAAAAAAGGGAAGCATGTGGCAGACATGGTCAGATGTCAATGTAACTTTGTAACATATACACCATTGGTGGGTGCATAAATGAAATAGAGATGCAATTCTCTGTGATAGGCAGAATGACCAGAGTGCTCGACTGATCACTGTGAAGAACATGAGATGCCGCATACCCATGTGAGACAATGTTATTAGCACATAACAGAGTTTCAAGGGAGTTTCGTTGTGAGTCTTCTTTTGCTAGCTATCAAGTAATGCAATATCAAGATATTTTTAGGCATTTTGATCTGACAGTGGCCCAGACTTGGACTGTATGTGAACATGAGGACAGGCATATTCATCATAAAGCTTCCAGTGGACCATATATGACCAGTTAAGAGGGTCAGCAGAATGTGCACCAAGCACATTGTAACCCCTTCACTGTGGCTGCCATCTGAGATAAAGCTTTGGTCTCCCTACAACAATGTGTCATTCCATACTAATGGTTGGAGACTAGCAGTGGCCATACTAGGAATTTGCCATGTCATCTGTATGCTGCTGTTAACACAACAAGACAAATGGCTACATTTGCAGTGGTACCATGACCTAGAGCATGGACTGATGATCAATGGCATTGTAGTAATGCTTTGTCATGAATCACTGTCCTGCACTACTCTGTGCTGACTGTCTTTGGTGAGCATGGCAGTTACTTGAGTAGAGATACCATTCTTCCAATATTCTGGAGAGACACAGCAGTACTACTCTATTATAACTTCAGGTCATGGCTGGTAGTGAGGGAAGGAACTCTGATGGACAATGATGTACCATAGACACTCTGCAACCTCATGTGTTATGTCTCATTTGACAGTATTTGGTGCCATTTTTCAACAGTACATTGCTCATCCATGCATAGCACATATCTCTTTGAACTGTGTGTGTGCTTGCTGAATATTTCTGTAGCCAGCAAAATCCATAGATCTGTCCCTGATAGAACGTTGGTGTGACCAGCTGGGATGTCAACTCAGTCCCAGTGCCATTGTCCATGGTATCAAGAACCAGTTATAATAGTGGCAGGGTAGCTTGCCTCAGGAAAAGACAATCATTTTGTGACGCTCTTCCCAACTGAAGCAGTGCATGCATCCAGCCCAGAGGGTCTACAACATCATACTGACAAGTGGGTACCTACTGCAAAGTTCTTTGTAAATTTGACTTGATTTTGTAATCAGTGAAATAACACTGCATACTTTCTCAACCTGTGAAGTTTCATTTGAATTCTTCCTCATCTTCTGGATGCTTCACTTTGTCAGGCTTTGTAATTGATTAATAAATGGAATTTATTTGTATGTTGTCAGGTATTTGTAAGGTTTCATAAAGAAATGGACTGAAAATGCTTTTTAATTATGTATACAAGAAGTAATGTGTTAGAGCTGTTTGTCTAAATATATGTTTATGGCAGGCTTATTTATTGTTAGGTAGGTCTCTGGATTGTGTTTGAAACAGTTTTGCAAGCATGAGTGGTCAATATTTATGCAGTTTCACTAGCTAACCTAACTGCTGATAAGGTACTTGAACTATTAAAAGCCATACACAAGATGTAAAGAAAACCTATAAATCTTGCAGGGAAAGGTTTGAGGGAGATAAGACTAATGCACAAAAATTTGCAGTGTACTGGCAACTAATAACTAAAGAAACCAATTTTTTACAGGGTGTGATGGTGGGTTCTAAAACTATGTTCCTTTTACTAATTCTGGATGCAGTTTGATGTAACAGGTGAAGAAACGTGCTTTAACTCTCTAAAATACTTATAAAAAGCAGATTTCTCTTCCTCAAGCTCTTGTACAATGTGTGAAATTCCCTTACTATACTACCGAATGACATTTTACAAAGACATTCTTTTTTATATTGTTTTGTACTCCAGTCTTCCTTGTCTAATATATGAGCTATCCCCTGCAAGCTGCAAACCATTTGGTTCCAATGTACATTATTTTCTTACAAATGTGGACATCAGCAACCACATATATAAGCTACCTCATTGTGTATGTGTACTTCGCATGTAAATACAGTTGAAAATCATCTTGTGAAGATTGCAATTCCCATGAAGAAACTGTTCAGGATAGCCATGCAAGTTAAGATCACATGACTTGAATTGACTTTGTGCCTTGATGTGGAGGTAGATGTGAATACACCTTGATGTGACACTGCCATGAAATTATAAGGTTACAGATATAGTTACTCCTGGAGTATCGATATCTGAGCCTAGTGCAGGAGCACTGCTGCCAGGAGAAATCACAGTGATAGAGAAGCTTGGTTTGGTGGCAGCTGTTATGAGTGGCATTGAAGGCAAGGTGTAGTGGGATCGTGACTGGAGCTCAGATGAGGTTGGATGTTATATGCCCATGTGCCTTGGGAAGTTTGCTAAAACCATTAAATGCAGTGTTTGTGGCAGGGATTGAGAACTCATCAGTATTAGAAGTGAGTCATTGGCAAAGATCGTTAGAAGCAATGTTTACTTCAGAAAAGTAATAACAAGCTGAAACAAGAGTGGATGTCAGTATGTGTGCACAGAAATATTAGGAATGTGTACCATGCCTTGTACTAAAGACAATAAACCTGTCACCTCTATGAAGTCAGTGTCTCCTTTTGAATATTTTTCATATTTATTAGAACTGAGTGAGAAAATTTTTAATGGCAAGTGCAGTGATTTTGATAGGGCAGGTACCGGTAGGCACATGATCCAATTTTCAGTCTTCAGTTGTATGTTCCTTGGGGAGTAAAATGCCCACTCTAATCTGTGCAACATAAACATCAGTCTGATCACTGTAGTTATATCAGCACAGCTGGTTTTAGAGAGAAACTTGGCTGTCATAGGTACAAATAACAGAGTAGGCATCTTACACTTGGCGGCACATGAAAGGACTTCCCGAATTTGTAGTTACCCTCGGAAGAAAGAACAGATGTGAACTGTGAGTTCAAACAGGAAAAATATAGTAAACAACTTGGGTGCAGTAAGCAGATGCCATGGTGCCACAAGCAGTTGACTGTGGGTAAGCAGAGATCAGCAGACAGAGAATGAAAAGTAGGTGTCACAAATGCCTAAGCCATTAAATTTTTGAAAGGTTAGAGAAGAGAAGAAGAGAAGATCAGGAAATTTTTAGCAAACAAATTATGGATTTCATGAAGGAAGATTTTAAAGAAGTGCAGTCATCAATGGCATCAAAGGAAGATTTTAAAAAGTAGAGGAAAAATTGGAAATACAAGAACAAACAATTAACAGCTTAGTAATAAAATGTAAAAAGGACATAAATGAACAAATAGGAAAGATAAAAGGAACAGTCAGCAGTGAATAAGAAATTAACATGGCAGATGAACTTGCAAAAGGCCAAAATCAGTGAAATTCACGAAAGGCAAACTGTATTAGAAGATAGTGTGTTAGCGCTTTCAGTTCTCACAAATGACACCACACAATGTCAAGATAAGACAGCCAAAGAGGGTTCATGAATTTGAGAAAAAGGTAGTCTGTAAGCCAAGGTGTACAAGGGTTACAACAAACTGTTGAGCACAACAGGTCGATGTGATAGTGAAAAGTAAATCAACATAGGAATTAGGAGCTTATACTGGACAAACAACTGTGCTTGGTAAAAATTACCAACAGGTTGAGTTCCTTAACAGTCACAAATTCAGCAAATTCCATCTAAGGGAAAACTGCACCTCATAACTTTCATTAGCAATTTTAGTGGCCTGTTACCTACAAGTTGGGACGATAAAACAAAAACTGTGTACATGGTGAGTCAGATGAAAGACAAAGCCTATAATTGGGGTATGAGGTTAGAAAAGAAATGAATGTCATACCAAGAATTTGAGAAAATGTTTCTGAATGAATATTGGTCACAAAGTGAACAAGATGATATATTAATATCTAATTTCAACTACCCATACAAGAGGAGACTGGATAGGACATGTGCTGAATTTTTAGAAAATGAACTTGAAAGGAACCAGTACTTAAGTACTCTGTCCGTCGATCAAGCAAGGATGATATTCACCCAAATGGAGAGAGAAGAAAGACAAGGGGAAGCGTTTAGAGAAAATTTTGGCAATGCCCAGCCACAGCCAGAAGGGTGGCATAAAATGGAATGAAGAAATGAAGTTTGTACACCATGTGGCAGATGATGAGATGGCTACAGATACAGAAGCTGTGGGGAGCAGAGATACCGCAAACAGGAGGAAGATGAGCATAATGCATGTGGGAACAAATGTGACACTTGCAAGATAGTGAGTGCAGCAGAAGCTTTCACTGGTAATCTGATGGAAAACAGGCTGTAGTTTCAGGTGTTTCCCAACCTGAAGTAGATGAAGCATGTCTGCAACATTACAGTGTGAATGAGACTGGTGAGGTTTTTGTAATAACAAGACTGATTAAGAGATGACCAAACAGAATTGATAAAGAAAGAGGTAATTGGTGATAAGTCAGTAATGGTACTGGTTACAAAAACTGAAATATATGAAAGAAAAACAAGAACTATGACTCTGGAAATGACCTGTATGCAGTTGCCAACAATGTTTACAATGCATTATTAGCACAGAATGCAGAAATACCAAGTGTTCCTGTGACAGATTTAAAGATTAAAGGACCTGTGAAAGAAGCTGGAAAACCAATTAGTTGTCAGTCCATGTTACAAGTTAAAATAAATGGAGGAATGTATCAAATGGGCAATTTATTAGTGGATCAGATTGGCTCACCAAGTAGGGACTGGAAATAGGTACAGAAGGAATGAGATAAGAAGAGGAGGAGATGGTGGAGCAAAGAAAATTTGATATAGAAAAAGGATGGCAATTGATAGGAAATTTTCACAAGTCTACCAAGTAGTTGAAACGGAAGGAAGTGAAAATGATGTGTCAGAGGCTTACAAGGTCAAAACAAAAAGTTTAGAGTAATTGGAACAGCAACATAAACTTAATCCAGATGAAGTGTGTTCAAAAATTATTGGCATTGTGACGTTGGCACCAAGAGGAGGAGGAGAATTATTCAAGTTGACTGGAGAACATAAAAAGGTACTCATTCAAAAACCAGGGATCAAAATAAATCCACACAAACCATATTTTGTGCCTCCATATAAAATACCTCAAGCAAGGAAGGAAGCCATCAAAAAGGAGCTCCAAAGGATGATGCCATCCGGAGTAATTGAATGAGCCAGGAGTCAGTTCAACAGCTCTTTTGATGGTGGTCATGAAAAGAAATGGGAAGGTTCACTTGGCTGTAGATGCAAGACAAGCAAATAAGCTATTTGGACCTGAAAGAGACCAACCCGTAAATATGGAAGAAATACTTCAAAGATGTAGAGGGAGAAAAATTTTTACAAGCCTAGATTTGACGTCATGTTCACACCACTTTTATTTGAAAGACATTGTTATATTTCAAGTTGAATGTATGTGTTTCAGCATCTGCAAAGACATTTTCTAGAGCACTGGCTGAAGAATTATTGAAAACAAGTAACTGTGTACATTGATAATTTGCCAATAACCAGCAAAGCCCAGAAGGAGCATTTGCAAATGCTAAGGGAATTTGCACAGAAAAGAGCATGTGGGAAACATTAAATGATATTTTGACAATGAAACTATATCTGACAACTAAAGATGTGAGGTGGCATAAAGAAAAGAAGAAACTGTGATATTGTAAGGAATAATGTAATTTGTACACCTGTGTGAAATTCTTGTTTTAATCTGTGAAGTGCTATTGACCATGTGAAATTTAAATAGTTTAGGTCGGTGCCCATAGCCAGCACAGTTAGGACAATTAAATGTGTGTAATAGATCTGTGATACACTAGGTGAAGTTGTGGCCTAGTGTTTTTCAGACACACATTATGGTGTGATGCACCATTTAGCTTGAGACAGCTTGGAAGCATGTGAACATTGAAGCAGACATGGCTCTTGCTCATTTGTCACTAAACACTCATCACCAGTGACAGCCAGCGGTCCAACTTGTCACTAGCGGGAGCAGAACCATCACAAATACTGTAATGGCAGGGATACATTACAACCTACAGTGAGAGGTGGCAAAGTGGACAATTCGGCATGACACGGAGGCACATGGACAAGTCCAAGGCTGTAGTATTGTGAGTTGCCACTAGGAAAATCTGTAGTCACAGACAGCAAAATGGCTTCAGTGCAGCAGCAACAAATTCAGAAGTCTTAGACAGTGCTCAGAAGGGCACAAGCAAAGCTAATTGCAGAGTCATCACCAGGGGGCAGCAGCAGTGTGTCAACCTCAATGGCAGTGAGCAGAGCTGATTCCCAGCTACATAGTGGCCATTGTTTGGCTGCTTCAGTGGAGATTGGTGTCAGTGTTTGGTGCAGACTGGAGGGAGACTGTGAACAATGCACCGGGTAGCTGAGTGGAGTGAAACTGCTAGCTGCTACCATTATACGCACACATGGGCACGATGTCATTGCAGGTGATGCTGTGTTGTGAAATGTGTGCAGGATCTCCATGAGTCAATTAAACCACAGTACATGATGTTAAGTAAAAAAAAAATGGTGATGTGGAAAACAACAAACATATGCATATTTATTAGATTAGTTGTATAATACAGTTGTGTACAACAAAAAGTAATTATCTTCAATTTATTGAAAATAAATAAAAGAAAATTAAATTAAAATAACTACCATTTTAAGTTAAATCAAATTTATGCAAATTTGAATTTTTGAGACACAAACTGCTTCTAATTTCTATGAATAATATGTTCCTGGTTTTCATTAAAGTTCAATTTGATAGTCTAGTTAACTTTCATATAATTAGCAACAATCACTATAGAGTAAGGCAATTATGTTACAATTCTGAGTAAATAATAATTTTTCATGCATAAAATTCCACCATGTATATAATTTTTTACACTTGTATATGGAAATAATATTCATATATTTGAATAACTTTACCTTATTAGCTATTTGAATTACCATCTGTATTGGACACTGTTTGTGATATTTGTGAATGTATTTTAATGGGTATTTTTTGGGCTGTTGTGATCTATCTTTTTCAGGTTTGGTTTATGTGAAACACAGACTATATTTTCAAATTTCTTTAAATTGAAAACTAAATATTTTTGTGTTTTTCTACAGCTACATTTCATGTATCATTGTAAAATGTTCTTCAAAAGTTAGGAGGTACGAGTTATGATATGAATGGTGTTTTCTTATTAATGTTTTCTAGGCTATTCATCCTGAGAATACCACTGCAGTAAATTCTTCAGAATTTGGGAAGGGAGAGTTTCCTTCCAGTCTGTCCCACAGGGAAAGAGAGTTTTTCTTTTTTCTTTTTTCTTTTTTCAAAATTTTGAAAACATCTAAGGTGGGAGATGTAAAGTTACACAAATAGTTACTCCTGGAGTATCAATATCTATACCTTACTCGTAGCAGCCTAGCACTTGGAACCCTCAGTGATTGAGAGATTTGGATTGGTACCAGCAGTCACGAGTGGTGCGGAAGGCAAGGAGCAGTGGGATCATGACTGGAGGTCAGATAAGGTTGGACGATATGTGCCTGCATGCTGTGAGAAGTTCACTAAGTCTGTTAGCTGTGAGAAGTTCACTAAATCTGTTAAATGTTGCAGTGTTCATGGAATGGACTGAGACCTCATCAATATTAGCAAAAGTCAGTAGAAGCAATGGTTGCCTCAGAAAAGTAATAACAAGCTGAAATAAGAGTGAATGTCAGTAATTTTTGACAGAAGTGTTTGGAATGTGTGCCATGCCTTGTACTACAGACAATAAACCTATCAGTTCTATGAAGTCAGTGTCTCCTTTTCAATCCTTTTCATGTCTATTAGAACTGAGTGTGAAGATTTTTGACGGTAAGTGTGGTGGTTTTGATAGGGCATGTACTGGTAGGCACTCGTCCCATTTTCAGTCTCCAGGTGCATGTTTCTTGGGAGTAAGATGCCCACTCTCAGCTGTGTAGCATAAATGTTGGTCCAATCACAATAGTTATATCAACACAGCTGGTTTTAGAGCGAGACTTGGATATGATAGATACAAATAAGCAGTAGGCATCTTTCAACATGCCAGTGCTGTGGCAGCATTGTGAATTTGCCTATATACTCTGCTGCATTTCAACACATCATTAATGATTTGGATGCCTCACAGTTATGTGAATTTTGTGTCATCTCTGCATACTTAGTTCTCCCTTTTGAGATAATTTTTACAGTGCCAGAAATGTCAATAAGACAAGGTTCAACATAGTTCCAGATGTGGCTAGGTTGAATTTCAATTGCAACATTTCACTCAACCGTTCCCATTGGTAATTGTTTGGTCATGGTCCAATAGTATTTTTTTTCTGGGTATCATTGATCAGCTAAGACACTGAAAAAAGATGAAAAAAATGCTCAGAATAACACTTGTGATTAACTTTGATACAGTCCCAAAATTATCCTACCTGTGGCTGACTTTTTATAATTTTGAGGTGGTAAAGTAAAAAATGTAGATTAAATTAAATCTATTATGATACGAGGTGTCAGAGCATGTAATCCTCAAAATAAATACATATTATTAATGAAATATGCACAATTTCCTACTGGCATGTGAAAGTTTTCCAGAAACAACCAATCTTGAAAATTTCATATTGTTATTAATTGCTGCAAACTGTCAGTCTGGATGGCAATAAATGTAGATTTATAAGTAAAAATAAACAAAGTAATTGATAATATGCAACTTACTATGTTCAGTTTTAATGTGCTAAGTACGTATCTTTTAGAAAGCTATAAATTCTGTCCAGTTCCACTGAAATTGTAATTTCCAAATATGTTACAATATTTATTTGTGGATATGAAAAAGATGTGTAATAATATTTTAAACAGAATGAAAGGCACACATTGGTGACAACTGTTCTTCATTTTATACAATTAACTCATGGTCTTCCATTTTTACACATTCTGAGCGAATAACACTTGCATGTTCCAAACAGAGATATTTACTACAAATGCAGCCGCTGTACCTGAGAAATCTGTTCTTCCTCATGTCATAGTATGCACAACTTCCACTCTGTGTGTTAGGATGTTCATTGGGCCTTGTTTTTGCTTCAATTTGGAAAATTTCACAAATTCTGGAAGGAATATTATACAGTTTGTTGCTCATGCAGCTCAAACTCGCACATGTTCTGTTACAAGCTCATAAGACAACTGGCGCAAAAAATTCCTTTGTGGAGTGCAGCTGCTTGGGTTGTTAGCAGTATGAATCGCTAAAGAATTGATATCTCCAACATTCAGTAAGGAATAAAATATGACCATAGGTCATCAGCGAGAGTGTCTTGCGTAACTGTAGACAGCATGTAACTTTCCACACATGTCTATGCCTCCTTTCATCTTGTTATATGTGACTATCATTTCTGCTTTACCCATCTCTTCATCAACGCTGTCATCATGGTGAAGACTGAACACCTGTATGACATTTCCATCTTTCTTAGGAATATGTGATACAAGAGTGCATGTTGCCAAGAGTCTTCTACAGATCATCTCCATTCAGACGGTTAGCCTTCATCATTTGAGCCAAATACAATATACCTATTAGAACTTGAATTTCCCTTGCAGTTGTAACATTGCAGTCTCTGTGTTTGGAAAATTTCTCTCTCTGGGACTCGATAAACAGGTTTGTGTTTTCTACTATCGTGCTGATAATATAATGAGTAAAAAAGTGCTTCCAAATTTCATTAGGTGTTTACAGATGTTTTACAGTAGGCTTTACACCAGGAAGATGGGGTATTATATTTTTGGACCTGGTTCTAACATTTTTTGGAGGTACATTTTTATTCCATTTCGTAAACTGATCTTTCCCAACATACACTGGAGTGTTTGTGATGTTGTCAATAGCATCTTAACCATCAGGAACCTCTTGTTCTGTATCAGAATTTTTAGCTTGCTCTTCTACCTTAGCTACACTTTCTTCACATTCAACATCATAGTCACCTTTATGATCTCTGTGCCAAAACCTCAGCAAGTAACTTTCTAATTCTTTCAGACTCTATTGTACACATCCATTTTACAAAAAATATATAAATAAAATTATTAACTAACCTGAACCCAACAAAACAATGTAACTAATAGAAGGTAACACTGCAATAATAAGAAACCACTTGAGTATTGACAATAATATAGCTATAATGACTTACCTTTTACTATTAGTCCTAAAGCCAACTCTGCAGATTACATGTAACACTGTTGCTCATTGGGAATGTGAACCCGCAATTGTTGACCATTCGACCACTGCTGCTCCAATCCAGATGAAACAAATGAGTGATGTAGTACTGGTGATTGTAGGAAATTTTACAGATCATGTGACTCCTAGATCTAATGACATTAAAAAGAAAGAAAGAAAATTACATCTATGCAGACTGTCAGTTCAAGTGTGACTACTTCATGGTTAATTCAGATGGTAAAAATTAAAATTATGTGCTGTCCCAAAGTTACTCCCCCTATTTCAAAGTTGTTTGGAAGTCATCTGAATGTTAGCCCTTTTATCAGTCAATATTTCTTCATATGAGAACAGAATCTGTGACCAGCATCATTTCCTACAAATGATAAGATGATCAACAAGGTAATCAGCTAAGTAATAACTTTGAATTTCAGATGTAGATGTGCGATTTGATACAACCAATTAAGAATGATCATCAATGTCTGGTTCAAAGACAGATCATTGAATAGTCAGCATTGAAGAAGTGCGTTATCCATGATAATTACAAAGAAACATTAATCTGACATGTTTTTCAGATAAATTAAAGGTGAAAGGAATAGGAATCTTATGATGATTACAAAAGCCAACAGAGTGGAGATGAAATGGAAGAACAATCAAGACTTGTGAACAGTAGGACTGGAGGAGGGTGTTGTGTACACACAACTGAAGTTAAGTACATAATTACAGCTTCCTTCTTTCATTATCATATTAGAAAAAGAACAGTGATTGGAAAGTTATTAGGCCTACTTGTGACATTATTTTGGCATGTGAAACAATTTATGTGCTAACTTACATTATTGGTTAAATTTTGAAAATGACATTAAGGAAAGAGAAAATTGGTCCAGTTCAGGATATGCTTCTGGAAGATGATTCAGGTTTAGGACTTCAGAATCTGAGTTTGGAATATTCAGTAGATTCAGAAAACAGATCAGTGTTGGTACGATTTATTAGAGAAACAACAAGAACGATAAGGGTTTTAACTAGAATGTGTGATACTATAGGCAAGCAAATTATTGATACAAACAATCAAATTACTGTAACAAATAACTGAATTTCTGATGGCAAAGTAGCTCCAGGCAACTGAATTACTGAAAACAGAGACGTTATAGGCAACCAAATTACTAAAAGCAGGGAAGCTTTAAAAAATGAATTACCATAGCAAAAAACAATGACACTTTAGGAAATAAGTTTTGTGTAAGTTGTGGCACTGTTAGATTGGACCTAGGAAAGCAAATTCTGGTATTCTGAGGTGAACTAAGTAGTCAAATCCTTGCCATCGGAAATGAATTGAATGTACAAATTGAAACTGAGAATTCTAAAATTACAGAATTAAAAGACTGAGTTACAAACACAGATTCCAGTGTTTAGATTGTTAATCAGAAAGTAACTTATCTGTAAGTAAATTGGTGAGGTGAGATTTCAGAAATAGATTGTAATTTTAGTAGTGGAGTTGTATCTGTTAATAATACTCCTTCAAACAAAATTTTGTAATGTTCAAAAGACCATTTCAGGAAAGGATAGTGTATGTAAAAATAGTGTGTCTTGTCCACCAGGGGGCTAAAAATTCTTTTGTGGGTTCGTGCATGATGCCCACAGGATCCTGAGCTATTGCAGCCCATTCTTCCTTCCTGGGCTGCCTTTCCTCACCTGTGCCCCTCCTCCTCATCCTCGCCCCTTCTTAATTGCCCTCATCTTCCCATCTGTCAATGTTCTTACTTTAATAGAGGGAAACATTCCACGTGGGAAAAATATATCTAAAAACAAAGATGCTGTGACTTACCAAACGAAAGCGCTGGCACGTCGATAGACACACAAACAAACACACAAAATTCAAGCTTTCGCAACAAACTGTTGCCTCATCAGGAAAGAGGGAAGGAGAGGGAAAGACGAAAGGATGTGGGTTTTAAGGGAGAGGGTAAGGAGTCATTCCAATCCCGGGAGCGGAAAGACTTACCTTAGGGGGAAAAAAGGACGGGTATACACTCGCACACACACACATATCCATCCACACATATACAGACACAAGCAGACAAAGGTCTTTAAATATGTCTGCTTGTGTCTGTATATGTGTGGATGGATATGTGTGTGTGTGCGAGTGTATACCCGTCCTTTTTTCCCCCTAAGGTAAGTCTTTCCGCTCCCGGGATTGGAATGACTCCTTACCCTCTCCCTTAAAACCCACATCCTTTCGTCTTTCCCTCTCCTTCCCTCTTTCCTGATGAGGCAACAGTTTGTTGCTAAAGCTTGAATTTTGTGTGTATGTTTGTGTTTGTTTGTGTGTCTATCGACGTGCCAGCGCTTTCGTTTGGTAAGTCACATCATCTTTGTTTTTAGATATAATGTTCTTACTTTGGTTGACCTGGCTATCCATCTGGTTTTCTATATTCGTTACGTTTTATCTTTCATCCTTCTTTTTTGGCATTTTTGGCCTTCCTTTGGGGTTTGATGTCCACTTCTAAATTTTCTCTTTGTAGTGTGTGTCACTTTGGGTTGGGCTCCCTCCGTAGCACCTTCAACATGGATTCATGTGGCCCCCCCTTCCTTCCCCACCATAGCCCCCTTCCACTCTGCATGGTCATCAGCATGTGTTGCCAGTCCCCATGGTAGGGCTGTTATGTACACATCTGACTGGGCCTCCTGACAACACAGGGATCACACTTCTGATACATGAGCTGTTGCCGGCTGCCATGTCAGATTGCCATTGCTATGGCTGGGTGGTGCAAGTCAGGAGAGCCCCTGATGAGAGTGGGTGGTATCAGGGCAGAGGCTTTGCGTATGAAATGTAGCAAACTCCAAAACTCTGGCTATTCTCCTATGGCTGCCTCTTCAATTGCTAATGGATCATTGAATGCCGCTTCATATGACCCTGTGACCTTACCTTTCCTGGATACACTCTGGGAGGAGACCAGGCTCGCCAGCTTGGGGTGAAACACTTTCCCCGCCACCTGGTCTGTACTAGGACAGACAAGGACACATTCGCTGTCACAAAGCTGTTATCTTTTGTAGAAAATATTGAAGACAAGTTTAGTGTAGTGGAGTCTCTCAGTAAGATATGATCAGGTTCCCAGTTGATCAAAGCTACTTCTGCTACCCAATCTGCTGCTCTTCATGCTTGTTGTCATCTTGGTGACATACTGGTGTCCATTGAATATGGTCCAGGGAGTCACTTTTCATAGGGATCACATCCTTCAAACTGATGAGGCCAATCTGGAAGGATGGGGCGTTCATTTTGTTCAGTGTGTGCAGAAAGGTCGTAAGAACAATTGTACCAATATCGGCACCTTTATTCTGGCTTTTGAGGGAGATACCATCCCAGAGAAGGTAAAGGTTGTGTGTTATTCGTGTGATGTGAAGCCATACATCCCATCACCCATTAAGTGCTTTTGGTGACTGTGTTTCAGACATGTCTTCTCGATGTACCACAGACCCTCTATGTGGTGATTGTGGACACCCATTCCATGAGGGGAGCCCCTGTGTTCCACCACCCATATGTGTTAATTGTCATGACTGTCACTCTCCATGCTCACCAGAGTGCCCGACTTACAAGAAAGAAAAAATGGTACAAGAGTATAAGTCCCTGGATCATTTGTCTTACATTGAGGCTCGTCAGAAATTTGACGGACTTCATCCTGTGTCAATGAATTCTACTTTTGCCTCTGTTATATCTGTTCTCCCTTCTCCCTCTCCCTTACCCCAGTCCCATCCCCCCTCCTCATCCTCTTCCCTGCAGTTTCCACACCCTCCCCTCCGGGTACTGTTCCCCCTCCCTGGTCAAAAAAGTGCCCCTCATCTTCACACCAAGCGGTGATGGGGCTCCCTCCTGGGTCCCAGCATGTCTCAGGCCAGAGGCCTGCTATCACAACTTGGCCCTGGGACACACAGTTTGTGCGCCCCAAGGTCATTCTCCCTCTTTCGGTTCCACATCTTGCAGAAGTCTCCTCTCCCTTTGTGCTCTGCCCTCCTCAACCTGTGAAAGAGAAGAAGAAGAAGAAGAAGAAGAAGAAGAAGAAGAAGAAGAAGAAGAAGAAGAAATATAAGTCCAAGGACAAGGCCCCTGGTGCACCCAGGGCTGCTATCTCCTCTCTTGCAACCTGAGACTGACCTCTTCTTTGTGGATGTCGCCTTGTCCTCATTGATGACAGATGGTGACCTGGCATCGTGATTCACTACAGCCCATTCACCTCCAATTTTGATACCCATTCCATGCTTATTCAATGGAACTGTAATGGATACTACTGTCAGCTCCCAGAGATGCAATCCCTTATTACCTTCTACTCAGCAGCAGCAGCTTGCCATTCTCCAGGAATCTTATTTTGCTGATGCTCACTCACTGACCCTTCATAGGTTATGTGCTTTCTGTGGGAATCAGAGTGGCCCTTTGAGGATTTCCAGTGGCACCTACACATTGGTCTGTAAGGATATTGTTAGTACATGGATCCCATTTCATACCATTGGAAGCAGTTGCTGGTTAGGTCCACTCTGCAGTCAAGGTTCGTAGTCTCTGTCTCCCTTCTGACAGACAGCCTATATCTGCTGCCCTAACTGCCCTCCTTCAGCAACTCTCCCCCCCCCCTTTCCTCTCCCTTTCTCTGCCTTGCAGATTTTAATTCCCGTCACCCTTTGTGAGGCAGTGCTTTTTCATCTAGTAGGGGGCTTCTCATTGACCAATTTCTTGCAGACCACGACCTGTGCCTTCTTAATGATGGTTCCCCTACTCATTTTAGAGCTGCATATAGCACTTTCTCTGTCACTGATCTTTCATTCTCTTCCCATCCCCTTCTTCCTTCCTTACACTGGTTGACACATGATGACCTCTGTGATAATGACCACTTACCATTGATTCTCTCATTCCCTTTCCCCCTAACAGTGACTCAGTTACCCCACTGGGCTTTTCATCATGCTGATTGACCTCTATATACCTCCCAAGTTGTATTTCCACCTTCTTTGTCAGGCTGTATTGATGAAGTCATCTGTGATCTGTCCGATAAGCTAATCCACACTGCTAGCATTGCTGTTCCCCACTTGACAGGCCCCGTTCACAGTTGGCCAGTTCTGTGGTGGAACAAGGTCATTGCCATCACTATGTGTGATTGTTGTCATGACTTGCTACATCCTAAGTGTCACGAGTCCTCTGCTGGTCTTATTACCTTTAAACTTCTTTGTGGTAAAACCCATTACTTTATCAATCAGAGAAAAGGGGTGTGTTAGAAATGCTTTGTCACCTCTGTAAGTTCTTGTTTCCCTTCATCACAGGTGTGGGCTACACTCCGCACTCTCCAAGGTTACCAGCCGCAGTCTTCCATTCTGGGCCTTGCCCTTCCAGATGGTCTTTGTACAGATCCATTAATTCTCAGAGAACACCTCGTGATCCATTTTCTGATGACATCTGTGTCAGGCTCCTATCCATCTGCAGTCCTCCTCTTGAAATAGCGGGCTGAAGCTTCTCACTTATATATTACCCCTTCTGAGGCAGAATCCTCCAGTGAACCATTTACTGAATGGGAACTTCTTTTGGCCCCCTCTTATTCCCATGATTCACCTCCTGGCCCTAGTTCCATCCATAACCAGTTACTTCAACACCTCATTTCTCCACAACGCCAATATTTCCTGCAGGTTTTTAACCATATTTGGCTCCAAGGCATTTTCCCCTCTCAGTGGAGGGACAGTATTGTGATTCCTGTCATTAAATCTGGCAAGAATCTGTTGTCCCTTGACAGTTACCGACCAGTCAGCCAGACAGTTGTCCCCTGCAAGTTACTAGAATGGATGGTGGCTCATCGTCTCAGTTGTGTCCTTGAATCTCAAAACCTTTCATCTACTAAGCAGTGCAGCTTTCGGGAGGAACAGTCTGCAATCGATCATCTGCTTTGATTGGAAACAGCAGTTCAGCAGACCTTTTCTCAATGCCACTATCTTGTTGCAGTTTGCTTCAATCTTCGTAAGGCCTACGACACAGCATGGCACCGTCACATCCTCCTTACACTCCATGAGTGCGGTCTTTTGGGCCCCCTCCCAATTTTTATTTTTCCAGTTACTGTCCCACTGGTCATTCAGATTACAGGTTGGCATTGTTCTCAGCTCTCCGGGGACCCAGGAGAAGGGCATTCCACAGGGCTCCTTAGTAATCGTTATTAATGGACTTGTGGCCTCTGCTGGACCATTGGTCACCCCTATTCTGTATCTGTATTTGGGCTAGCTCCCATGTGGTGACCTCTGTGGAATGACAGTTTCATGGTGCCATCTGACACACTTCTGCATGGACTCACTCACAGTTTTCAATTCTCTCCTCTTAATTCAAGGGTGGTGCATTTCTGTTGCCGTATTATGGTCCATGCTGATCTGGAGCTCTACCTCGACACCCAATGTCTAACTGTGGTCCCCCAGTTCAGTTTTTTGGGTCTCCTTTCTAATAACAAGCCTACTTGGTTGCCCCATATTCATCATCTGAAGGTTGGCTGTTTTGGTAAACTTAGTGTTCTTCACATCTTTGCCCTCTTGGGGTGCTGATCATTCAACCCTTTTCTGCCCATCCTGGGCATTAGTTTTGTCTTGTCAGGACTACGGTTGTCAACTTTATGGCTGCCTCTTCCACAGTGCTCCTCTGGGATCCAGTTCACCATCATGGTATCTGTTTAGCCCTATCAATAGTCTTCTGGTTGATGCTGGGATCCCTCCCCTTTTGATTCAGCAGTCCCACAACTCCTGGTTTCCTGTGCCATCACTATCTGCTCTTCCCATGCTCACCCATCCTATTCTATTCTTTCTGCAGCTTTGGGCCATCACCCACCTGCTGAGAGTCCTCTAGTGGATTTGCTGGTTGGGCTCCATCTCCCTTCTCTCCACCGTGGCTTCCATCTCCCCTCCTTGTCCTCTTCCCCATGTTATCTCGTGCCCCCCCCCCCCTCCCCCTCTTGCCCTTGGTTAGTTCTGTGACCATGGATTTGGATGGATCTCTTCCATGGTCAGAAAGCCTCCATCATTCAAATGGTGTTCCACTGTTTGTACTGAACACTCTTATGTGAGTTTCAGAATGCCATTGTTTTTTACACTGGTGGCTCTAAATCTGCCGATCATGTGGGATATGTTTTAACATCTGTTGGCACAGAATACCATCTCTTGCCTGCTACGTGTGGGGTGTTTACTGTGGTATTGACGACCATCTATCGGGCTCTCTGCTTCATTAAACAGTCCTCACTCACCTGAGTTTTATTATGTATGGACTCAATAAGTGTTCTTCAAGCTATCACTAGGGGTTTTCACCACCACCCCTTGGTCTATGTCATCCATGACTTTCTTGCTGATCTTGATGATGCTGCTTGTTTTGTTGATTTTCTTTGGGTTCCTAGCTATGTGGGTATCCCAGGTAATGAACTTGCTGATCATCTGGCTCAGGGGGCTGGCCACCTATCCCAATTCTCCATGACCCCTCTGGGGGCAAATTTGCGACTTTACATCAAATCCCTTTTTGCTCAATTGTGGGCTGACTCTTGGGAGGCTACCTCTCTGTCTAATAAACTTTGTGCCTCCCCTGGTGGGAATCTACCATCCTCTGCCATCTTCATATTGGCCATACCAGGTTGACCCACTGTTTTTTTTACTCTGCAATGAGCCACCATTCCCCCCCCCCCCCCCCCCCCCACAGCTTTGTACCTTGGGGCTCCCCTCATGGTAATCAATATTTTGCTGGACTGCCCCTGCCTTTTGGCCCTTTGCACTAAATATGCCCTGCCTATCTTGGGTTTTAGTGGACGACCCATGCATGGTTATGTCTGTCCTCAGTTTTATTCACAAAAATGGTTTGTACCCTCAGCTATAAGTCCCTGAATTTTCCTTTGGAATTTCAGTCCCTCAGTTGGCACAGGCATTGGTTATGGCGGCCTTGTCATTGGCTCCACACCGACCAGGTTCTACCCGCCTTTTCCCCACATTTTGTTTGGTGTGTTGTGCTGTTTTGTTTCCCATTTTCTTGTGTCTTCTTGCCCCGGTGTTGCCCCTATTGCATCATGATAATGGTATGATGTGAGAGTCTGGACAGGTTGGTGGTGGTGCTGGTGCCCCACCATGTATAACATTTGTGGAACACCCATGCTATCCCTGTTTCCACCCAACATCCTCCTGTCATTTCCTGCCCCTGATGCCCTGACATCCCTTTCCCTCTTTTTTGTGCTTTATACCTCCCCCTTTACTGGAATGTGCTGTTTGTGTTGTTCCTCCTTTGATTTCTGCCATCCTAGATCATGAAACCAATGACCTCGCTGTTCTCCTCTCCCAAATCAACTAACCAGCCTAGTGTGTCTTGTTTAGAGAATAATTTTCTTTATGTTCTGAAACAATTACGTAGTTTAAATGAAGGTGTGACTAATACAGGTTGTAATGGTTTTTCTAGTATGCCAATGAAAAGTTTACCTGGAGATGGTAGTTTGGATCTGATTGATTTCTTACTACACTGTAAAGACAATTTCATTTTAAACTTAACTTATAATCTTAACCTCTTACTGCTTACTGGGACATATTACGCACATACCACTTTTCTATTTGTGAAACTCATATTTGAGCATTTGAAACTGCATTTTGGGACAGATGTGATACATGGTCAAGATGAGCTGTTGGGATAGAAAGAAATTACACGGTATTAATCTTTGCTTTGTGCTGTGAGCTGTTTTTACCCATGTTTGTTCATACAGACAGTTGTGTTTGTTACAGTAAACATTTCATTTCATTGTTAATATTATTTCTAGGGGGAAATTGCATCTGTGAACAATTATAAAGAGGATAGTTTATAAATATTTGTCCATTATATTTATATATATATATATATATATATATTTTTTTTTTTCCAGCCATGTAACTGCAATGGATGTATGAAGTTTTACAGCTCTTCAGCCACAATAAGAGTTGTAGAGCACAGAACTGTTTGTGCAGAACTTTATATGTCACAGGCCGAAACATTAGCTATGGAAATAAATTTGCAAAATGTAAATCTTGTTTTTTGATTGGAGTCAGATAATGATGACGATACTAGGCCTAAGAGTTACAATACAAGACATAAAATAACTGTGATATCAAAAATGGAGCCAGAAACAGAAGGTGACAGCAAGATTAGGCTTACTAATGATTATGATCTTAACAACCACAGTCCTCTTTCAAATAAGATTACAGCAGTGTGACAAAACTCAAAACCTTCAGCCAAGACAGAGAAGCTTACAATACATTGGAATCCAGGACATTTGATTAGAGTAGCTGATGAGACAAAATTCTCCAAAAATCCTGTTTTTCTGTGGGAAATATTGGAACATGAACTTGAGTAGAATATGTCCAGTATTTCCTTACTATGGACATTAGTGCAGTAGAAAATAATTTGTAAAGGCCCAAGAAAACCCAAAACTTGGATTACATGAGGGATCAAAGTATCATGAACAAGAAGAAGAGAACTTTTTGTCCTATCAAAAACAGATAGCAGCCCTGAATTTGCTCACAACCTCAAAAAAATACAAGTTAACTCTGAGTCGTGTAATAAGAAAAGCAAAATTAAGGGAGAATGACAACCTTATTATGGAATCATCAAACAAAGCTAAGACAATGTGGAACACGGTACAGAGACTTACTGGAAAGGTGGAAGCACACAAAAATATTGTATTGTCACAGGCGGGCAATGAGATCACTGATCCATATTAATTGCTAACCACTTCAATACTTACTCCACCAATATTGCTGGTGAGCTAGTGAAGGAATAAATGGGAAAAACATCAAACAAAATATTACAGGAAATTTCTGGAAATAGTGTAACAAATACATCCATGTTCCTTTGACCGATAAGTAGGGAAGAACTGTTAAACACCATAAAGTCATTAAAAAATAAATATTCAGCCAGAGTTGTCGATGTGCCAGATTTTATTATAAAAGTATCAGTTGAACAGATACTGCTAGATATATACAATTCTTCACTATCAAGTGGTATTTTCCCACAACAGTTAAAAACTGCAAAAGTTGTACCCCTTTACAAAAAGGGCGATGGGCAGCAGATGGTCAACTGTAGGCCTGTGTCACTCCTCTCAGGTTTTTCAAAAATCATTGAGAAACTAGTTCTGCCACAATTAACAGATTTCTTTATCAAAAAAAAATATGATCTAAGGATGTCAGCATGGCTTCAGGCATCAGTGCAGTACTGAAACAACCACTTTTAGCCTCATAAATCGTATTTTAAATTCAGTGGATACTCACAAAAAAGTTTCGGGGATTTTCCTGGATTTAACAAAAGCATTTGATTTAATAGACCATGAAATTCTCCTAAGAAAGTTAGAGTGTTATAGTGTAAGAGGCCTGCTACACAAGTGGCTGAAATCCTACCTAGAAAATTGCTCTCAGATAACAGAGGTAAAACACATGGGAAAAAACGAACTCCAAGCTTATCAATCGAAACCTTCCACATTAACCCACGGTGTATCACAAGGATCAATTTTAGGTCCCTTTCTCTTCTTAATTTTCATAAACGGCTTCCCCCTACATGTTCAACACTCTGAACCAGTGCTATTTGCAGATGACACGAGCATATTAATTGAAGGTGAAAACGAAACAGCTCTAAGTTTAAATGCTAAAGTCACAAATGAAAATGTCACAGAGTGGTTCATGAGGAATAAATTACTGATAAACCCTCAAAAAACAGTCGTCTTACACTTCCATAAACAACAAAATAAAAACCCATTAAAACCAAACATGTCCATGGAAAACCAAAGAATTAACAGTGTCACTGAAATAAAATTTCTTGGCATCTACTTACAATACAATATTAAATGGAATTCCCACATCACATCATTAAATTCTAAACTATCGAAAATGACTTATGCGATGAGGATTATATGGAACAACACAAGTCCTGAAACAGTTAGAGCGGTGTATTACACTTGCATATGCTCCCTATTGAGATATAGCATCATATTCTGGGGAAATTCTCCTCATAGCATAACAACATTCCGGAAACAAAAAAAGATTGTGAGGCTAATGAAAAATTTTAACAGCCAAAAATCATGCAAACCATTCTTTAAAGAACTGGGGATTCTACCCCTACCATGTATCTATATACTAGAAGTTGTCATGTACCTAAAAAAAAGCATGCTAAAATGGAAATGTATTTATTCAGAATAAATCTGTACATGAACATCATACAAAGGCAAATAGTGACATACACAGACATCATTGTTATACCACACTGTGCAAGAAAGGTGTATATCACTCAGGTTCACATTTGTTTAATAAGCTGCCAAGTAACTTAAAGGCCATAAACAAAATCCATAGCTTTAAAAAATCTTTAACTTCATATCTCTTGGAAAACTGTTTTTACTCAGTAACACAGTATCTTGAAAAATAAGTTAATTTCTGTTGTTAATTTCTGTTGTAACACAGTATCTTGAAAAATAAGTTAATTTCTGTTGTAACAATATAAAAATGTAATGTAACAATATAGCAATTTAACAATATGACTATGTAACAATTTATAAATGTAATGTATACAATCAATGTAACAGTATATTAATGTAATGTCATTTTGTCCAACGTCTAGTGTATAGTATATGTACCTCAAAGATTCAGGATGTAAATAAATAAATAAATAACATAGTTGAACTATCTAATTTTTATTCTATACAGTGCTGACCTGTTAAATGTGTAAATGTTAGTGCTGGAGAAACTGAACAATTTATTGATGTGGCCCGGTTTATGTCAGTTACTGAACTCCCAGCAACAAGACAGTATTGGTGTAAATATCTTGGCCCTCCCACTGTGAGTGACGTAATTAAATGTAACCAATGGGAAGAAATAAAATGTTTAATCCACTTTCATGATAGCAGTAATCTAGTCCTCACTGGTGAATCCAATCATTTCATACTTTCAAAATTCACCCGCTGCTGGACCAGCTGTGTGAAAGGCTGCTAAAAGCACCAAAATATGAATTATTAGCTGTAGATTAACAGATTATTTCAACAAAATGTAAATCCTCACTCAAATAATGCAACCCCAGTAAACCACATAAATAGGGGTTAAAAGCTTTTGTCTTCAGCTATGATTATGATATTTTTGCAGGAGCTCAGAGTACTCCTGTTTATCTTACACAAAAAGTCGCATGGCATGTGGATCACAAGCTATTGCTTGATTATTGGTTTCAAGTGTACTCTCTGAAGTGTATTTGCACAATGAAATTATACAATCACAAGGGACACTGTGGGCCATTAGAGTAAATTGTTGAATTTTACCCAAGAAGGCAGCAATGAAAAAGAATGGTCGAAGCAGTATGGAGGAAAAGGCATACCGTTGTCAATATTCTCTTGGTTTGACAACATAGTAGTCAACACTTTGTCAACATATGTTGGATCCAAACCAGAAGTATAAAGAAGAGGCTTTTCAGGATGGAAAAAGACTAAAAAATCATACCTTGTCCATGCTCTGTGGTAATCTAAAAGGACAACATGTGTGTAGTGTTGGCAGAAGAGCCAACACCGTGTTGCTAGAGGAGGCCGAAATACACACGTTTAAGCTCACGCAGACTGGCGTGAGGTCTGGAACAATTAAAGGAGTTGAGTCTAATAAATAAAGAACGTAGTGGCTTGAATACTTAACTTTAATCCATAATTGGTGTACATCGCTCTTGACGGTACTCTAATAACAATCTCAATATAAACTGGTAATGGCGCCTTGCTAGGTCGTAGCAAATGACGTAGCTGAAGGCTATGCTAACTATCGTCTCGGCAAATGAGAGCGTATTTGTCAGTGTAGCATCGCTAGCAAAGTCTGCTGTACAACTGGGTGAGTGCTAGGAAGTCTCTCTAGACCTGCCGGCTCGGTCTGCAATCACTGACAGTGACGACACACGGGTCCGACGTATACTAACGGACCGCGGCCGATTTAAAGGCTACCACCTAGCAAGTGTGGTGTCTGGCGGTGACACCACAATGTGCGTGCCAATTTATTAGATTCTATGCTTGAATATTATAGAATTCAGAGCAGATAAAAAAAACTGATATCTGAAGATATTTTTCATCTAGTTTATCTAGCTTTCATGAAAAGCTAGCTGCTCAGAAGAACAGGAAATACAGATGCTCCTTTTTGATTTCAACGTAGTAGTTGCAGGTGCCATTTTTAAAACACGAAACCTTTATGCAAGAAAAATGAATTTCAAAAAGAGCTGGTCAGTAAGAAGAGTAGTCCCACAGCAGGTCTCCCCCAGTGACAGGTACAACAGCATATGATAGATCACATACCCATCTGGCTGGAAAACTGTTGTCGTTGCAAGTATTCAGACTGCAAAGGAAAATCCTACTGTATATAGTGTGTCTGAAGTGCAGTGCAACATTGTGCTTGAACACAGGGAAACACTGCTTCATCAAGTCTCATAACAAATCAAGTAAATGGAAACTGAATTAGTGTTATTTCTGATAAGTAGGTATAGTAATGAACAAAAATTGTAATTGTTTTGTATAAACTCAGTTTCGCTATTATATGTATATATATTATTTTATATTTTCCAAGCTTGCATCATCCCTCCTAAAACTGGTATCACAAGATCTTAGCCATTACTGCTGACCCATATATGGCATGAACCATTAATTCTAAAATAACCCTCCCCCCAAATAAAATTTATGGTTTTGCAAAGTATTTTTCCTGAAATCAGAACATTGGACTTAACAAGTCAAAATTTTTCAGAAAAAAATAAATCGTACAGCAAGGTGTTAAAATTAAATTTGTCAAAAGATGTTTGGATGGTGAAGTACTATTGTGGACAAATAACACTTCCACAGAAGATTTATCCTATCAGAAGTTTGAAAAGAGTTGCCTTCGTAAGCTTTGGTCAGAGTCAGGACAGGCTAGAGTTAAAAGTGAATTTCCCAGTAGGCCAAGTTACAGAGGACACAGGGGGGATATTAAAGAATAATGTAAAAATCAGTTAAACAGACTTGTTCATTTGGACTGCTGTTTGATGAATTGACACAAATTTATGCACGAATAGTAACTCAGGATGTCCAATGGGGGTTGGTGTATGACCATGAAGAAGCAACTGAACAGTTCCTTAAATATGTAGATAAGTTGAACAGAGCTTCTGAAATTAATGACAGGCAGGATTTTGATTAAAATCATTTCAGACAAGGGATTGCAATGGAAATTGGAGAAATAATAATTATTATGGGAGAAATGACAGTAATGATCACAGAAATCCAGAGAGGAGTCCACCAAGAGAATTTGATAACAAAGAGATACAATACAATAGGGAATATGAATGTAGGAGGATTGTACCAAAAGTAAGGTTCTCATATTTTTTACAAATAGGAAGCATTGTTTATTGTTATTAATTTATACACCGTTGAAAAGCTTACACTTTTGTCTGTTTTTCAACATAGTTT
The DNA here is from genome assembly GCF_023898315.1 of Schistocerca nitens. Classification (NCBI taxonomy): domain Eukaryota; kingdom Metazoa; phylum Arthropoda; class Insecta; order Orthoptera; family Acrididae; genus Schistocerca; species Schistocerca nitens. Next base: position 252,231 of record NW_026045703.1, read on the forward strand.
CCATTTTTTTCGACACACTTTTGAAGGTGGTGCTCCAGCTTTTGTATTCCTAAGTTGTTGAAGTCTCCTGCCAACCCGTTGAGGAAGCGTGTGATCTGTTTGGCCTTCATTGTTGCTCTTGAAGCGTTTGCCACCTAAGTGTTCCTTTAGCGTGAGGAAGAGGTGATAATCACTGGGGGCTAAGTCTGGGCTGTACTGGGGATGGGGCATAACAGTCCACCCAAATTTCTTCAAAAGCTCCTGTGTTTGATGAACGACGTGAGGTCGAGTGTTGTCATGAAGCAGCACTACTCCCTCCTTCAGTCACCCTCTCTAGTGATTCTGGAATGCTTGCTGGAGTTTGGTCAATGTTTCACAATATCTGTCTGAGTTTATTGTCGTTCCAGGTTGCATGAAATCGTTGAGGAGTACCCCCTTCCAATCCCAAAGCACAGTCGCCATAACCTTTCCTGCCGACTGTGTTTGTTTGAATTTCTTTGGTGGCGGTGAACTGGAAGTCACTGAAGATATTGTTGTTTTGTTTTGGGGGTGTCCAACAACTTCTTCTTGTTGCCTCCCACCTCACATTGTTGAAGAAACTTGCGAGCACAGTCCTTGCTCCTTCTGTCCATCAGTCAGCATCTGGGGAACCCAGCGAGCACACACCTTGCGTTAACCCAATGTTCCTGTTAAAGTTTTTTCAATTGTGCTGTGGAATGCTACAGTAATGCATTCAACAAGTTCACAGATGGTGACCCTCCGATCTTTGAGTAGCTCACTGTTGATCTTTGAGACAATCACATCCAAAACCAGTGGTCTTGCACTACATTCTTCATCGTGAACTTTTGTGTGACCCACAGCGAAAGCCCTGCATCATCTGCAGATGTGCTGATTTGACATGCACTCTTCACCACAAACCTCAGTCAGCTGCCAATTAATCTCCACGGGCGGTAACTTCCTTGCATGGAGAAACTGGATTACTGCTCGAACCTCACACTTGGCAGGAGCAGTGATCAACACTTCCATCTCTGATGGCTGCCAAACCAACACTGAGTGATGTAGCGAATTGCAGACGGGTGGACTTGAGAGTGGGGGAGCCACTATGCACAGCACTGTTGTCGGATTTAGCCCAGCACCTTCCCTCGAGGCTGTAGCTCATTGGGAACATTACTTTTGGTACAACTCTCTTACTAATAGAAACTGGAGTCATAATCAACATCCAGCTCAGCATTTCAGACAGGGTGCAAAAATTAGTGAGCAGTTAAACAGAAGGTTGCTCCATTGGGGACAGAATTTGAAGGTAAAAATTAATAATTTCAATACATGCACCAATAAAAGTAATAAAATTATTATGTAAAATGGTTGCTACAACAGGGGGTAATAACACAGGAATACCGAATTAATAAAATAAGAGTTTTTAGGTACTTTCTGGCAAGATAGAATTAAAAAATGGAACCCTACAGAAACATAAAGTCTAAACTGTGAGTTACAGGAAGGTGATCAAGGAAACTTTTACAATGTTCTTATGGGGAAGAAATATTAATGAGACTGGTGATTACAGACTTATGAGATCTTTTCTGAAAATGAAGATGTAGAACAACATTTTTTGCATGGAGCCACCAACTGATGACTTGTGCTACAAACAACATAACAATTTTTTTACAAGTTTCATATGAACAGGGGAAATATAGACCTACATTATGCACGCCTATGTAGTGAGGCAACAGAATTTACAATTTTTATATAAACAGAGAGCTGTCATAACCCAATGTGGGTCCCAACATACTTACATGAATCCCTCAGTCAAATAGGAAATAATGTGGGATTTTTCAGGTCTACAGACTTTTTAGAACATGAGCAGCTTTGTGCAAGGAAATAAGTTGGTGGCTGGGTCTAGCTGAGGTTTATTAGGTCTCTATGGTTCGAGACAGTACAGAAAGACTTGTATCAGGCTAGGGAGGCAAAAATGAGTAAACAAGCTTCTGGGTTGGTACCTTGTTCTGATTTTGTTGCTGCTTCCCGAGTTTAATGAACATGTCGAAGAGCACAGACACTGGGTCATAATTTTAACAAATGTAGAATGTAGATGAGACATACTTTATACTCACATGACTAGAACAAGTAGCCTGCCTGGCCTGTCACTTTGACTCAAATCATGAAAAGGACCCAGTTTCTTATTGCTCAAATCAAACCCTCATGTTCTGTTACATGTTACACTGTAAGTGACAATGAGTCATAGGTACAAGTAAGCCATGATAGATTTAACTACACACAGTCCAGAGGTATGCACAGGTAAAAATAAAAGTCCTTCTTAGTGTATAAGCTTAATTGAATAGATTATTTCACCTACATAATTTTCTGCTGTCGGCTTATGGACACCTCAGGTTCATCTGCTGGCAGGAACTCCTGAACTGGTGAACTCTGCACTGCTCCTCAACTGGTGGACTCTTTATACTGTTTGCTTATAGATGGTACGTGACCTTGTCACATTTTTACTGGCAATTCACAATCCGCCAGCTTGAAATCAGCAGTTTCTTAATGCTTATGACCTCATAATGATCTGGCGAAAGCATCAAACACTGTACATCTCCACCTAGTTTTCAAGGCCTTACTTGTTAAAATTCTTACCAAGATGACTTTTGTAATCCTGTCATGATTTGCTTATTACACCTCTTGCCCCCCTTCTGACAGCCATGTACCGCAAGTCTCTAGAGGAACGGAAGGTTCCAAATGATTGGAAAAGAGCACAGGTAGTCCCAGTCTTCAAGAAGGGTCGTCGAGCAGATGCGCAAAACTATAGACCTATATCTCTGACATCAATCTGTTGTAGAATTTTAGAACATGTTTTTTGCTCGAGTATCATGTCGTTTTTGGAAACCCAGAATCTACTCTGTAGGAATCAACATGGATTCCGGAAACAGCGATCGTGTGAGACCCAACTCACTTTATTTGTTCATGAGACCCAGAAAATATTAGATACAGGCTCCCAGGTAGATGCTATTTTCCTTGGCTTCCGGAAGGCATTCGATACAGTTCCGCACTGTCGCCTGATAAACAAAGTAAGAGCCTACGGAATATCAGACCAGCTGTGTGGCTGGATTTAAGGGTTTTTAGCAAACAGAACACAGCATGTTGTTATCAATGGAGAGATGTCTACAGACGTTAAAGTAACCTCTGGTGTGCCACGGGGGAGTGTTATGTGACCATTGCTTTTCACAATATATATAAATGACCTAGTAGATAGTATCGAAAGTTCCATGCGGCTTTTCGCGGATGATGCTGTAGTATACAGAGAAGTTGCAGCATTAGAAAATTGTAGCGAAATGCAGGAAGATCTGCAGCGGATAGGCACTTGGTGCAGGGAGTGGCAACTGACCCTTAACATAGACAAATGTAATGTATAGCGAATACATAGAAAGAAGGATCCTTTATTGTATGATTATATGATAGCGGAACAAACACTGGTAGCAGTTACTTCTGTAAAATATCTGGGAGTATGCATGCGGAATGATTTGAAGTGGAATGATCATATAAAATTAATTGTTGGTAAGGCGGGTACCAGGTTGAGATTCATTGGGAGAGTCCTTAGAAAATGTAGTCCATCAACAAAGGAGGTGGCTTACAAAACACTCGTTCAACCTATACTTGAGTATTGCTCAACAGTGTGGGATCCGTACCAGATCTGGTTGACGGAGGAGATAGAGAAGATCCAAAGAAGAGCGGCGCATTTCATCACAGGGTTATTTGGTAACCGTGATAGCGTTACGGAAATGTTTAGCAATCTCAAGTGGCAGACTCTGCAAGAGAGGCGCTCTGCATCGCGGTGTAGCTTGCTCGCCAGGTTTCGAGAGGGTGCGTTTCTGGATGAGGTATCGAATATATTGCTTCCCCCTACTTATACCTCCCAAGGAGATCACGAATGTAAAATTAGAGAGATTCGAACGCGCACGGAGGCTTTCAGACAGTCGTTCTTCCCACAAACCATACGCGACTGGAACAGAAAAGGGAGGTAATGACAGTGGCACGTAAAGTGCCCTCTGCCACACACCGTTGGGTGGCTTGCGGAGTGTAAATGTAGATGTAGATGTAGATCCTTGGGAGAAGATTTGTTCTCAAATCTTAGACACAAATTTTACTTTTTTTAAACACAAGTTATGTGCATGAATACATAAGTTTATCTTTTTTTTAAACACATGAACAAATATACATACAGATTTTTCTCTCTTTTTTTTTTACATATAAACGTTTATACAAGAGCTTTTTTATTAGCACAGTTCATATACACCATTGAAGTTTCAACATATACAGACAGTATATGATCACCTCCTTTCCATCTGTGATCCTGTTGATGTTGTGGTGAAGCACTGTGGTTAGGGGAAACTTCACATGTGGGTATACCTAAGAAGCAATCCTATGGATATGAAGGTGGCAGTTGTTGATGATGCATAGATGAAAACTTTTGTTTCCCAATTGGCTCTCTCAGTTTCTACTATTCCCTGGTGAAATGCAGATGCCGCCTGGCTGCTTTTAGGTTCTGCAAGTGACATATGTTTGTAGGTGCGGGGAATTGCTATTCTTGGTCTTCCTCATTGTCTTTTTGTATTCTAGACCCAGATAGGAACTTTTTCATGGTCATGTTAATATTGGTTAGTATGTTCCAGAGCACTTGTTCAGTCTGTATCATCTGCTGTGTATGTAGTATAGTCTGCTCACTACATCCTGTACACTTTTTTAGGAATGTCAGCTTTCCTGTTTCCTTCATGATTATATCTATTGATACATGACTATAGTTAATCTTTTATCTCTGGGAGATATGTAGATACATTCATTCCCTCCTACTGAGCTCCAAATGCCCTTGCTATTGATACAAGTGTCTTGGTGCAGTTATTTGGGATCTCGTTTGGTTGCTTCAACAGATCTATCACACAGGGGTTGCACTCCATTGTCATTTATATTGCAAACATCTGTTTGCATATCTTCTGTTCATGTGTTGTTACTTTGCAATGTAACTGATCCTGGTCTATGGCTGTAAGTTGTTGCTTGGCATCATCTATTAGCAGATAGTCAGCTTCAGGAGTGAGATATACATACCATTCCTTCCCACCTCTTATGGGAAGTGGTAATACCCTGCATACATTAAAGACCTGATTCTCCACTGAGGAAACTTTCAGTACATATTCTAAGTATGCATTGGTTAAGAATACATTAGTTTATATTATTCAGAGGAACCCATACCCATTCTCCTCTTTGATATCTGGGGGAACTCCTTGTTACCAATGTCATTGCTGATTATTCGAAGGCATTCTATTACCTATGCAAGATAAATATGTGGGGTTAGTAGTCCCTTCTGTGCATTCATGATGGCTGCCAACAGTCGCTCGTATTCTGCTCTTGAATCTTGAAATATTGTGATCAATTGCATCATCTGCTCATTGAATACTATCTCTAAGAAAATCTGCTGCATCCTCTGGTCTCTTTTGTTCCACAGTTTGGAGACTTGTTTATTGATTATCTCTGTACTGGCTCACAAGATATTAGTGTACTCCTGTTGATCTTCTTCTGTGCTGTTAAAGTTTGTTATTACTGATATTACTAATGTCAATTCCTCCTGGCTTAAGTGCAATAGTTATTTCTGTTCCTCTGCCACATATTTTATTCTGATTTCAATGTACTCAGTAACTTGCTCATTTAAGGTACCAAATAAAATTTTCCTCATAGCTCTCACAAAGTTCATGAGTTCTCACTTAGGTTTTGGTTCATGACATGCCAGCTGCTTAATCAGTGTCTGTGATTCTTGTAGTCTTCCTGTCTGCTATTCTACCACATCCTCTGTAGATTGTCCTTCTGTTGTGCCCAGCCCTGCTATCTGGGTCCATTTATCTTGATGTTGTATGGCGGCTTGTGCCATGCATATCGTCCTGCCGGCTTTTTCCTCCAGCCTTCATAAATTTATGTAGGTCACACTTATCCACATGACGCAGTGATCTGCACCTTCCCTTCTGCATCATAGTACACTCCTAGGGAGGTGCAGAACTCCTGCATCTATTAAACATCCAGCTTATACTGGACTGAGGTCACTGTTGTCCACCCACATATCAGAAGGTCTCCAAGCAGCGTTGATGTTGGGGCCATCAGTAAAGTGAAAGGGATTATCTTTACTCTCTTGATGTTTACAATCCAGCTTTAAGTTTCTTTCTGTCATCTTCCTTCTCTGCCATCTCCTCCCATTTGCTGCTGCCACCAGGGTTAGGCTAACAGAGGCAAAGTGATCGTGGGTCAGCCTGTCTCTGAGGACCAATTACAATGTCTCCCTTACCTATAGCCTGGGTACACAAGATCTTCCTTTATTTGTTTTTATATAGAATTTTTACCCATTCTCTGCCATCAATTTCAGAGCATGCTATTCAGTTTCTTCATAGCCTCACATGTCTAGAGTTAGAACAACTCTTTTAGTCTATTTGCATGTACAGTTAAGAATTTCTTGTTCAATAACTGGAGTACCTTATTTGGTCTACATGTTCTTATAACATGGAAGGGCACTCTCCATGGGCTTGTTAACTTCTTTGACCTCCCTCTTCTCATGCTTTTGTCATGTAATAATATTTTGTCTCTAGCCTTAAATACCATGGGATTTTGCATGTGATTATAGTATTCTTTGTTCCTTTTCTTACAATCCTTATTAAAACTTCTTGCCATCTGATGCACATGGTGCATTCCTTCCTTTAATTCCATAATCATAGTACTTATATTGCATTTTGGCAGGATCCTGCTTTAGGATCCCAGGAATATTTCATACTCTACCAAAAAGCAGCTCGAATGTGGTGAACCCAGACAAGGAATGTGGTGTGATATTATATTTAAAGGTGGCAAGATGTACCCATTCACACCAATTTTCTGGCTTCATTCGCACATAGTGACATACGTATTCTGTTAATATTTTATGCATTCTTTTGAGTGCGCCATTCATCTGTCAGTGGTAGGCAAAAGACTGAATCTTCTCAATCTACATAATCTTTTGAGAGCATCACTTAGGAAACTGGTCCTCTGGTTGCTAAATGGTAATCATCGTATTCTGTAATTGCCGATTATTCTGTCCACTAAGATTTGTGTTATTGTGTCAGCATCATGTAGTGCTATAGGTTCAGCTACAACAAATTTTGCAAGGATGTCCTGGAATGTTAGTGTACATCTATTCCCCTTCTCTGTTATTTGAAGCAGTCTGACCATGTTGATATCACAACAAGCAAATACCTGGGTAGGCAATTCAGTCCACACTAATGCATCTTCACCTTATTTTGCACAACTTTTTTGTTCTGACAACTCTCACAAATTCGAATGTACTCTCATATGTCTTTCTTCATACCTCGCCATGATCTGTACCATTTAATGCATTCATATTTGTGACTGATTCCTGTGGCGCCCTTATAGGTGAATTGTGAAACTGCTTCAGAATAGCTCCCTGATCACTGGTTGCTGGTCATCTTGCTCTTCAGCAGCCTCTTCCGCACTCTGGATGACTGCAGCAGGGTCTTCTGGTATGCATGACAATCCATCTGCTACTGCATTTTGTGAGGCCTTTTTGTATAGAATCTCAAAGTCATCTTCTGCCAGTTTGATTCTGAATTTTGTTAACCTTCACGAAGGATCACTCAATGTGATCAGTGCAGACATGTTCTTCTGTACACATAAGGTCAATAGTGCTTTACTTGCCACACTATGGCTAGAAGTTCTTGCTCAGTCATACTACGAGGGCGGTTCAGAAAGTAACCTCCAATTGGTCACAGTGCGGGTTGTGGGGGGAGTAGCGACGCCATCTGTGCGTTCACGCACTCAACAGGTCAGTCGGCATCAAGCCGTGGTCGAGTGAACGTCGTACCTGCGCTAGTTTACTTTTTGTGGCAGTTTGAAATGTGTGCTGCAATAGAAAACCCCGCCAAATGTGAAGTGCGTGCTGTCATAAGGTTTTTTTACAGCCAAAGGATATTCTGCAGCAGCTATTCATCGTGAGCTTTATGCTGTGTATGGACCAAGAGTTATGAGTGAAGGAGTTGTCCGTGAATGGGTACGTTTATTTAAAAGTGGACGAGAAAACGTTCATGATGAAGAGAGGAGTGGTAGACCATCATTGGTGACTGACGAACTCGTTCAGACAGTTGATGCAAAAGTTCGTGAAAATCGACGTTTCTCAATGTCGGAGTTGTCTACTGGTTTTCCACAGATTTCTAAGACTCTCTTGTACGAGATAGTGACAGCAAGATTGGGTTACCGTAAGTTCTGTGCACGATGGGTGCCCAAAATTCTTACCGACCACCACAAAACTCAAAGAATGGCCTCTGCATTAGACTTTCTGTCACGTTATGAGGACGAAGGAGAACCATTGTTAAACAGAATCGTGACCGGTGACGAAACCTGGATTAAGTATGTGAACCCTGAGACAAAAGAACAAAGATGTGGGCACATTCAAATTCGCCTACCAAACCAAGAAAAGCCTCGCAAGATTTTTCTGCCAGAAAACTGATGGCAACGGTGTTTTGGGATGCCAAAGGGGTGTGGTTGGTTGAATTCATGGAACGTGGTACGACCATTAATCAAGACGTGTACTGTGAAACAATAAAAAAGTTACAACGGGCTATACAGAACAAACGCCGTGGTATGCTGACTTCCGGTATCGTTTTTTTGCACGATAACACCCGTCCTCACTCTGCTCGCAGAACAACGGCCCTTCTTGAGTCCTTCAAGTGGGACGTTATCAACCATCCACCTTACAGCCCAGACCTGGCGCAAAGTGATTATCACCTCTTCATGCATTTGAAGAAATGGCTTGGGTCACAGCGGTTTGATGACGACGAAGAGCTCAAAGATGTGGTCACAGGCTGGCTCCAGGCACAAGCGGGTGATTTTTATGCAGAAGGAATTTCAAAGCTTGTGAAGAGATACGATAAGTGCCTCAATCACTATGGAGACTATGTAGAAAAATAGTGCAAAGATGTAGTTGTAAGATGTATATATTAAAATATTTTTATTTAACTTGGTGTATTTTTTTAAATCAACTGGAGGTTACTTTCTGAACGGCCCTCGTATATCCTCTGCCAGTGTGGTTCAGTGTTCTGGATGTGAAGGCTATTGGTACATCCTGTCCTAGTTCTCCTTGACTCAGAGAGACATCTGTAAATACCTTCCTTGTGTCTGTGGTGATTCTGAATTGCTTTGTGAAATCAGTATACTGTAAGATCAGTGGGCTTACTATTTTCTCTTTTAATTCCTCGAAAGCTATCTTCTGCTGTATTTTCTCCCTTTTTCAACAATTCATGTAATGGTTTTGCTATCTGACTGCAGTCCTTGATGAAACATCTGTAGAAGGACATGATCCCAAGGAAACTTTTTAACTGCTTCATAGAACTGGGTCTCGGATACTCTTTTATTGTGCTAACCTTCTGAGTATCTGGTTTTAATTCTTCGGTCGTAATTGTGTGCTCCAAGTAAGTTACCTCCTTCTGGAGGAATTCACACTCTTCAACCAACAGTTTTAAGCTGTGCAGTCGAAACCTTGCAAAATTCTTCTGCAAGTCTGGCATTATGCTCTTCCAATGTAGGTTTGAGCACAACCACATCATGTAAATATATGAACATCTAGTGTTCCTGCACTCCAGTTAGTACTGTGTTCATTAACCTCTGGAAAGTGGCTCTGCTGTCTATTATTCCCATTGGAAATCTCTTGTACTTTCCTTCTGGAAAGGAGAAGGCTGTTTCCTCCCTATCATCTTCCTTAAACAGTATCTGATGATAACTCTTTACACAGTCCATTGTGATGTAGTATTTGGCCTTCCCTAAGCTGTCAATGATCTCATAAATCAGGGGTAGAGGAAATACAGTGCTAATGCAGTTGTCATTCAATCTTTGATAGTCTGCAACAACCTTCACTTTCTCTTCCCTGAAGCATCCAGCTTCTCCAGAATTAATAGTAATGGGAAATGCTCAGCATAATCATATCTTCCCTTGTAATTACATCAATCACATTTTGGGGGACCTTCTTTTGTGCCTCTGGCGGTCTATATAACCAGATATTTATCACTTTAAATTGGGCCTCTGGTTTCAACCTAATCTCAAGCTTCACCATCTTTCTGTATGTTAATCTGCCTCTAGGCAAGTAAAATACATCATTATATACATAGCTCAATAATTGAACACCTTTCTTCTCCATTTAAATAACCTACTCGAATCATTTCATTTAACCTCTACTCCACGACTTTGTCTCCTGGTACACAGGTATTATACTATATTTTTGGCGTTTGTCAACTTCTATGGCAGGTACTGCATCTATCTTCACCTGAGGTCACTTCAGTATAATCTCCTCTTCTGTGCTATTCAGAATACTTGTGGCACGCATCAGTCTTTGCATGGTCACTAATGCTGCAGGCAAACACACACCCATCTGCAACAGATACTTTTCCATTACGCCTTAGTCAGGTCTATAGGCTGCACCTTAGTTCTTAAAATCTTTTCCTCTTGTGGGAGCACACATTCCCGCCCGTCGGAGGTTCGAGTCCTGCCTCAGGCATGGTTCTGTGTGTTGTCCTTAGTATAAGTTAGTTTAAGTTAGATTCAGTAGTGTGTAAGCCTAGGGACTGATCTCCTCAGCAGTTTGGTCCCATAGGAACTTACCACCATCTACCTCACACGGGCCTATTCATATAACATCACTTGAGCTCTCTTTATTTTCCATGTGTTGCTCAACTTTGTGTCATGTTTCCCTTAACTTCTGATGTATTCTGGTTTCTCTCTCTGGAGGTCCCTCCCCTCTCTCTGTTTTACCCCTGGCTCTACTGGCACTCCTACTGTCGCCCTCGTTATCACTACCCATTCCTCTCGGCTACCTAATGTCCAACCCACGGAACAATGTTCCTCTCTTCACCTCTCTCATTCTGCATGATTAGATGGTTCTGCTCTTGTTTCATCTGTAACCATAATGGTTAGCCCTTGACTCATAATGTCTTCATTGTGTGCCGGCCGCTGGTGGCCAAGCGGTTCTGGCGCTACAGTCTGGAACCGCGCGACCGCTACGGTCGCAGGTTCGAATCCTGCCTTGGGCATGTATGTGTGTGTTGTCCTTAGGTTAGTTAGGTTTAAGTAGTTCTAAGTTCTAGGGGACTTATGACCTCAGCAGTTGAGTCCCATAGTGCTTAGAGCCATTTGAACCATTTTTTGTCTTCATTGTGTAATCTATGGTTACTTTTTGCTTCTCGCAGAAGAAGAAATGAAGAAGTACTTCATATACGATATCTAACTCCTCCCCTACTACATTGAACTTGTGCTTCACACACACATCTTCATCTACTCTCAACATTAACACCACAGCTCTGCATGTCTCTGTTACTTCTTTAGTGATCCCTCTTAGTTTTACTCTCTTATCGGCATCAATGGCCACTGTACTATCCACTCCTGACTCCTTTATGGTGCTAACCTGAATGGTGCTATCTCCTATAAAACTTGTGATTTCTGTGTCCCTCGTACGCACCTTATGCTTATGAAATCATTCTTTCCCTGGCAGTCTACTGAGTACAATTTTATGGTACAGGCTAACTGCATACTCATGCCATACCCTTGTTTCCTGGCTTTCAAATCTTCGTACTAGCTGACCTATTCTTGACATTACATTGTCAGGCTACGTGTCCTGGTTCCCTGCGGACATAATATACTATGGGTCTCACCCTATCACATGGCTCTGCATGTACTTGAAGTTTGCATCGGTGGCACACAGTTGACCATAAGCTTTCCATGACCCCACGATCTCCGCGTTATGTCTCATCTGTCCTCCGCGGTGGTGATGGATGATTTGGCTGCATGGCACCTACTTTTCTGACATGTCATTCCATAGCACAGTTCCTTGCATGATGACCTCCTTTCTTACATCTAAAACAGTAGTCTCCCAGATGACCAGATTCAATGAATTTTTTTGTATAAGGGCGATTGAAGCTTCCTCTGTTATTGCTAAATCCACCGCTAGTGCTAATGTTAAATCTTCTCCTGTTGCCCTCATGACTACTTTAATCTTCTCATCATCAATTTCTTGTGTGAATACTGCTCTTGCTAGCTTCCCAATTAGAGCTTGGCTCCCTGGAATATCTGACTCTCTCATTACCCCTTGTACAGATTCTTGAAATCGGTACTGAAATGTGTCCACATGACTTGCCCAGTTAGCCATATTTTTGGCCCTATTGTTTACTAGAGAATGATAAATACACATGGTGATCCAAAGCCCATTTTGTCTGATAGTTCTCCAGTAGAATTTGCTTCACATATGCCCAGGTTGTGGTCAAATCAGATAAGAGTAACTTACTCTGTGCAGCTCCCCAATCCTAGTTTTTACTAATTTTAGTAGTACACTATGAATAAGGTTGGGAGTAAGTTCAAATGCTTAGACATAATTGTCTATGAATTCCCCAAGGTGATCTTTATTTCCATCAAAAGCTTTCAGAATTAACTTGAACATGTCAGACAAAGCTATTTCTTTGGTGGGAACTTACTAACTCCCAGGTTCATATTTGGGTTTTTTTGTCCTTCCTCATGGCTTAAGACCTCATTTATATGCCATGGTGTGTTTCACATACTGTGTTTGTTGATCAGGCACAGTGTCAGCGTCTCGTGAAGGTGAATGTTGGAATGTCTGCTTTGCTGATTCAGGTGTCCTCAGCCCCGACCTCAGCTGTTGCCTTCTGAACTAGCCCTGTGAACAGCCTATTAGTCCAGGCTGAAGTCCCTCCATCAGTCACCAACAACAGTCACTGAATTATGCTGTATGTGTTCATAGCTTCCCTGCACATCCCAACTATCATGTTATTTTCCCAGGAAGAGACCTCCACCTCCCACTATGGCCACTCAGTACTGGATTTACAATTGCTGAACATCTCCAGTGCCTCTCTTTAGAACTACAACTTCCTCCACTGTCGCCTCTGGTCAGGAAGACATCACATCTGCCCCCATTGTCCTCAACTTCAGATTTGTATCAAAGTCTCCTTTGATCCAAAAGATTCCATAGACCCCATGATTTTTTACCGCCTCTTATGGCTGTCCTTGAGATGTCTCTGGGTCCAGAAGTGATATTCACAGATGGCTCAACAGTTGACAGATGAACAGGGTTTGCATATACACATGTATGCTGCAGTGAATTCCACTCCCAGCCAAATGACTGCAGTGTCTTCACTGCTGAATTAATGGTCATTAAACTAGCCCTTAACCATATTTGTTCTTGCACTGATAATAGTGTCCCAATCTGTGGTGACTCCCTTATCAGCCTTTAGGCTATAGACCAGTGCTACTCTCCTTTCCCACTGGTTATGGCTGTCCAGGATCTTGTCTCTAACCCCCATCAAGCTGGTCAGTCAATTGTTTTCGTTAGGACTCTCACTCATGTTGGGATTTTGGGAATGAACAAGCTGACTGGTTGGCCAAGCTGGCCACCAGGATGCTGATTTTGGAAATGGGGCTCACAGAACCAGACCTTCGGTTGATTACTGGAAGTCTGGAACTCAGAACGGTCTGCTCTGATCCCCCAAACAAATTGAGGACAATTAGGGAGACCACAAGTGTGTGGCAGTCTTCCCTACATGCTTCTTGCAGGTAATCACCTGTCGTCTGTCAACTTTGCATTGGCCACACTTTGCTGACCCATGGCTGCATTCGCCGATCTGAGAAACCCTCTCACTGCAAATGTGGAGCCGACCTGGTGGTGGCTCACATACTCATAGACTGCTATAATTTGGCTGCTTTGAGGTGGCATCTTAATCTTCCTGACATGCTTCCTCTGGTGCTAACAGACAATGCCAAAGCGGCTGATCTGGTTTTACGTTTTGCCTGTGAAGGTGGTTTTTATTCATCCTTGTAAGATAGTGCTTTTTGGTCTCACTGATTGCCTGAGGGCTTCGAGATATAGAACTCTCTATTACTGAACTACCAATGCAAAATAAGTTAATATTTGCATATACAGGTCACCAGATGGAGACAGAAAGTGTTTTACAATCTCATGGAGGAACTCTTGGAAGAAATTCACTCTCCTAAGGAACTTATAATTATATGTGGTGACTTCAATATTGATTTCTCAAAATCCAACAAATTCAGAGATGACATTATAAATCTACTACTATTGTTCAACATCAGTGTAATGATAACTGAACCAACTCAAGAAACACCAACCTCTGCATCTATTATCGATCAGATCTTGATAAGTATGTGCAAATATGCCTATAACGTACAAGTTGTAAACATCGGTTTTAGTGATCACAGTGCTCAAATTCTTGCAGTGAATATTCCAGGACACTCAATTCCCAGTAGAAAACGACACACTATAAGGAATTTCAGTACAAAAAATGTGGAATATTTTTGTTCTCTCCTAAAGGGTGAAAGTAGGAAAGATATATATGACTGTAATGATACCAATGAGACATAAAGTTTGTGGCTACTTTCAATTTTTTTGAAATGGCTTTTCCCAAGAAAATAACTACATTTAACTCTACTCAAACAACAAACAAGTGGATTACAAAAGTTTCAGTATTGTCAGGCTTCATCAAAATTACAGAAAAAATGTTCCTTAGAAGATTAACAGTTTTCTTAAATAAAGGGAGGCTGATAAATGACTCCCAACATGGGTTCAGAGCTGGAAAGTCAACTTGGACAGTAAATTTGGCCTTCTTAAATAAAGTATTGAAAGCAGTGGACGATAAGCAACATGTATCTGGGATATTTCTGGATCTAAGTAAAGTCTTTGATGTTACTGATCATGGCATTCACTTGCATAAACTAAGTAATTATTGAATTAGAGGCCAGGCTGAAAGGTGGTTCCAGTTGTACCTCAGTAATCATCAGCAGATTACAGAAATAAAACACAAAGATGGTGAAACACAAAAAATTTCTAGTTTTTACAGTGATGAGGAGAAAATCAAGTATGGAGTCCCACAAGGGTCAGTTCTGAGACCTGTCCTATTTCTGCTGTATATAACTGACTTGGTCAGTAAAATACATGATGGAACCCCTGTAAATTTTTCAGATGATGCTAATATTCTAATTAAATCACAGAACGAGGAAAATCTGCAGGAGGCTGCAATATCAGTTATTCATACCTTCATTGTAAATTCTGAAAAAACTGTGGCAGGTAACTTCCACACCACAGAAAACCTCCATCCTGCAAACCCTGTTTTCACTATCAAAGGAAAAAAATTGTCGAAGGTCAGTCATACAAAATTTTTAGGGATTCATGTTCAGGCAGATCTGAAATAGGAGGTGCACCTAAACAATTTAAATAAGTGACTGAATTCACTAGCATATGCTGTTTAGGATCCTCTCTCAGAATACAAGCTGCTCATCAGTGGTGACAATGTGCAATTGTGGTATACAGTCACTACTTATGTATGGAATAATTTTTTGGGGGAATCCCACAAATTCTACAAAAACATTTAAAATACAGGAAAAAAATTATCAAGGTGATAAAAAAAACTAAATGCACGGATTTCTGTAGACCCCATCTTAAAACTCTCAAAACATTGCCGCTGCCTTGCTTGTATATATACAAAATACTAATTTCCCCAAAAGGGAGTATCTTAAAAAAGGAAACACTCTTCAGACACAACTATGATATACACACATATGAAACTAGGCAGGAGGTGAACCTACACGTGAACATGGTAAATACAAACTTATGAAAAAGAGGATTGTATCATAATTGAGCTATGTTATATAACCAGTTGCCTTCATACCTAAAATGCATACCAACATTAAATGCATTTAACATAAAGTTAAAACAGCTGTTGCTTGACCACTGCTTCTATTCTTTGTCCGAATTTATGGAACATCATAATAAGTAAACATCATACACCAAATTTTATTAATTGTCAATTCATAATATAGTTTATGTTGTGCTTATTATGTTATCTCACTTAATAACTATTATCACATGTAGAAGCAATGTAGTACACTAACCTACATTACTATGCTTTTTGATTATGTCAACAATATAGTCAAAATGACTATTGTATTTTAAATTAACTAGGTTCACCACTGTCCTATATCACATGTACAATGTACTAAAATGATTCTTGGGCAAATAAATTAATAAATAAATAAGTAGATTGAAAGATGATTTGTTAGATGAGGAGGAACATGAGCCCATGTTATTCATGAAGGTGACAGGGGTAAGTAGGAATTTAGGTGAAATTGCAAATGAAGTGTAAGAGTCTTTTATATGTATAAATACTAATGATGCTCATGACTTAGTCACTGAGTTGTTTAAAGTCCTAAATCCTAAAGTTAGTAATGAATGTCTTGTGTATCAATTTCAATAAATATTGGGCAAGAGATATTTAATGACACACTTTGGGAAAAGTTAGCTATGTTTTGCAAGAGTCCACCCTCAGTTGTAGCAACAAAATTGGAATTACATTTGTGAATCTTGTAAAAGGAAGGTGGGGATGTGTGAAGAATTAATTGTGTTTTTATGTAACTTGTGTAGTGACCACTTTAACATAAGTAGCAGTGATGACTCTGATGTAAACATCAAGTGGATGGAAAAGGTAAGTGACTTAACTAGAAGCAGGACCAAAAGCATTTAAAATAGCAAAGATACGGAGTTCAGTAAAGCTGAAAAAAACTTAATAGATGAAGGCAGTGGTGCAAAGGTATGTGGTGAAATAAGGATCCCTAATATATGAAAATAGGAAATTGGGAAGAGGAAGCACTAATTGATTCAGATAGCAAAATTTCTAGGATATCATAAGTTTTTAAGTAATGAAATTAAATATAGTAAGAATTATACTGAAATTCCAGATATAGGAATTAGGATTAGAAAGGCTACTGGTAAACACAGCAAGTTGGTGAGATATCAAACTTTACTGACATTTGTAACTGAGGGTGTAGAATTTGAATATGGTTGTTTGGTGATGCCAGAATTAAAGAGAATATTATATTTGACAAATAAGGAAGGAAATGTAGGGTTTCCACAAGATAAGTAACTATTTTGTTTTTGCAATAACATACAAGTGTCTTTTTGCTATAGGTTGATCAATGAGCATTATGTTGGCGATTCCTGAATGTATTGCCATTGTCACATGGTATTCTGTACTGTGAGCTGCGAAGACAGTTTCAGTGGAAATTTAGGAAGGATGGACCAATGAATAAAAGCGTATGGTATGGAAAGTGTTGAATAAGTTTCAATGAACAGGCACTGTTGCTGATGATTCTCGACCAGGCCGGCCTTCCACAAGTGCAACTGACATTGATGCCATATGGAAGTCAACTGAATGGAGTACTAAATCTGTACAGTGTCTTTCACATCATTTGCAAATTCTGAAATCAACAGTGTTGAAAGTGCTGAACTTCATCTTTCATTTGCAAGAGTTATACCAACTCCATGATAAGGACTTGGCAGAAAGCATGCCAATGTGCATAGATTTGGCGGAGTGTGCAGAACTAATGATTCAATGTCACATGTGGTGTTAAGTTTATTGAGCATATCAGGGATAGTCCAAAGATCAATGTGCAGTCAGCAATCGTGCAGACCAAGGTCTGTGGACCATTCTTTTTCAGAGAAAAAGCCATTAATGTTGCCTGTTACTCGGATATGCTAATGGAATTCCTGCACCCAGAAATGTATTAAAAGGGTATCTTAGACACTGTTGTTTACCAACATGATGGTGCCCTGTTCCACTATGGAATAACGGTCAGGGACTCCCTGAATGAAGTGTTTCCCAGCTGGTGGATAGGACAAGGAGGCCATAGACAATGGACAGCTATGTCCCTGGATCTTATCTTCTTGAACTTTTTTTATGAAGATTTGTTAAATCAAAAGTCTACACAACAAAAGTTGCTGACATTGATGAGCTGACAGATAGAATCCTTTGCACTATCCTGATGGGCCAGGCAGGTTTCACAAAGTTTAATCTGAGGGTGTACACACTAGAGCTTTAGCTGACTACTGAGCAAAAACCGTCGTCTTCGTGATAGATGTAACTGTCTGCCCAATACTTAATTGTTTACTGAGTGTCAATGTAGTTCTTCCACTTGTTTTTTAAACATGAAATACAGGAGAACATGATGGAGGTGTCTTCAACATTTTTGCATGAGTTCCCAACTTCTTCTTTATTATGAGGAAGTTAATAGTCTTTCATATGTATGAGTCCATAGCCGCTGTGAATTCTTTGAGGTAAGTCATTTTCCTGTGTAGGCTGTTTTATTCAGAAATAACAATTTTCTTTCATAATTTATTGATTACTTAATTTTGCTTCCTTGGGAATAACCAAGCCCCCAAATGGTAAATACAGTACTAAAAGTTACAGAAGTTGTGAGATTAAACAAGAAATAAAATAAGCAAAATATATACACAAGTTTGCCCGCTTATGTCATTTACATGGCAGTAAAAATTGTAGTACATATAAGATGATATATTCCCCAAATCAGTGTGGAGAAAGCAACAAGTGATGGCATCCCTACAAGCATTTTGCACAACCATAGTAGTTACTGGCACAACTTGTATATGCATTACCACTTCACAGAATTCACACTAAAAACATAAAAATACTACCATCCATAGACATAACAATTTAATATCTTAGACACCAAGTACATTATAGATAAATGTATCATTTGCAATTGTCTGATATTACTATTAATATTGACTACCAAACATTTAAAATACAACATTAACAACAAGAATTTCAACAAATTTCCCAGGAGCACAACTGAAGTTAAGTGTACTATCATACCCAAAAGTATTCGAAAAACCTAAATTGCATTTTGCCGGATCTGCATTAGAGATAGGCAGTATGTTCCTGAATTGATTCAAAGAGCCAGATCTTTCTAAAGAGTGGATGATGGATGATTTGGAAAAAATGAATTGTAGCTCATCTAATTTCAAAATGTGTCTCTTGTAGCTGTAATGAGCATGATGAAAATTCTTCTCTAGGCTTCTGCAATGGTGCCCCACCCCACATCCTTAAGAAAACGTTTCCCAAGCTACCATGTGCACATGCAGATTTACATACCTTACTGGTACATAAAGCTTTTCCCTTCCATAAAAACAGAAACTAAAGAAAGCTCCATTTTTTTCCGATTTATTGGCTGGTGGGCAGTACCCGTTGACCCATCTCAGTAGTAATACAAATTGTGATGATATGAAAGTAAACAAAACACTTTACCCAGTCTCCAAGTGGAAAAAAAATCTGCAACCCAATTGGGAATCGAATGTGGTACCCTTCACTTCACAATCCACCACGTAAGTACTTGGGCAAACAAAGCAAGATATCTTCAGTACAATAAATTAAGGCAGAAAACACTTCCAGCATCATATTTCTGCCCTTGAGTTCAAAAGAATATCTCAAATTCAGAAGTTCAATAAATGTTTACGTACTTCAGAGTGAGTTGTTCCTTCTTACCCTTTGGCATAGCACCACACTCGGAATGTGTTGCCAGTGATCATAAAAGCCACAGTCTTCAGCCACCGTGCGGTTGGAGCATATCACAAAGCGATCCAAGCATCACTCCCCTTCCAGTAGCTCACGCTCCCCACCATTCTCACTGATCATATTTAGGCCGTCTCGCTAGTTCACTGCTCTCTCCACCACTCTCAGAAATCAGACTGCAAGCTAGCTCTCTAGCTCACTACGCCAGTACTCCCCATCGCTCCTACTCATCGGATTGAAAGCTGGTTCTCTGCTCCCCGCCAAGGCATCTAGCTCTTGCAGACAAGATCACAGGGAGCAGACCACATGGCGACTTGAGATGTCACACTGTTCTCTGTGCTTGTGGCACAATGATACAGCTTGCAACTCACTTTCTTGACCGAGCACCTCTCCTTCTGAGTTCATCTCTTTATTCTTTGGATCCTTATTTGATGTGTTCTAGTTGTCGTCTTCTTATGTTGTTGCTCTTCTGTCTCCTTGTTATGTGAGTGTTCTTGTTAGGTGTACTATTATGTATTTTTCTATGTCTGTTGCATTTATAGTTGCTGTTGTTGGAAGCCTTTACAAATGTTTTAATTACTTTGAGTCGATAGGTATGTATAAAAATAGGTTCCGGTATGTATAAAAATAATTATTTTAACATTCATTATAGCCCATGTATAAAGGTTGTCTCAGGAGAAATGGTCAGTATTCAGAGATATGACAGGAACCATCATTTAAAGCAAAAAACTACAGATGGGCATATTCCCTATTCCAATCGGTTTCTGAGATGGAACACATTTAAAGTTACTTTTGTACATTATTCCTGAATAACACGAATCTGCGGCCTCTAGCGATAACATGTTGCAGTATAAAAATTAAACTACGTTAAATTTCCTTTAAAAAGGTCCTATTCATTTTTTCTCAAGGACTTCCAGGCTGCGTGATGAGAGCTAGAGAATATGGAAAATCTTGCGCAACATGCAAGCGTTGAGGTGTAGGTAAGCAAGTTTGCAGTAATGTCCCGCTTTGATAGATCACGTGCCCTTCATCAAATTATTCGTCTCGATTTCGTCTAAACTACTATGGTACGTTGTAGACAACAACAATGTACTGAACAATAAAGAAAATAAGTAACACTGTACATTAAATATGTTTTGTCTCGGAAATGATTCAGACTGGTGCATATGTCCACATGAAGTTTTTGCTTCAAATGATCGTTCCTGTCATATTCCTGAATATTGACCATTCATCCAGAGTAACTTGTATATTGTGTTTAATATTTTATTTTTTTGTTTAAACCACGCTCAGGGGTCCTCTTCCATCAGAACAGAGTTTTATATGTAATTAGAAAACTTATTAAAATCACTTAAAAATCATAATATTTGTAGTATGATATCTCTCCTTCTTTCTGCATTTATTAGGCATTTGCCTGGTTGAAATTGTTAATTGTCCTAGGTCTTCCATGCACTCGGTAATAATTATCATCAAAGTTGGTACTCCTTCGTTCTTCCATTCTTGTGACATAATCCTTCCAGTTGTGTCTGTATTCTTTAATCTCTTCATTTTTGTTTTTCACTCTCAGTTCCTTTCTAACATTTACATTCACTCTCCTGTCATACACAATGTGCCCAGCTATTCGTCTTAGCAATCGGACTCTAGTGCTCATATTCTGATGGGGACGAGTGTTTCTGCTGTGTTGTCCTAGCAAGAGCTTCAAAGTCTAGCAAGCACTAGTTGTTGGGGGTCAACAATAAGCTTGATCATTTGGATTGCGACGCCCTTCTGTACAGTAAGTGCTGAGATGAAGGATTTTTCGACAGCTTTGTCAGGTCAAGAAAGAATTTTTCAACACTACTATCATTTACCTTCGCAAAATAATCAGCAAGTCTCTGTTTTGTTTACAGCTCGATGAAGGTTATCGCTAAAGTAAAGTACTGGTTTAGTTCCTTGGTTGGGATAATGGGATCAGCTGCAGCTTCTACTTTGCCTACTCTGCCCTAGACCACAGAAGCTTTTCCATAGAGCATCTGGTCTTTATGTTTTAGATTAATGTATTAGCATGTCTTAGTCATCGTTTCTCTCAGATTAATTGACTCTGTTTGCTTTCTGCTTAAAATCAGTTTTATTTTCAAGGCTAGCAGATCTTTTGTATGGCTGATGTGAAGAATCTCCGAGATTCATGAACATTTTCACTCTTCCATTAGCCAAGGTGCAGGTTTTGCCTACAGGTTTGCGGTCTTTGAGGGAACATATTTATTGTGTAATATAGTTATTTTGGTTGAAAACGATGGAGTTGGTCTTTCACATCTAGGAATGATATGGAAGTCGACTCCCAAATTATCTCTTGTGCCTCCACTGCAAGTTCAGGCACACTGATACACTTAAAGTCTCTGTATGTTGGCACAGTTTATTCCTTTCATAATTGAGAGAGTAAGCAGGTACAAATTTCTTTGCTTGTGGATTTCGTGGCAAATGTATGTAGGCTATGGGGGCTGGACTACAGGCTGCATTATGGGTAGGTGCAAACTGAAATACTGTTACATTTGAAGAAGAAACTACACACTTGAATTTCACAGTGAAGGGGCAGAATATTTATATTGCTGTTCCTAGAATTATGTGTATGCTTCTGAGTCGAATCGAATTTTGAAAGGTCAGTTCTGAAACAGTCTATCCCACCTACTTTCGGAGCTCTGTAGAGGATGCACATTAGGCAAATTTTCTTAAGGGATTAGATATTTCCGAACATACTTTACTGGCCATTAAAATTGCTATACCAAGAAGAAATGCAGATGATAAACGGGTATTCATTGGACAAATATATTATACTAGAACTGACATGTGATTACATTTTCACGCAATTTGGGTGCATAGATCCTGAGAAATCAGTACCCAGAACAACCACCTCTGGCTGTAATAACAGCCTTGATACGCCTGGGCATTGAGTCAAACAGTGTGTGGATGGCATGTACAGGTACAGCTGGCCATGCAGCTTCAACACGATACCACAGTTCATCAAGAGTAGTGACTGTTGTATTTTGACGAGCCAGTTTCTCGGCCACCATTGACCAGACGTTTTCAGTTGGTGAGAGATCTGGAGAATGTGCTGGCCAGGGCAGCAGTCGAACATTTTCTGTATCCAGAAAGGCCCCTACAGGACCTGCAACATGCAGTTGTGCATTATCCTGCTGAAATGTAGTGTTTCGTAGGGATCGAATGAAGGGTAGAGCCACGGGTTGTAACACATCTCAAATGTAACATTCACTGTTCAAAGTGCCGTCAATGCGAACAAGAGGTGACCGAGATGAGTAACCAATGGCACCCCATACCATCACGCCGGGTGATACGCCAGTATGGTGATGACGAATAAATGCTTCCAATGTGTGTTCACCGCGATGTCGCCAAACACGGATGCGACCATCATGATGCTGTAAACAGAACCTGGATTCATCTGAAAAAATGACGTTTTGCCATTCGTGCACCCAGGTTCGTCGTTGAGTACACCATCGCAGGCGCTCCTGTCTGTGATGCAGCGTCAAGGGTAACCACTGCTGCAAACGTCGTCGAACTGTTCATGCAGATTGTTGTTGTCTTGCAAACGTCCCCATCTGTTGACTTACGGATCGAGACGTGGCTGCACGATCCGTTACAGCCATGCGGATAAGATGCCTATCATCTCGACTGCTAGTGATACGAGGCCGTTGGGATCCAGCATGGCATTCCGTATTACCCTCCTGAACCCACCGATTCCATATTATGCTAACAGTCGTTGGATCTCGACCAACCCGAGCAGCAATGTTGCGATACAATAAACCACAATCGTGATAGGCTACAATCCGATCTTTATCAAAGTCGGAAACATGATGGTACGCATTTCTCCTCCTTACACGAGGCATCACAACAACGTTTCACCAGGCAACGCCGGTCAACTGCTGTTTGCGTATGTGAAATCGGTTGGAAACTTTCCTCATGTCAGCACGTTGTAGGTGGCTCCAGCCTTGTGTGAATGCTCTGGAAAGCTAATCATTTGCATACCACAACATCTTCTCCCTGTCGGTTAAATTTCGCATCTGTAGCACGTCATCTTCGTGGTGTAGCAATTTTAATGGCCAGTAGTGTATATTTGACTTATTTCTCTTCATTGCTAATGGATGTGGGTAGCACGGTCGGCAATAAGTTACAGCGTTTGTAAGCCACTACTCCACCTGCCGATCTGTTACTTTTGTGGTGTCTTAAGACCATGGTGTCTGTATTTAGGGAACTGGAGAACATGCTTGGGTGGAGCCAGATGTCCTCGTTCGTTAGAAGAAAGACATGGATGTCGATATTCTGAACTATATGGCGGAGTTCGCCGAAATGAGTTGAAAGAGATGGCCAACTGTGTTCTAGAGTAACAATACAGACACACTGGTAGAACTAGTGGCTACATGAGTAGACAAGTTCGTAGCTCTTAAAGCACAGGCTTTAGAGTTCATTTGCTCTGCATTTCTCCAGACTTCATCTGCATCGTTATTCTGCCATTTTTTGTTCACACGCTATTTAGCTGAAATTCGGATATCACATTATTGAAAATTTTTATCTTTCAGCAGTGATATCCTCTCACATTATCAGGCTTGCCTTCGCGAGTTTCTCAATCACTATAACTGTTTGAGACGTTTTCATGTATGATACAAACGTCACAATTGTGGGTCTAGGTTTCACAGATCACAAGGTTCTACATCCTACTTCATAACTTCTGATTACAGAATGTGCTGCATGTATATTTGTTCTCACTTGAAGCTTTTACAATTTAAAATGGTTATGATAATAGCGCAGAAGGATTACGAGCAGCGTTCGGTACCATTTTACCAAAATGGAGGAAAATGAAAATGCCGCTACTCTCAGCAGATAATTGGCATGGCTTCTGACTCCTCACCGAACCTGAAGCATCCTACGGTACCTCTGGAACAACGTGGGTCAGGAAGCAGCTCAAGATCGCCATCAATCGATGCAGAAATTTGCATCTCCAGTTATTTGATAAAATTAAAAATGATTTAACCACGGCAAAAGAAGTCTGTCTTTCATCTGATGCATGGATGAATGTAAACGACATTAGTTTCTATGCATTCACTGCACATTTCATAGATGAGATAAGAGTGCTCACAATTCGAATACAGACACACTGCCGGCCGTTGTGGCTGAGTGGTTCTAGGTGCTTCAGTCTGGAACCGAGCGACCACTACGTCGCAGGTTCGAATCCTGACTCGGGCATGGGTGTGTGTGATGTCCTTAGGTTAGTTAGGTTTAAGTATGAAACTTCCTGGCAGATTAAAACTGTGTGCCTGACCGAGACTCTAACTCGGGACCTTTGCCTTTCGCGGGCGTGGGTCGTGCTTCGGTAGCTCAGATGGTAGAGCACTTGCCCGCGAAAGGCAAAGGTCCCGAGTTCGAGTCTCGGTCGGGCACACAGTTTTAATCTGCCAGGAAGTTTCATATCAGCGCACACTCCGCTGCAAAGTGAAAATGTCATTCTAGGTTTAAGTAGTTCTAAGTTCTAGGGGAATGATGACCTCAGATGTTAAGTCCCATAGTGCTCAGAGCCATTTGAACCATTTTTGAACAGACACACTGCAGAAAACATTTGAAACTGAGTAGTCTGTCATCCCAAACACAATATCAATTTTAAAATCACTTTGATAATAACAGAATATGTGTCAAATATGTAATTAACTGTCCTGCTTCTGAAACTTCCACATATCTCACACTTTGTATATTCTTTAAACTTCATTGCTCAACACGCAATTTAGAAGTCCATACAGAAAGCAAAATAGTTGTTACCTTTTCAAAGAGAAACCCGATGCTTTAAGCAAACTTGCTGAAATGCAAGAAAATTTAAGAAAAGCCCAACTGAAACTGAAACAAGATGTCCCAATTCTATGGAACTCTACTTACGAAATGTTGCACAGATTTCCTTTAAATAAAGATACCATAATTTATTGCCTCGTTATTTTAGGTGAAAAATACATCACCTTAAACATTTACCCCCCAGGGGGCTCGCCACTCTTTGGCGAGTTCGTGCTCGGCTACCACGGGTCCCCAGCCTTTGCAGCATTTTTGCCTTCCGTGCTGCATATCTGTCCTCTTGCTATTTTTCCCCTCCCTTGTAGAATATGTCGGAGTGTTTTTAGAAATGTTCTGCATTGTCTTTAGCTCACTTACGAACAGTCTCACCACTGTTTTTCGTTTCTTTTCCTGTCTTCGTTCACCTTCTCCTATCCTTCCTCCGCTTCGGCGTTTGAGGCTCCTCTTTTTCTTCTTCCTCCCTGTGCGCTCCTGAAGGCAGGCTCACGTCTCTGACGCATGACAGGTGATTGGGTAACGCGTAATTCCCAGCCCCAGGTCGACAGGTAGGGTTCGCACGTACTCCCTAGTACTGGCCAGGCCAAGGGAGGGGTGATTGCCTGAGCTGCTACCTTCCCAAATTGCCGATTGATCCCTCTGTCAGATGTTTGGGATGTGTGACCTGAGCTGTCAACAATCACCTAAGGCGAGTCCACCCCCCAGTTGGAAGGAGCGCGCCATCAGGCACGCTAACAATCATGGGGGATTTTCTCACAATGAGCCAATCATCTTCACAATCAACGTCTACGAAACATAAATGAGGCTAACGATTCAAAGACCTTTCCAGCTGCACCACCGTTCTTTGTGGTTTCATGTACGGAAGTTGGTCAGTTCTTTGTAACGGTAAATCTGTTTATTATTCAGAAACGCGTTGATGCAATTGCCGGCCCTGCGAAATCCTGCTCTCGTTTATGGAATGGCACTTTGCTTTTTGAGATTACTTCTGATTTTCAAGCACTACTACTGCTTGTCGCTTTGCTTATCCACAGTTATCGTGTTTATGTTGAAGCCCATAGAATTCAGAATTCTTCCCATGGTGTTATTTACACTAGGTTGCGCGCTTGTCTGACCAAGGCCAGAATCTAATCATACCTCTCTGATCAGGGTGTCATTGCCGTCCATCAGGTGATGAAAAAGATAGGTACCTCCTTAGTGCCCACACGCACTCTTTTTCTCACCTTTGATAAAGTGGTGCTTCCATCCAAGATCAAAGCAGGCTATGAAGTTATCAAAGTCCGACCATAAATTCTGAACCCGAT
The DNA here is from genome assembly GCF_023898315.1 of Schistocerca nitens. NCBI lineage: Eukaryota > Metazoa > Arthropoda > Insecta > Orthoptera > Acrididae > Schistocerca > Schistocerca nitens. The sequence continues at coordinate 278,770 of NW_026045703.1, forward strand.
GTGCTGCTACCAGTGTCATCGTTTCAACCACACTCGAATGTCTTGTCGACACCTGGCCAAATGTGTAGCCTGTGGTAGAGATGTGCATGAGGGTGATTGACCGCCCTATCCCACTGTATCAACTGCAATGGCGACCATGTTGCCTCCTCTCGAGAGTGTCCCAAGTTTGGACTGATGACCACAGATGTTAAGTCCCATAGTACTCAGAACCAACCATTTGTTCCAAGTTTCTCGATGAGCGGGCTGTCCAGGAGATCCGAGTAAAGGAAAAAGTTCTTACCTGGTAGTTCGCAAGTTATTGGCTAGTCACAAATCCTGCATTCTACTGTCTGGCAGTTACAGTACTGTTATCGCTCCACTAGGGACGTGGCCATGTAGGCATCCGACCTCAAATTCAGCTCTGAGGTTGTGAAATCGCCCAGTGTCATGGTATCATCACCATCCCCTCGTCCATCTGTGCAACAAGCCATCAAACTCTCACGTCATGGGGTGAAGTCACCAGCTACACAACTGGCAGGCCGGAAAGGACAAAAGGAATATTCCTGTGAAGACTTTGTACGTCCCTCCAGCCAACCAACTCCTGAGTCCTCCTTTGGTAACCTAAAAGTCTTGAAGTCCAACAAAGGCAAACGATCTTTTCCTTCACCAACTCAAAGATCTTCTTCGATGGTGTCCCCACATGACACCTTCGCTCAGCTGGCCTCTGTGTCACTGGTGCACACCACCATCCGTTTTTCTGCGTTGGACTCTGCAGGCTGACAGGACATGAAAGCCGATGCTTCTGTGGACATCATGGAGTAGGATCCTCCTGCCTCTGTGTCCTGTAACAGCGAGTCTTCGCAGACTGGCATTCAGTAGCCACCGAGATGACATGCTTTCATATTTTTCCTCATCATGACTCTTCTCCAATGGAACATTTGTGGCCTTTAATCCAACAAAGAGGATTTATGGTTGCTTTTAGAATTGCAGCGTCCACTTGTACTCTGTCTTCAGGAAACAAAATTGCGTCCTCATGACTGCATTCAGCTTTTGCATTTCTTCCCAGAAGCCCATGGTCATGGCCAGCCTTTCTGATGTGGATGCCTCATGCTCTGGGCTCCTTCCACTATTGACAATGGGGTGTCTGACATTCTCCTAGGGTGTTTTCCTTGCTCTGTTGTGTCCAGAGCTGGCTGCTGCTATGTATTCTCCTGTGGTTCTTGCCTGGTTGGCCCCTTCAGTATCCTTACATCTTGCTGGCCACTGATGGTTCAAACCCTTGTCTTCCATCAGCCACTGGTGCCCTGCTGCAGTCCTCACAGCCAATCAGCAACGACACAACAGGCATGCATTGCAGCCTCCATGTCAGGCACCTGTTGTGACATGTTCCAAAACTACCAGCACTCTCACCACCAGCCCCAGTGCCTCCTTGGGTTGCATCACTACCAGCGTCCTTCACACCTCTGGCTGCACATCACAGGCTAACATGCCACTGGCTCACTTGCTGCCATCCCACACACCACTGGCCCACTCGCTGCAGGTCCACATGCTGATGGCCTGCTTGCACCATTGGCCTTTCCCTGGCATTTCCTGTGCCATCAGATCTAGCCTCACGCATGCCAGCTTCTTCTCAGTCCAATGGCGGCATCTCTGTTTTCTGTTGCCTTGCTGTCTGCTCCTTGTCTCCTCTGGCCACATGGCTCTTCCTTCCGCCATCCATCCTGTCTGTTGCTGGCATTCTGCCTCTGCCCCCTGGGCCATGCTTCCTCCCCAAGACATCCTCTCCTGTGCATGTGGTTATCACTTGTCTCATGCATTGAGATTTTTCTTTCCTGACAGGAACTTTCATCTTGGTACAACAGCCAGTGTGGGTCCCGGTCTTCAATTTTGATTCTCTCCTATGTCCTTGTGCATCTTCTTCTCTCAGCAGAGAGCCAGGCTTTAGACCCCCTCCCCTCCCTCCTCTGGGCATTCTGTTGGCCTTCATTGGCACTCTTATTCACTGGACCACTTCTCCTGGATAGCTTCTCCTCTGTGGGGAAGATGAGTGCCGTGTCTTTGGCTGTTGTCTCCACTGCAGCCACTGTCTACACAGCAAGATGGCTTTGCCATCTCCTCCTCCCTCATGATCCAGCCACACAACACACCAACAGACAGCTGTGTACTGCCACCCCTGTCAGATGCTTGCAAGCTGGCACAGCTCCTCATGGCCTGCAATAACTGCTGCAGCTTTCTTTTTCTTCTTTTTTTTCCTTTCTTTTCCAGGATAAATTTCAGTTATCAGTTGCAAATAAATTTTATTATGCTTATAATTTCAAAATAAAATTTATTTGCAGCTAATGACTGAAATTTCTACTGAAAAAGTGATACTACAACTGCTGAAAATTACAACTATGAATAAAATAATAACTGCTGCAGTACTGAGAGTGTCACATTCATCAGGTACAGCCAGTACTAGCTTGCATCTGTGAGCCAAGTGACACAAGACAACTTCCTGGTTCTCTTTCGCAGGCAGCCTTTATAGTACACCACCCAGCAGCTCGCCAGCCAGTGCAAGTCCCAGCCTGGACATTGACTTAAGAATTCCAAAATGCCAGTAGTATACTTCTCCGAGTGCAGTGTATGACTTAAGAACCTTGAACATAATCAGTGCAGCCTATGCAGACCATGCCTACACCAGCGTTTCTCTGCTGTGCCAGACTGAGTGCTCAACTTGTGCCTTCAAAGTCTGTATTGTATTAGTGACTTTCTTTCAGTAGATCAGCATGATCTTTACATTGCCTTCACTAACAAGCTGTTTCTGTTGCTGATGTTATCATGTGTTTCTTTGTAGTAATAAACTTGGATATCTGGGCACCTTTCCCTGCTTATGCGTGTATGTTCCACAATGGGATACTTCAGCAAGTGTGTTGGGACCCCTGCTGTTCATGTTGTGTATTAATGATCTTGCAGGCAATATTAGTAACTTTAGACATTCTGCAGATGAGCAGTTATCTATAATGAAGCATTGTCTGAGAAAATCTGAACAATAGAACATACCCTCTGCCATACATTTCACAGTGGTTTGCAGAGTGTAGATATAGCTGTAGATGACACTCTCCGAGGCCAACCTTTCCATTGGAGCACCAAGAGGAAGCCTTGCTAGTCCTACTTTCTCAAACCCATTGTCCGTCTGAGGTCCACTGATGATATTTTCATGATCTGGACTGAGGTGCAAGACACCCTATCCGTGACATGTCCAGCTTGCATCCCAAAGCAAGTTTTAGTGCGACCCAAGATGTGAGCATCTACTACAAAATTGGAAAGAAAATCCCTTAACATTCCGTTTGTGTAAAGTTATGATAAATTGAATATTTTCAGTTTGAAACTTCCCACATGATGCTCTCCTCTTCTCAACCCAACATGCCATCTTCCTGGATGTTGACCATCACCTATCTGATGGCTCTGTCTGGACTTTCGTCTCTATCAAGCCAGTGAAACATCAATTGTTTGGCATATCTGCAATGACAAGAACTCCGTTGAAAAGTATGCTGAAGGTTTCACTAAGGCCTTCACCAACGGGCACTATCCTCAATACGTAGTCTGCATACAGGTTTCCTGTACCATATCCTCACACACCCTGAAGAACCAGATCCATTGTCCCTGTGCATGGATAACATGCAAAATCATCATGAGTTCCACATTTTGAGAAATATGCCCAGTACTTGTGTTTATGAGAAACAGATTTTAAACTTATTGATGTTGCTGTGTTATGGGGCTGTACTCTATACTGCAAGGATGACCTAACTGATAAAAGGGCCAAGGGAGGGGTAGCTATGTTTTTCAATAACATCACACCACTCCTCTGTTCTATTCCTTGTACTGACCTGCAAGCAGTTGCAGTTGAAGTTCACGTGGGTCTAAGACCCATAGCATGCTCTCTGTATTTACACTACAAGACGTGATAGATTCTTTAGCACTCACAGATCTTATAGACCATCTCCTCCAACCATTTCTCTTAGTGGGAGACTTCAATGCCCATAATGTATCATGGGGCCCAAACCATGCTTGCCCCAGAGGTTGAGTTTGAGAGAGCCTCATGATATCTCAGGAGCTGTACAACCTCCAAATGGGGTAACACTTGAAAGGAAGCCACCGAGATGGATGTTCAGCAGATCTATCTAGACATTCTTCAGCCATCTAGCTGTGTTTGAGCACTGAGGCAGTGTACAGGAATGGGTGGACCACATTACATGTGTGTTCCACCATGCAGCTGACTTGTTCATTCTGAAGCATTCAGGTCCTCTTAGAAGAAGGCAGCCTGTACCTCAGCAATCCAGGTCAACAGAGAACCTCACAGCCTTCTGAGTAGCAAGAGCTAAAACTCAATGCATAATCAAGGAAAGCAAGAAAAAGTCATGACACACATTCCTGAAATCTGTCAACAACTGCACTTATTCCATGAAAGTATGGGAAATGCACTTGATTACATGTGCTGAAGCAGGGTTGTCTCCAAATAATACACAGTATTTTAACAGTACTGCAGAATAGGTTCACTAGAATTGGTTGACATTACGATACATCAAAAAGGCTTTATTATAAATACAATAAAGCATAAAGTGATGTATATTTATTGCTTACCAAATACATAGGTGAATCACTTCTGAAACCTTCATTAACACATCTGGCCAGCTGGACCCATAATACTGAGAGGCTTAAATATTGACTGAAATTCTTATAACATCAATAATTTAAAAAATATCTGATATACTGAACCTATATAATCTTACAAATATAGTGCCTCCATACACCAGTATAAAAGAGTCATCATCTAGTAGAACACATTACAACCATACATCACTACAGCCTCGATAAGTTCTGTAAAAGTTGGCCGTAAAGTGAAAATCTGTACACCAAACCAATAATTTTGATACAATTCCACACAGATTTAAATGGATCTGTTCCAGGTTTTTTGAAAAAATAATGTAGTCTTTAGTATAAAGCATTTTATTATTTTTATGTCATATAATAATGCTTACTTGAAAATAAAAATAAATTCCAATGTAATAATAAACAAAAATCCAAAAAATAAACATAAATTTAAAAATGATAGAACTTGTATACACATATTTATACATTAAATAAAAAATATTTTCAGAAACTGTTTTAATCTAATGATGAACATTAACACTAAGAAGCACTAAGCTATAATATTCTGCCATCCTCACTTTCCCCATTTGTGGATTGATCCAGTTTAGAATATTGATGCAGGGTTGTCTGCTTCATCTTGCTTTATGTCTCTTTTAGCACTGATCTGTAACAGCTATGCTCCAGCCAATAGATCATGGTGCAATAACAACTTTTAAGTCTTATTATTTATGCAGAACTTTTTGTGAACTTATGCACAAAACTGATGATGACTCTTCAGTGAACAGTTTTGGAAACAATACATCATACGGGATGCCATAGACAAAGTAAGTGAATCATGGACAGAAACAAAATCAACCATACTGAACCAAGTTTGGAAAAAATCTGGCCAGAAGGCATAAAAACTAATTAATGTGATTTTGATTCTCTCTCTGAAATTTGACAAGATATACTAAACTTAGGAGGTCATCTTGGTTTTGAAGATTTGGAGGAAGGTGAATTGATTGACCTCCTAGATGCTGACAGAGAACCTGCTTCAAACAAGGGTTGATCCAGTCAGAAACCAAATGAACTGATCCAGTTAGAAACGAAACGAGTATGTACTGAAGATACAGAGCCATTGGGTATTGTGTGCCAACAGATAACCACAAAAACTTGTCAAATGTGCTTTATTATTTTGAGCAGGGAATAAACATCCTTTTTCAATATTATCTCAATGAAGAATGCATCTCTAAGGTGTCTTGAGGAGTAAACTCAGTTATTGCCTGTTACAGAACAGAATTCCCTCCAGCACTACTTCAGACATTAGTTCAACCCATGCCATGTTGTGTTGCTGCACTTTTGCATGCTTGCGGGAGCCCTACACAATATTAGGCAGGTGCACTACTTTCTTTGGTTCTTCAGTGTATTCACAGTACACTTGTGAAATGGTCGTATTGGAAAATCCCCATTTCATCATTATCTCAGGGATGTTGTGTCCCTTTGCTCCTGTGTCAACCTTAACACTATGTTCAAACTTATTTAAATCATGATAGCTTGCCATTGTAGCAGCAGTAACTGATCTAACAACTGTGCCACACACTTGTCTTACATGGGCATTGCCGACCACAGCACCATATTCTGCCTGTTTACAAATCTCTGTATTTCAATACACATGCCTATACCAATTTCTTTGGCACTTCAGTGTATATCAAGAATATACACTGCAGTATTTCATTAAAATATTTGCAAATCAGAACTACAGGACTTTAACATTCTCACAGATAAGAAAATCAATAAACGAGGTCATCTTTCCAGCATGTACAAAACTCTTACAGTGTATAAAAAGCTTTATATTTTAGCCACTTCTTCATAACATTTTTAAAAGAAAATAATGGAAGGCAATAAATTAAAAAACTTAACTCCTACATACTTGTAGCTGTTAATTCTCTTCTGAAGCCTGGTTGCTGATGTGTCTGTGTTTTCTTTATGTCGTGTGTTATGTAAATGAATGACTTTCTTAGGGTACATTTTTGTTGATTTCTTTTATGTGTAATAAACAACTGAATATAAATAATGATGGGGCAGTCAGTATTTTCAGCTTTTTAAAATGCACTCTGCATGAAGCCCTACTATCAGAAATTCCTAAGCTACACATGATGGCCTTTTTTGCCAAATAAAAGATTTTCTTTGCTCCTGGTGAGTTACCCCACAGTAATACTCCATATACTAAGTGTGTATGGAAGAAGGCATCATATGAATTAAGGAAAATATTATCACTTAACACAAGTTATAAGTCTGCCCAATAAATAGGTGACTCTCACTACCTTTTACCATAAAAAATTTGTATGAATCTCCAGAGTTCATTTTGAGTCAAGGTGAATACCAGGGAGCTTTGCCAATTTATTATCTGTCTCTATATTACATAGACTGAAGAGAAGATTTATTGTTTTGCCAGGATTGATTATTAATGTACTGATTCCAAACCAGTCATTAGTTGCTCTTAATTGTTCTTCACTTTGTGATTTTAATGTATCTAAGTCCTTACCTGTAATTATAAAAGTAGTACCACCTGCATAAAGAACTGACTTACAAGATCATTTACATAAATGATAAACTACAAAGGTCCAAGTACAGATCCCTTTGGAACAGCTCTTGTAATATTTACTGCCCCTGATCTTAAGCTGTTGAAGTCCACTATCTGATTTCTACCACTCAAGTAAAATTCAATGAAAGAAAGTACTTTGCTTCTCATGCCATTTTGCCATAGCTTTTGTAATAAGATTTTGTGATTCACCAAATCAAAAGTCTTACTAAGATTCAGAAGTGTAGCATGAGCAGATAATCTGTGTTCAGAAGAGTTTAATATATGTAATACAATATTTTTGATTGTCTTAACTGTAGACAGACCTGGCCTGAATCCATATTGGCATTCTGGCAAAAATTCATAACAAGAAAAATGCATAGAAAATTCTAACTGTGTACATTAATCTACTATTTTTGACAGTACAAGTACAAGGGATATAAGACAGAAATTGTAAGGGCTTGACTTGTCACCTTTCTTGTGTAAGGGAAAAACAACTGTTATTTTTAGGCAGGGTGGAAAGCAACCCTCTTCAAATGTAAATTTAGTCAGTGTGCACAGAGGTGGTGCTATTATGTCTCCTATTTTTTTAATAATGTAATTGGATAAGGCACAATAATCTTCATTTTTGAATCACTTAATTTTGCTATATATTTCTTGGATCTTAACTGTTGGCCATTTATCAATTTTTGTTAATTTTGTAAGTGTTTCAGGAATGCATTTCTAACATGAAAACTTTGTTTAATTTCACATTTTTGAGAGACATCTTTGCTTGAGCTAGCTACATTTGAGGCACTGACAAAAAAGTCATTAATTCATCAGGTGTAATACTGACATCACTTGAAACATTTCTATGGTTCTTACTTTTACGTATTTCAGCCCTCACAACCTTCCAGACAGCTTTGCTCTTATTGTGGGCATACTAACATATTCATCATTTGCTTGACATTTGGCATGTTTAATCTCTGCCCTGTATTTACTTTTTATTTTTATGTTCTTCACTTTAAGACATTTCTTTGATTTATCTTAGTAAATCATGACTAAAGATCCAAGTTTTTGTAATTCAGGTGTGAACCATTTACATACAGATGTCTGTAAAGACTTTATTGATGAAGAGCTGCATCTTTTAGCTACTTCGGGGGAACATTGTTTAAATATATTGGAAAGTGCAGTAATAAATTTGTTAAAGACATAATCAATATCAGAGATTATTGCTTGCCATCATATCATTTGAAGCTTGGTCCTGTAATCACATTTGTGTTGTTAATTATCTTGATTTGTTCAGTCTGCCTACAAACAGTTTGAGTATTATTAACCATAAGTTTTAGTAAGATGCCTTTATGGTCAGATAAGAAGTGGATATCAAACAACTTTACCTCAAAACTGCATTTATCACTATTGGTTATGACATTATTGTAACAGGAGTACTGGCTTGTTGGATTATCATTAGCACAGAACATGTCATGTGATCTTAACACATCAAGACAATAGGGATATTTTGAAGCGTTGGTTTTGGTATCAATGTTGATATGCTCCAAGATAAAAAAAAATGTTATGCTCAGTGTATTTTTTCTAACATTATGATCAGTTTTTTTAGTCTCTCAGTGAGTAATTCAATGTTACTATCTGGGGTAAAATACAATGATACAATAATAAGTTTTAGGGAGGACAGTATTGTAGCAGCAGCTTCAAAAAGTTGTCCATTGAGTTACTGAAGTGAGCTCAGGGATTGGAACTACTCTCATGAAGCAACAAAAAGTATATCTGGGATTTTGTTTATTTTCAGCAAAAGACTATCTAGTAGTGAGGCAGTGTGCTCAATGCCAAGACCTTGGTCATCTGGAAAAACAATGAGAAAAACAAGTAGTAATTTGTGGACACTGTGAGGAAGAAGGCCTTATCAGAAAAGACAGCAGTAAAATCAAACAAGTAGCGAGGAGGAGGAGGAGGAACACTGAAAGAGTGAGAAACTTCTTGCAAAATGTGAGTAGTAAGTACCATAGAAAAGAGCATATGACACAGACCGAAGCAGAACTACAAGTGCCTATGAAAAATCAGGAGAGAAAGTTATGGCAAAAATTCAGTACTATAAGGTATAAGAGAGAAGCATAATCACAGGCAGATATAGGTGTGACATATGATGTAAGTGGGGAGGATTTGTTGACACAAACTGAACCATTGTATTTAGAATATGACAGCACACAACCTGAGGAAAATACTGTGCAGCCTACAGAAGTAAAGGAAGATTTGCCAATGCAGAATATAGCTCTGCAGCAAAAACAGTATGAGCGTTAGAGACAGTTCATACAGGAAACAAACAGCTACTACAGAGAAGTAGGCAAGAGAACACAGACCAGAATAGATCCACAATAGATTTATGAAAGCATAGAGAATGTGATACAGTTCATTTAGCTGAAAGAGTGGATGATGCTTACATAGCATTAAGACACCTTGTAAGGAATATGTACCCAAATGGAGAGTATATTACTTTTTCTGTACCTGATTTCATAGATAGAATACATCTCAAAGTGAACAGTCTGTCAACAGAAGTGAGAAAACTGTAGAAGTTATTGACACAAGTTTCTGCCACAAGAAATGAGTTATTTACCTCAGATACATTATACGAGCACTTTGTGATGGTGCATGGTCATATAGCATGGGACTACAGATGAGAATGATCAGCTTGTATAATATATACCTACCATCCCTATTGGAGATAAAAATAGGGCAATTTAATGCCATGAGATGTGCCAGCATATTGCATGAGGTTAGGAGAGTAGAAGAAGAATTGAGAATTGAAGTTAGATGTATTGTGTCTCCAAGAACCATACACTAAGGCAGGAAGGGTTCACAGTATGCCAATAACTGCCCAGATATTCACTCAAGGGCAATGTCCTGTGACAGCAATAACAGTAATTAACAAAGTCATAACAGCGGCAAAAATATCACAATATTGTTCAGAACATGTAATATGCATGGAAATATTAACCAGAAGGAGAGTTCCTTCCTGGTTTCCAAGTAGTTTCAATTTAGTGATGAGATCAATGAGTATCTGATTAGCCACCTGTGATAATGAAGCCTTTTGTGTACTTCACTGATGCAAGTGTGAAATCAGTAATGTGGTACAGCCATCTGACGGATGACCATGGAAGGCAACTAGAAGAAGGGATATGGGGAGTAGCTCCCAATTGGCTCACCTCTTACTTTAGCAACAGACAGCAAAAGGTCATTATTCACAGTGTTGAGAATGGCTATGATGTGGGGTCTGAGTGGGGTATGTTCAAATGTGTGTGTGTGTGTGGGGGGGGGGGGGTGCAGAGGGATGAGCGCTGGGGCCACCCCTGTTCCTTATTTATATAAATGACATGCCCTCTAGTATTATGGGTAACTCTAAAATACTTCTGTTTGCTGATGACACTAGCTTGGTAGTAAAGGATGTTGTGTGCAACACTGGCTCGATTTCAAACAGTGCAGTTCATGCCTTGTAGAAAATAAACCAATGCTAAATCACTCAGTTTTTAACATATAATTCAACAAAACCCAACGTTTTAATTTCACAGAATGGGCATATGATTAGTGAAACTGAACAGTTCGAATTTCTAGGTGTTCAGATAGATATTAAACAGTCATGGAAAGCCCACATTCAGGATCTTGATCAAAGACTTAATGCTGCCATTTTTACTATTCGAAGACTAGTAAGTGATCATCCGACACAAAAATTAGTCTACTTTGCTTATTTTCATTCACTTATGTTGTATGGTATTACATTTTGGGGTAACTTCCCACTCTAAGAGGATATTTTTGGCTCAGAAATGGGCAGTTCGTCCAATAAGTGGTGTAAGTTGGCGAACCTCTTGTTGACCCCTGTTCACTAGTCTGGTATTTTGACATTAGCCTCTAAACAGATATATTCTTTACTGTTGTTTCTCGTTAACAATATTAGCTTATTCCCAAGAATAAGCAGCTTTCACTCAGTTAACACTCGGCAGAAATGCAACCTGCATTTGGGTCGGACTTCCTTAACTCTTGTGCAGAAAGGTGTACAGTAGAGCGCTGCATCCATTTTCAATAAGCTGTCACAAGAATTCAAAAATCTTAGCAGTAATCCAAGTGCTTTCAAATTGAAACTGAAGAGTTTCCTCATGGGTCACTCCTTCTATTCTGTTGAGGAGATACTTGAAAAATTAAGCTGATTCTTATGTTATATTATCAACTGTATTTACTGAAACTTGTGGCTTGACTTTTATTGGGCTCATAAACATTTTATTTTTATCTGTTGTTACTTGTATGTTGTATTTTCATGTACTGACATGTTCCATGTCCTTGGAGATTTGCTCCTCAATTTTTTCCCGTGGAACTTGATGTGTAAATAAATAAATAAAAGCTCAACCTACAGATAATGCCTACAATTTGCAATCCATCAGCTTATGAGGGGAGGGTTGGAGGAATGTCAGATATAGATATCACTCAAGCAAATATAGCAGCAGTGTGCCATGTGAAAGGCTGGAAGTTTGAGAGTGGAATGAAATTGAGTGATCATAATGTCATACACTATACCACCACTGGAAGGGAAATCCAAGACACCACAGAAAATGTTTACACAAGGCAGAATTCAACATCAAGATCTGAGAAGGTCCAGGAAGTCCATTGCTGGGTGATGTTATACATGTTAAAGTGCAAGGACTTACACTGGCCACACACAGAACAATGGAGGCATCAATACCTAACAGTAGAGGTCCTTCTAGAAGAGAACCTTGTATCTGGACCACAGCCGAAATTAAGATGTGAAACAAAAAGAAGTTGTACCAGAGCAGTAAGACCCAATAAGAAAGAATCTGAAGGCTGCAGAGATACAGGGATGTTAAACAATGTTTTAAGGAGGAGTTATGGAAAACAAAAATGGAACTATGGAAGCAATCTGCACAGACTAACTTAGAAACCAAACCCAGTGCTACATCATACAAAATAGTCTGTGAGAAAAATGATCACCAACAGTCGTATCCATGCTGAAACAGAATGACTGGATGGTAACAGAAAGTTGGAAACAGTCACCTGCCTCACTAATGGAAAGACTGCTTCATGATGACAGAGAAGAAGATAAGACAAAAGATCAGTGTGGATTATGAAAAATGTTATGGTAAGATTATAGAAACAACAGGCTTGTGTACTACCCCTTTGCACAAGAAGAAATTAGGCAAATAATTTTAAGACTGAAAAAGAAGAAATCTCCAGGACCAGATGGGACACTGACTGAAGGAATACAAGCCTTAGGTGACCAATTAGGTATTTATTTGTGTGAACTGTACAACAAGTGTCTCTTGCAAGGAAGGGTCCCTGCAGCATGGAAGAATACTGAAGTGGTGATAAGTAATAATGGGCAAGATAAGGATCTGAAGATAGCCAAATCCTACAGAACAATCTGTCTTTTGAATGTTCTTGGCAAGATATTTGAAAAACTATTATGCAAGAGATTACAAGATCATAAACTGCTATGCTGGATGAGCCCTCACAAGTATGGTTTAGGAAGAGGCAAGTCAACTGAAGACACTGTTAATAAGGTGATCTCACTAGCAACAGATACACATTCTACATATGCTCTAGCAATGATGATCGATATTGTTGGTGCTTTCAATAACCTACAGTGGCCATCTTTCTTTGGTCACCTCAGGTACTTGGAGTGTCCAGAGATGCTGTACAACTGCCTAATAGACTATTCCATGTGAGGCATGCCTCTTTAATATGCCCATGAAAAGCAATAATGAAGACAATGACGAAAGGCTGTCCACAGGAATCAGTGTATGATCCAGAGTTTTGGGACGTAACACTAGAGCCCATGCTACAGAAGTTGCATGGTAGTGGTAACATAAGCAGACTAGTAGCATCTACAGACACTGTCCATTGTAAGTGGTGACCTGCAGAAAAATTATACAACAAAAATGTAATGCAGTGCTCCATGAACTTCAAGGATGCTGTCAAAGTGTCAGACTGTCACTAGCACCCTGCAAAACTATGTACCTCCTGCTGAAAGGGAACCTAGCAAGAATCACTAAAATAAAATTAAATGATGTAAAGATTATAAGAATTGCAGTAACAAGATATCTAGGGGAATCATGGATGAACATTGTAACAGACTTTATGTTTTACCAGATTCTTGATATTCACGGTACACTCATGAAATGGTCATACAGGAAAATCTCCACTTCAGCATCTTCTCAGGGTTGCTCTGTCCCATCGCTCATGCGAGAACTATAACACCATGTTAAAACTCACTTAAATCTTGATAACCTGTCATTGTAGCAGCAGTAATCAATCTAACAACTGCACCAGACACTTGTTGTCTTATATAGGCATTGCCAACCACAGCACCATATTCTGCCTGTTTACACGCCTCTGTATTTGAATAAGCATGCCTATACCAGTTTCTTTGGTGCTTCAATGTATCAGGAATCCAGTAAAACATCAAATCTCTGACATTGCTGTGGCCAGGAAACGATCCTGCAGGAAAAGGACCAATGACAACTGAAGAGAATTGTTCAATGGGACAGAAATGCAACCCTTCTGCATATTGCTGCAGATTTCAATGCTGGGCCATCAAAAAGTGTCAGCGTGTGAACTGTTCAATGAAACATCACTTATAAGGGCTTTGAGAACCGAAGTCCCACTCGTGTACCCTTGATGACTGCATGACATGAAACTTTCCTAGCCTGTCAACACCGACATTGGGCTATTGATGACTGGAAACATGTTGCCTGATTGGACGAGTCTCATTTCAAATTGTATCGAGCAGATGGATGTGTATGAGGATGGAGACAACCTCATGAATCCATGGACCCTGCATGTCAGCAGGGGACTGCTCAAGCTGGTGAAGGCCCTGTAATGGTGTAGGGGGTGTGCAGTTGGAGTGATATGGGACCTGTGAAACATCTAGATATGACTCTGGCAGGTGACACATACATAAGAATCCTGTCTGATCACCTGCACCCATTCATATCTATTGTGCATTCTGATGGGCTTGGGCAATTCCTGCAGGACAATGAAACACCCCACATGTCCAGAATTACTACAAAGTGGCTTCAGGAACACTCTTCTGAGTTTAAACACTTCCGCTGGCCACTAAACTCCCCAGACACAAACATTATTAATCATATCTGGGATGCTTTGCAACGTGCTGTTCAGAAGAGATCTCCATCTCCTCGTACTCTTACGAATATATGTACAACATCATAGGCTTCATGGTATCAGTTCCCTCCAGCACTACTTCAGACATTAGTTGAGTCCATGCCATGTCGTGTTGTGGCACTTCTGCATCCTCATGAGGGCCCTACTCAATATTAGGCAGGTGTACCAGTTTCTTTGACTCTTCTGTTTAAATTGTATTTTTTATATAGACTGTATTTAATGTATTTCAGTACAATGACATCAGTTACATCATAAAATGTTTAAATATGGAATAAAATTATTTGATTTGATTTCTTGATATTAGCCCTGTCCTGAATCATACTGTGAAGCCAGTTTTGAAGCTTTCCTTGGTCAGCTCATCCTCAAGGTCCTGCTTGTATATATGCAATAATTGTGTCTTTGTGTCTTTGCATGTGTGTCCTCTGCAATGTCATGTAGTATCATTAAGATCTCTTTTTCTCAGGCTGTTCACATTTATGTGTCTCTTACACCTTTTTGTCATTCATCATCTTTGCTGTGGCACTTTGTGTAGCAGTTCCAGGTTAACTACATTATTGGTTTGCTTTATACAAATTTTCTCTTTGGTGTGGTTTATTATGGTCATTAATTTTTGTTGCACCCCGTTTGTCTTTTCATTTGTTCTTGGCTTTATAACAATTTGTTTTGTTGCATTGCTTGTGCTGCTGTGATTTAATCAGCAGGGGCTGTTTTTGCTGAATTTCTATTAAGTGGCACCAATTAATAACGTCTGCTCTAATGCCTATTGCGATATTTTCCCCTTTAATTCCACTTTTAATTTACTCTCACATACCTGTATCTTCTTTTACTCATGTCAGTTCTCACTATTCCTTTCCATGTAACCATCTTGACTACATATGTTTGCCCATCTGATGTCAAACACATTGCAGTGCACAGCCTCTCCATATTAAGTTGCACTGCTTACTTACAAATGTTGCTTTCCTCTGAGTCACCAGAAGCAGCACTGGATGTGTCGGTTGTGGCTTGCCTCACACCAGCTGTGGCTGATTGGGAAGGCAAAGCAGCTTTCAGTGGATGCCTGGCACAACACTGTGGTCTGCATGCCTCTCCTCAGCCGATGTAGAACTGTATCATCAGATGGTGTGGAGCAGGCTTTGCGTACAACTGCAGAGTGACAGTTTGGACAATGTATTATTCAAAAACATCTATTAGATTAAATTTCACAAATGCTATTTAATTTAACATTCCTGGAGAAAAAGCCATAAATTTTAAAAGTTTTTGGGTCTGACATTTGATGAGCAGTTCACATGGTTATCACATCTTAAGAACATTAAAGACAAGGATCTAAGGCTTCAGTAGGCCATCTTAACTTAAGAGTACTGATGCTGTTCACCACAAGGGTTTCAGTTGGTGAAAAGAGCATATAGCATAATTCCGATCACCAGCGTCTGTGTTGAGGCTTGCAAACAACTGATCATCGTCTGGCAGTCGATCCTCATGATGTGTCGTGTATGCAGTTACTCTCCACTCCATGAACCCAGCATTCCATATAATTCCTCACCCTCCAATAGAGCAAATATTCAGAAATAAGCCATGAGCAGCAAAGTGATTCAGGATTTTCATGTGGCAGGGCTTAGTAGTTCTTAATGCGGATCATATTTCTGTGCTTTATCAAGGTTGGAGTCATTCACTGCCTGGTTAATAAGAAGATCCAGAATTATTTTAGATTTATCAGTGTCATTTACACTGATGAGTCTAAACAGGATCATTCCACTGGATGCACTGTGTTCTTTCCAGAATATGTTCTCAAGATGCACTTACCTGGTACATTCATAGTGTACAATGCTGAATTATTGAGTTGGTGCATAAGTTTGTAGCATTTTTCTGTAAGTTAATAAACACAACAGATACACTCAGCAGAGACTTTAGTCATCAATATTCTCTTTCAATATGTACAACAATCTGCCAATGCTGAGGTGACTTTTTGATTCTGCGATGGTAGAAATCGTGTGGTTTTGAGGTGAAGAACTTGTTGGGCCTTGTTTGGAGTGCATTTTCATCTGTAAAGGAAGTTCCTTGAAGGCTGTTCAATAGACAGCAGAAAAGGTGAAAATCTGAGGACACAAGATCAGGTGAATAAGGTGGGCATGGAATGACTTCCCAACCCAACTGTTGTATAGTGTTTTTTTGTCAGTAGCAGAATGTGGGAGGGCTTTATCACGGAGTAACATCACTTCATGCAGTCTTACAGGTCACTGTACTTGGATTGCATGTACTAAACCTCTCAGTTTTTGACGACAAATATCAGCAGTTATAGTTACATCTAGGGGAAGCAATTTGTAGCATATCACACGATCACTCCTCCACCAGGTGCATAACATTATCTTTTTTGGGTGCATACAGGTCTTTGTATGGGGACATGCTATTTTGTTTGGGCTTAACCATTCTTTTCCTTATGTTAGCAAAATGACATCATTTCTCATCACCATTAATTATAGAGGATAGAAATGGTCAGTGTTGTTCACGAGCCAATTGGTGATGAGCAAGGAGAGATGCACATATGGCCACCCATTGATTTTTGTGATTTTGGTTAGAGCATATGGTACCCAAATAACCAATTTTTGAACCTTCTCCATTGCATGCAAATGTCACATGATGGTGGAATGATCACAGCTCATCACATTTGACAGTTCTCAAGTACACTGATGTAGGTCATTGTGGATTAATGCTTTTAAAAGCTCTTCAACAAACACTGAAGATCTTCCTTAATGTGGAGAATCACTGATGTCAAACTGATCCCTCTCAAAATGAGTAAACCATTTTTTTGCCACGCTCTGTCCAATGGCATTATCCTCATACATGGTGCAAATGTTTCTGGATGCCTCCACTGTGGTCACCCCTCAACTGAACTCCAACAGAAGAATGTGTTAGAACTGCTCTCATTTCTCCACTTGGCACTCCATTTTCTAGCATCCACAGCTCCACTCACTATCTCCAAATGACAAAATGACGATATGTAAACTCAAAGAGCAACAGTGAACTACAAATAAAAAATGACATTTGATAAATAAACCCATAGCAACTGGAATACCAACATGCAAAACAAAACTGCTTAGAGCTTATGCACCAACCTAATATGTGTGATCTTGACTGCAATGGAACAGATGCAGTGTCTTCATGCTACCAAATTCCTCATCTGCACTTACTCCCTAAGTGCCCTTCAAGCTATCCTTCACATGTATCAAGTAGAAAAGTATCTTCAGCTGATCCATGAGACCATTTTCCACTTACAGAGGCATGGCAAGGAGATATCATTTTGCTGGGTACCAGGGTACATGGGCGTTCAGAGTAATGAAGCAGCGGATGCTGCAGCTAAGAATGCCTGCTTGGAAAATACAATTTCTGGATGTGCTGCCCCCATACATGCAATTATCTCACTGCTGACATGGAGGGTCATGCATCTGTAGAAGGTGGAGTGGTTAGGATTGAGGGACAACAAGCTATGGCTAGTGAAGCTAACAACATGGCCGTGGCATTCCTCTTCCCAGCCAGTGGGCCAAAAGGAACTACTCTATCCTGTTATGGTTGGATTCCTTCTTCAGCAGGAGGATCTACCAGTATGCAGTTTTTGTCATATACAGATATCTGTGCACCACATTTTAACATAATGTGTTTCATGCCAATCCATGAGGGCTGCAACCCACTTACCAACTGACCTGCCATCTATTTTAGGTGATGAAAAATCAAATGTGGTCCATGTTTTAGGATTCTGTATGATGTCTGGTCTTCTCAGTGGTACCTTAGGTAAAAGTTTTTAATGTGTTTCCAGGGGGGTTGCTTCATCTGTATACTTTTCACAAAACAAAACCAAGTTCATCTCCCATCAGTTGAGTACAAGTGCTGATGACCTCGCTGCTGAGCACCCTACATGTTTCACCACCTGTCACCTGAGAGCATGCAATAACAGACGTCACCACTTGAATGCCTGTCAATTTGCACAAGTGCACTGCTAAACATTAAAACTGCAACACTGGAAACAATAGTAAATAACTACATCTTTCTTACTGTGTGCATGCTCTATGACAGGAAGAATAGATGATTAAGTTTGTAGGTGCTTGGGAGTATACAGGGTACAAAATCTAGTACACAGAGCTGCCACCTCTGGCAGCATAGTGACACTAATTCAACAGTCAAAACAAGCTTGGATGATAGACAAGCATACGTCATTTCATGCTGCTTTAACTTAGTGCCAGAATTAATCAATTATATTAGCTGGTGAGTGGCGGCACACCAGTCTCTCAGCAACCTACAACCCAATGTATTCGACTGGTGAGAGATCTGGTGAACATGCTGACCAGTGTAGCTGTCAAACAGCCTCTGTATCAAGATAAGTCACACACCACAAGCAACATGCAGTCTAATATTATTGTGTAGATGACAGGAAGAATGATATGGTGATCTCAAAGGTAGAAAACGGCCACTAACATTAACACTTCAAAAATGTAATATCTGCTGTCCAAATTGCTGACTGTGAGAGCCAGAGGTGATCATGTTGTGTAATTAAGACTTCCCCTTTCATTACACATGTTGCTGGACCTGTATGATGATGGTGAATGCAATCTGGCAATGTTCATTCTCCTCGGAGCCTACACACAAGCATACTTCCATTGTGATGCTGTAAACGGAACCAGGACACATTTGAAAAGACAATGTGGTGCCGTTCCTGCATCCAGCATTATTCGGCGGACTACTCGACATGCCTCACTCTGATACCATGTTGAGGACAGTTGACTTATTAGTGACAGTATGAAATTTTAGAACCAAATAGTTGAGATTATGAAATGTAAATTTATATTTATTAAGTGTTACATTTCTATATTTCACATGTTCCATACAAATCTGATTAAAAAGGCCTTCCATCTTAATTCAAACTCAATAGAACTACCTGAAGTGTATTTGATGGTGGTAGATTTGATTTTGTTTTAATTCATAAGTGAAACCTGGCAAGCACAGATTATCGTTAGAGTGAATTCGGGGCTAAGAAGCTCGGCCGATAGTTTGGAATGGAACAATAGTGGTTGTTGTGCTGCCAGTGCTCCGGACACCGTCACACTGCCCATGCAGATACCTGCTTTGCTGCAAACAAGCCCATTTCCTGACTCATTGGAAACAGTGTTTTAAAACTGTTCTCATTGTGCAATGTTCATTTCTCTTGAATACACAAAAATAGTTAATAGTTAATGTAGCAAAGTAATATAAAAATATGATTTGGAACATATTTTGTGAGTTAACATGTATGCTAGTGAGCTGTTGGCACAGCAGAATTATTGAAAGCATAAGTTGGGAGTCAGGCCTCGCTGGACAGTGTGGCCACAGCAGGCAGGGAGAGGTGGGTGGAAGCAAGCTGTCACAGGTATGTGTGTGATTCTGCCCAGATGCTGGGGAGGAGGAGTTAGTTAGCCATTTTGAGGACAAGGGAAAAGAAGAAGACACTAAATGTGGCAGCTGTTGCAAAACAGCAAACAATGGATACTGCATAATAATTAACAGATTCTCATATCGCAAAACCAATACAACAATGTAATTGTGGCACTGAGGTGCATGTATTGAGACTTTAATATCAATTATATTCTAAAAACTACAGAAGTTACACTGGCACTGTAAATGTTTTTTATCATGCACAATATTAAACATTAATAATTCCTCAATGCTTCACACAATCTTTATGATCAAGGTGATGGATCATTGCTGAGGACACTAGCTATCAACATTGAAACTCACATGTCTGTATATATTTTATTTATTGGCTTATTTCACATTTGATGTTTTTTTAATCACGAAAATGTGTCAGAACATTGTATTCTCCATACATACACAGAAAACGAATGCAGCACAACATCCCTTGTACCTTTTTCTATGAAACCGTATATTGTATTTATAGTTCATAAAGTTATTTCTTATTTAAATAATTAAATCTTAATTCAGACTATAATAAAGAAATATGTCATCTGAAAGTGGTAATATGTACATAAAATTTAGAACCACTATCAAATAGAGCGCAAAACAATGCTTCTATTGAGCAAGCCATCTTTACAACAATCTAATTATAATTAATATTGAGCATAGATGTGCATATTTCATGTTTTAATTAATTCAGGGTGAGTTGTCAATGGTCTGAGGGGAACTGGCAGAGAAAGACATTTGTTTTAACATATTTGTTGTATTTATGAATTATCGATATTTTAGTTGAGGTCTATTTTATGTATTTTTGTGATCATTATAAAATTTGGTGGGCATACTGAGGGCTTATAAAGAAGCACAAATGGCTGCTCCTGGTGATTATGCATTGACTGGTCATTCTGCATTGAGTGATCATTGACATAACATGCACATTGTAGAGCTGTTAGTGCGGTTTAGAACTCTTAAAGCTATAGGTTTAAAGTGGAAAGAGGCTCTCAAATACTTTAACTTACATTCATACTTAGAAGAATGCTGAGCTGAATGGGACTTACATTCCATGACCCATTTGGGACTTGCACATTCTGCGAGTGTTAGTTAATGAACAGCAGTGAACTATGAATTATTTCACCAGCAATTTTGGAATTATTTCTGGAAGGCAGTTGGAATCTACTCATGATTACACAAGTTTAGATGTGTTAATCACTATATTGAACTTTATTTATTTTGAGCTGGTGATTATTTTGTGTACAGTTTAGCAGAATGGGACTTGATATTTTGCAAACCACTAATGTTTAGTCAGTAACTGGGGAATCTGCCAGCACTTAAATATGTAGATACACAATCTTGACTGCAGTCAAATCTTTTTGTTATTTTATTTTGTGCTTATACACATATTTGAATAATTCAAACAGTGGAAAGTTTAGGGTGGAATATCAACAATTATGTACAGATGACATGTTGAGTTGCAGTCAGGCACATAAGTTTTCAGCCAAAGCATTCTTCAGAAAAAAAAGGAAAACACACACACGTCCATACATGCACACGCACCTCTCACACACGTGTGGTGTCCTTTCTTACCTGCAGAATTCTTTGGCTCACAGGTCAGTATGTAACAGTCTTTTCATTGTGCTTGTCTACAACTCAATGTCTCAGTTTTATGGTGAGTAGTGTCTATCCTTTTCATAATATCTGAATAAATCACCTGTTTATCCAATCTGAACTCTTTGGTGTTGCCTACAATCAGTTATCCAAAATAATACAACCATTTTTCATGATTTTATTGATATTTCATCTATTTCAACTTGTACTGTGTTTAATTTGGATAATTTGCCAAAACTTAGATAATTTAAGCTTCAATATCACAAGTTAAAACAATCTTGCAGAAAATTAACTGGTGGGCATGAAACCAGACAGTGTACTGCCTGATAGTAAGACAATATTGAGCTAATATTTCAAATAGAGTCATGCATTTGCCCAATTGAGTGTTTGTAAAGTATATCATTCACACTTGAAATATGCAATTGGGTATTCTTGTCTGAATCATTTGGTGATGCAAGAATGTAGCACACAGTGGGGTTTTCCAGCCTTGGACATTAATTTATCCTTGGTACGATTACTATTGGAGTTTTTGTACAGAAATGAATTAAGTGATTTTTCATCCAGAAGCTCGCAATCAGCATATTCTGTGATCCAGTCACGAATCTAAGGCATAAAAGGCAGTTTTGTGTGTGGGCACCACACTAAAGATTTTGCAGCAGTTGTCTGCATATAAGTGAGGTAGCAGGGATTAGGTGTGGGTAAGTTAGGAAGAAGAAGACAGCAGTAGATAGTGGGTGGAGTTTTGCCAAGCACGTAAAACCAAGAGCAGCAATGGGGACTTCAATGATGGCATGGGAATTGATTACAGCACCAAGGGTCTTCAGTTTCAGCATCAACAGCAACTTTATCTCCAGCAACAGCAGCAGAGCAGAGGCAGTCATCATGACTGACAAGATAAGTACTGACATTGAAAATGCTAATATATGTGAATTAATAGATTTGCTGCCAGAAAAGGACTTTAGCATGATTAAACAATCACAAAGTTTATGTGAAGCAGATAATATTAGTGGCCCAGATAGTCCAAGATCAGAATGTGGAAGTGTGGGCATGGAAGATTCAGTAGTGAAGTTAACGCAAATGATTTCAAAAGTAGCTAGGGATCTAAAGTCTAACATGGAGCAAATTAAGCCTGGATTAAAATTAAAGATTGATCATAGAAACACTGAATTAAACACTCAGTTATAGGAATTAGTATCCATAATTAATAATGACCATACAGAAATCATTGATTCTATAAGGCTAATTTCTAAACCTGAAATCAATTATGAGGTTTAAAATGTTGAAACTGAAATTAAGGAAATATTAACAAATGGGAAAATGGAATAGTTGAAGCAGGAAAGCTATTGGAAGAAATCAGCGGTGTTGACAACAAAGTTGATTCGGTAGAAAAACCAGTAGGAAATGAAGTTAACAAGATACAGATTAAGACATGTAAGACTGTGGAGGGCTGCGAGCCACAGGAAAATACACTTGAGGAGGTAACTAGGCAGATGAACAGTAAATTAACAGAGAAAATAGTTGATTGCCAGATTAAAGATGTAATAGGTGGAAATCTTGTTGAGGATGAAATCAGAGACAAATTAATGAAGTGGGAGCAGCAAATAGAAGTTGGATTTTTGCTAATGATAAGAATTTTGATTACAATGAGAATTGTCATAATAATAAGGGTTTTCAGCATAGGTATAAGGATTGCAGGCTAATGTTTACAGGGCTGGAGATTCACAGGCAGAAAAATAGTTAAAAGGGTTTGGGACATTGAAGTGGGTCCCATGAGAACAGTTGAGAAGTATGACTACAGGATAATATGATCTGGAATTGTCACTGTTTAAGTTACTTGTGATCAAAACTGTTTTCTGATGCCACCAGTGATTTCTTTCTTTTTTTTGTTTTGTTTATATATTTATTTATTTCATCACACAATTTCTATATTTAAGCCAGATTTCCTCTGTGGCAGAGCTAAAAAAAGCAAAATTTGCAGAATTTTAAAAATTATTGTTGAAACGTCATGAGGACGTACATCATTAAAACCCACTAATTACATGTGATTAAGAGTAACAAGGATTGATTGGATTTGATTTTTTTATTTTATTTATTTATTTATTGCTGCCCTTATTTTTGCTAAAATGCATTATGTCACACATTTCACTTGGAAACTTTATATGTATAACTCAATTTATTTGCACTGCACAGTGATCAGTTATTTCATTCCATTGTTGATTTGCTATAATTGTTGGAACTAAAGAAAAGTTAGATACAGACCTTCATGTTAATTGTCTCCTACCTGAAGGCACTTGAAAGCCGCATTCAGTTTCTGGTGGCATATAACAGCTTGGAGTTGAATTCATGCACTGGCATCCTGTTGGTACATCTGTGTACTATTGTAGCACAGGAAACTTCTTGGCTGTGATAGTCCAATATCTTGGACCACAGAGGACAGAAAAAACTGGCAGATTGTTGTGCCACTATATTGGTCATTTCACCCTAAGAGTTAATGTGCATTGACGACATGAAAAGATATTATTATGATTTTATGTTTATAAACTGATTTTTTACTGTTATACTTAGATGTAAACTAATACTACTAATGCAGTAAATCAATTATCAATTATCAGATACAATTAATATATCCTGACAAGACTCGTAAGTCCCACTTATGTTTGGTTATTTATTTACTGCATTAGCAGTATTAGTTTACATTAAGTATAACAGTAAAAAATCAGTTTATAAACACCAAAACATGATAATATGCATTACAATGCACTACTCTGTTTTTAGTAGCTTTGGTAATTCTCTCCCAAAACATTAAACCATT
This sequence comes from Schistocerca nitens, assembly GCF_023898315.1. Classification (NCBI taxonomy): domain Eukaryota; kingdom Metazoa; phylum Arthropoda; class Insecta; order Orthoptera; family Acrididae; genus Schistocerca; species Schistocerca nitens. The sequence continues at coordinate 302,967 of NW_026045703.1, forward strand.
CGGTATAGTTTTTCATAGATTGAGCAGGAAAGGGGAAATCAGTACTCAAGAACAATCAGATACCAAATAACTCATCTGCGTTGTCTAAAAATATCACATTTCTAAACACTAGCAGTTACGACAGGACCTATGTCATAAGTCATGGGCGGCATCTACATCAGCGAGGTAAAAAGAAACTAACAGCACACATAAACGTAGCAGTTGAAGTCTTAAATTATAGCGGTTATGAAGAGTATAGAATAGAAAGTGATATGAAACAAACAAAGCCTATAGAATGATCCAAATGTTGCTGGACCACTGAGAAGCATTTTTTCAAAATTCAGTAACTGTAAAAAAAATAAATTTTTGAGGAAAGGCATTCTTCAAATATCTTACTGAAATACTGAATGCATAAACCAGATAATCTGACATTAACACAGATTTAGTAGGCATGATTCTGTGTGTCTGACTTTTCAAAAATTTTCATTGTTTTCTTCAGAATAGAGGGCCAAATTCTCCAAGTTTTTACAAAATTTGAAAAAATCAGAGAGAGAAATTAAAAGTGAACATTGTTAATATACACATCCAAATTGATTTTTTCTTGTATTTTTTATCTTCAACATTATTTACAAAGAAAACTACTTTATTGTCAATTTTCACAGAAATATCATAATGTATTACTATATTACACTTTAGTATCACACTTGTCCACAAATGTTTGATAAGCAGATGTGTAAATTAGTGACAAATGCTATTGAAATACAATACAAATACTGGCTACAATACTAAACTGGAAATCTATTTAACACTTTCAACTATGTCCTTATAATATTCTTGTGGTATATTAAAATGCCTCATAAGTTTTAAGACATCCTCCCTCTTTTCCTTAGTGACCGTGTTCTCCTTTTCCAAGAGGGCACTTACCATAGGCCTATGTGAAGGGTGTCAGTGAACTGCTAGGCAACATCCTCAGCTGATGAGGTTTCAAACCGATTTTCTGCAGCAGCCATAGGATCTGCAACATGACAGGTTCCACCAAGGATGCAAACTAAACACTGCAGGAGTGTGGAGCTGCTTACAGCCTATCTTGTTCTAGGAAGTTCGTGTGGTGGAGAAAAAGTTGTGGATGTGCCAATTCAAAATTCGAGACAACTGAAATTATTAAGCAGCCAGACATCAGTAGAGCGGACGGCTGCATATTTCCATCATCCTAGCTACCAGCTATCCCTGTCCAATGGACCGCAAGTAATCGCAAGGCCGAAGCCTCACCAGACACTGATTTTCAGACTGTTGCCAGTCACAGACAATCTGGCTAGCCCACAAATAGCTTCGTTCCTACCCTCTCGTCTTTCATCATGACTAGCCTCTTGTATTCTAGGGCGAATAAACTTTCACAACTGTCCCTCTCTCTCTTTTTTATTTTGCAGAGAACTCGCTCACATTATCATTGACAACAATGTCCTAACATTGTTATTCTCCATTTAGATCTCTGAGAAGCAAACCACAGTTTGCTTTTATTGATTTTTGCTTTAACTGGCTGAGAGCAAATATCGAATTTTGGAAAAACTTGCTGTTTTTGACACCCTATAACAACAGCAAATATTGGGTTTTGACAAAATGGTTTCAACAGGTCATGTGTGGCAACAAGCTTGATTTGCAACTATAAAAATTTAAATTTTGAAAAACTGAGCATTTATCAACTTTCAAAAAAAAAAAAAGTTTCTCCAGTGGATTACGAGGGGGAACAGTTCAACAAAAGAAAGAGACAATCCCAAAATCTAACATTTAAACTGAAGGTCGTTGGTACTGTACACATACCCTATAGTGATCAAGATAGTGATAAAACTGTATTAAAAATGTACCACCATAATGTCCAGTCACTATATAACAAAACAGATGAATTAAATGTATTAAAAGTGAATGGATTGCAAAATGTTTCCATATTGTTCCTTTCTGAACACTGGCACTATATAAAATCAGTCAAAACATTCTCCCCCTAAACCTTTACTCAGGCTGAGATCTGCAGCCTTACTGCAGATACATGGGGGAGTAGATATCTGTTATAAAAATAATACAGAAGTCAGTAGTCTGCCAGTAAACCTCATATCCTACATTCTAAAATTCACAGAAGTTCTCCGGCACAACTTTCAGGATTAGTACTACTGGAAGAAAGGAGTAACAGAATGCACAAATTCCATTATTGACCAAATATTCATGTCAGAAACAACTTACAGATTAACAAGCAGAGTACTGAGCATGGGTTATAGTGATCATGAGACACAGCTGCTGTGTATAGAAATGCCAACAAGTAGTAGCAGTTCCAGAAAAGTAGTTGAAAAAAGAACCTTTTCTGAAGATAACATGAGACTTTTTAATCTCTTACTGGCGAAGGAAAACTGGGAAAGCATCGCCACTCGGAACAATGTTGATAGCATGTACATGAGTTTTCAGAGCATCTTTCTTCACTATTTTAATGTAGCATTACCAAAAGTAGTAAAAACTGTAAAACCTAACAATAATAAGCAATGGGTAACTAAAGGCATAAAAATTTCCAGTGAGAGAAATAGATTTCTGCAGTACTCTTGTAAGAAATATAGAGTAACCCAAGAATTCACAGATTATTCAAAAGCCTACAAAAGAATCTATGGTAGAGTAGTCAAAGAGGCAAAAATTGTGTGGAATGACAATTTGATAAGAAACTCATCTAACAAAATGAGATCCACATGGAGAGTTATAAAGAAAGAAAATTGTGGCTCAGTGCCAAAGAAAAAGAATGTATCATTAACACTAGAAGGCTCAAAAGTCACAGACCCAAATTCAGTTGTGGAAAAATTCAATGAATACTTCACCTCACTAGCTGAAGACGTCATTCAAGTACACTGTCAAGGACCAGTTCCAAGTTTCTCCAGCAAGTCAGTGATATCGACTGCTTCTATGTACGTGTATGAAACAAACCCCAATGAAATTATAAGTAAAATTAAATCATTAAACAATAAAATGTCAAGTGGTCTTGATGATGTACCTGATTTCATATTAAAAGCATGTGCTCTCCACATAGCAAACCCATTGGCAAAAATTTTCAACCTCTCTTTAGAAACTGGTGTATTCCCAGATATTTTTAAAATAGCAAAAGTTTCACCACAGCTAAGAAAAGGTTCTTCTGAAAACATATCAAACTACCGACCCGTGTCATAGTTAAGTCCCTTCTAAAAAATTCTAGAAAAACTCTTCTATGACAGGCTTTTAAGTTTCATAAATAAATATGCACCTCTTACAGTACAACAACATGGTTTTAGAAAGTCTAAATCTACACAGACAGCAATTTTCGAATTCTTAGACTGCATTTTAAAATCCCTTGATCAACATAAATTAGGTGCAGGTATCTTTGTAGATCTATCAAAAGCCTTCGATGTCCTGGACCATAATATTCTGCTCGAAAAATTAGAAAGACGAGGAGTAAGAGGTGTAGCACATAGCTGGTTGTGTTCATACATAAAAAACCGCAGGCAGAAAGTATCACTTCAGTATGAATTCAACAAAATGAATAAAACAAGAAACAACTCCTTTCTTTCTAGGAAATTACCAATAAAATATGGTGTACCACAGGGCTCAATCTTAGGTCCACTACTCTTCTTGATTTATGTGTACGACTTAGTTGAAGATATGAGCCCCACAAAAACTATCCTGTTTGCTGATGACACCAGCATATTGCTCACTGGATCCAGTCCACGAACTTTGCGGTCCACAGCAGAAAGTTCTATGAAAAGACTCTCTGAGTGGTTCACAAAAAACAAACTCATTATAAATACTGAAAAAACTGTGTGTGTCAATTTTCATTTAATTCCTCCAACTAATCAAATGTCTATTCAAGCCCAATTAAAAAATGATCCCCTAGAAAATGTAAGTGTCACAAAATTCTTGGGTCTTCGGGTTCAGCAAGACTTAAAGTGGGACACACATATAAATAACTTGTGTAGAAAACTATCATCTGTGTGCTATGGTCTAAGAATTTTAAAGGCTACAACAAGCAAAACAACAGTACTGCAGGCATACTATGCACAGTTCCACTCACTAATCAGATATGGGATCATTGTCTGGGGATACTCAACTCACTGTGTAAAGGTTTTTAGAATGCAAAAAAGACCTTTAAGAATAATTTGTGTCCTTAAAAAGATGATGTCCTGTAAATCCCATTTTACTGAGCTTGGTGTCCTAAATGATCCAAGTTTATTCATTTATGAAACTATCTTGTTCGCTAGGGACTACCTCCTGAAAACAGGCAAACTGCTACAGAACAAAAGTGTACACAACTATAGTACCAGAAGGGAATCAAATATACATCAAAAATATCACAGAACAACCACCTATCAGAGGAGCATAATTAACATTGGTGTAATACTACACAATAAGATACCAGAGGAAATAAAAAATACTACTCATTCAATATTTAAAGCTAAACTAAAGGCATTTCTAATAAAGCACTGTTTCTATTCTGTCAGAGAATTTCTGAATAAGCAACAAAATTAATTGTAGTAGGTACCTAATTTTAATTGCTAATACTATGTATTATTGTAACTTATCTTTGACCTGTCCAATATCAATTGTACAATTTGTGCTATATGATAAAACTGGACCAATAAAAAATCAAATCAAATCAAATTGTTGAGCTTAGCCACAGTCTTCAGGGCTGTTTCCAGAATTGTGCGCTGACATGAAACATCATGCAGATTAAAACTTTGTGCTGGTTGGTTGATTGATTTGGGAGGAGGGGATCAAACAGCAAGCATTAGGGAACAGCGAGGAAAGAAGTTGGCCGTGCCCTTTCAAAGGAACCCTCACGGCGTTTGCCTGAAGCAATTTAGGGAAATCATGGGGAACATAAGTCAGGATAACTGGATGCAGTTTTGAACCGTCATTCTCCCTAATGCAAGTCTAGTGTGTTAATCACTGTGCCACCTCGCTCGGTATTTGTGCTGAGCTAGGACTCGCCCAACTGAGCTATCCCTGCACAACTCATGGCTCATGCTCACAGCTTCACTTCCACCAGTACCTCATCTCCTACCTACCCAAGATCACAGAATTTCTCCTGCATAGCTTGTGGCACTAACTGCTCTGGGAAAAAGGATATTGTGAAGACATGGCTTAGCCACAGCCTGGAGGCTTATTTCCAGAATGAAATTTTCACTCTACAGTGGAGTGTGCACTGATATGAAACTTCCTGGCAGATTGAAACTGTGTGTTAGGCTGAGATTTGAACCTGGGCAAGTTCTCTACTGACTGAGGTATCCAAGCACAGCTGACAAGCGATCCTCACAGCTTTACATCTAACAGTATCTCATCTCCTGCCATCCAAACTTCACAGAAATTCTCCTGCATAACTTGAGGGATTACGCCCCTGGAAAAGAGGATACTGCAGAGACATAGCTTAGCCACAACCTGGAGGATTGAAATGTCTACCCTACAGCAATCTGTTGATATGAAACTTCTTGGCTGATTAAGACTTTGTTCCAAACTGGGACTCCAACGTGGGACCTTCGGCAAGTGATTTGCCAACTGAGTTATGCAAACATGATGCTAAGTATACTAATACTTATTCATTCCCATTTTAGTTTGGATCCTTCATGGCCACCATGTGTCAAGTATTTGAGTTTGGGGCCTGAGAAATACAGGCCATCTTTAGGAAGATTCGTTAACAGCAGTGTTACTTCCAGTGTACATTTGTGAATTATCCCACTAATGGAAGCCGTTGAGGGAGGTGGTACCTATATGTCATAATTAACCCTCGTAAATCAACAATGAACTCTCATGAAGTATAAAATAAACTTTTCTTTAGATGGAGTTAAGTGATGGGTGTAATTTCTCCTGTTTTGCAATTGATGGCACATTGAATTCTGCCTGTACCATGCTAGTGAAAAAGTTGCCGAGACATCTGTAAACATAGCAAAGAGGTTAGAAATCGTATTTTAAACAAGAACTAGTAATTGGTATTCTGGCAATTTATATTACGATTCTCAAGATCATACAAAAACATGGTGTTTATACTTTTTCCACTAGGTACTAGAAATTTAAAGCCCCAGAAAGAATTTTAGTTAATACTTTCTACCGAATATTTTAATGGGGTAAAATTTTCTCTGTGCACCGAACTTGTCTACGTCTTCCACCAATTTGAAAACTAAACACGCTAACTTTTCGTCCTGACAAGTTAAGTCCCTTTACGATCACACAATAATTACACTTAACGCCAGCACAGTTCAGGAACTATACCCCTTTTTTATGTAACAGAACCTTCGTTATAGCTGCCACTGCATGTTTCTAAAATACAAGGTAAGTGCAGGAAGGTGCACTCGTAAACCGTTGTATTTGACTTTTTTAAAAAGTAATGTTAACCATGAAAAGCGTTACTGAAAATTAGTGTGTTTAGTCCAGAAGCGTTTGCATTTCGTTTGAAGAGTTTTGGGAAGCTCTGACTCATTCCTCCATTTTACTCGTGGTCCCACGGATGATAAAGATAATCTGTACAACGTATTTCCTGAAGCATGTAGTTACTAACTGCAAACGTTTCATCGTGCTATGAATTTGAGGGTAAGAAAATAATGGAATGTAATTTACGTAACTAATAAGCTAGGATAAAAAGATTTACATGAGGCCTACATCCAATTACTAGCAATTCTTTTACGGTATTCTTAGAACGCCAACCCTCCTCCATTCTTGGGACCGGCAACAGCAACTGTAGAGCTACCAAAGTCGCTCTGCAACTGCTGTAGGCAGAGTTAAAAGGTTTCACTAAACCACCACGCAAATAACACGTTAATAACTAAATGAAACCACATCATCTACAGTGGTAAAGGCAGTGTTAATCAATCACAAATTAAACGTGGCAGTTTCGTAGTTTATCGGCTGCAGCGGTACCGATAGCTAGCGAGCGCAGAATCACTGAAATGAAATTTATTGTCCTTATCTTTCCTTAAACCTATAATATCTTGTTTTAGTTAATTCATTTTGAGTTTTAAACTCAATAGATACAGATTATGGTACATTATTTGTGTAATAAACTGCACAGAAGTGGACGGAGATCCCGATACGTTGTGTTTATCAACCGCTATACGAGATGGCAGCATGTGCATAATATTCTTGTGATGTAAATGATGTCCAAAGCTTTTATCACCCCTCCCCCTCCATCTCTTGTGCCTTCTTTCAGTGTCTCTGCGCTCCCTCCTGCCCTGTCTTCCCTTTTCCTCTCCCGCCCCATGTGTCTCCTGCCTCTTCGTGAACCCACGGTTCCCCTCCTCCCTTCCTCCCGCCGCTTCCCCAGCTGCCCCATGCTCTCCCCTCCTTTTCCATCCTCTCTGCCCTTTCCCTCGGCAGGTCCCACCTGGTAGTTTTATTCTTCGTCGTGTGTGCTCCGAGTGGGTTTAAAGTGTGTTGTTTCGGAGTGTTTTTAATACTGTGGCCGACTTTTAACCTGTGCCTGTGCATCTAGTGACTTCCATGTGTTTTAAGAATCACCAATTGTGTTTTTTAACTTTCTGGTGACTTTTTTAACTGTCCCCAATGACCGTCTACATATCAGTGTATTTTTACCTCCATTTTCTCCCCTTACTCTGTTTTATGTTCCCCCTTTTTACCTCCTTATGTATGTATTATTTTATTCTTATTTTAATTGTCATATCACTCGGCTGAAGAGCGGCGGATTGTGCTGCTGACAGCCCTCCCCTGCCCGTATGGGGCAGGGGAATGAAATCACAATTAAAAAAAAAAAAAAAAAAAAAAAAAAAAAAAAAAAAAAAAAAAAAAAGACTTTTATCACGATGCAAGCCTATTGGAGTGTATTTATCATCTTTTTTTAATAAATGTGTGTCGAGATAAAATGAGAAAACAGATACACTGCACATGTTGAGCACGTTTTCAATTTTTATTTGCATATTTCGCAAATAATGGGAACGGAAATCTCCCAAAAAATTGCAGTTGGGACTCCCTCTGAAGTGATAATTAATTATGTGCGTATTAGTTTGATTATAAACCTCTACAAACGAAGGGGAGTGCTTAAAGATTATGAGTTTTGTACCCTTCAACTATTGTGCTGGTATACTATATTAGGAGCCACTACTGTATTTGAACGCATACGGTACTGAATGTTCATTAGAGTGCGGAATGTTGTCATAAACTAATTTATTGTCCGTACATAATGGACCAGAGGTGTTTCCTTAAAAGTTATTTGTCTGCGTTATTATTACTATGTAAATGATGTCCAGGGGAATGAGAGGCAGGTGTTCGTTACTAGGCCTACGTAATAGCGCTTCAGTTTTAACAGCGTTTCTTGCATAGTATGAGAAAAACAAATTGCATTCATTTTGATTAGGGCTTTTTATGTGACTTTCACTGCCGAATTATAAGTTGTATTTTTGTATCACCGGATACTGTTAGCACCGTAAGAGATCAGACTTTTCTTTTTTTTTTTTTTTTTTTTTAAATAAACGTGTTGTACTGCTATAGCCTACACGCTGTATTCATTAATGAGCAGTTGTCATTGGAAAGGGTATTCCTGTACGAAACGTTATCATAGCTAATATTTGTTCTGAGATATTGAGATTACTGGTACAACATCTCTGATTCTAAGCATATTACAATAAATTGACATAGCACAACAGTGATTAATTATTTAATTCTGTCGTAATGTCGATGACACCTTCGTCATACAGCCACGTGGAAAAGACCAGCTGAATTATTTTCTTATGCATCTCAATTCCGTATACGAACATCAGTTTTACATGGAAGTCTGGATTATTTCCAGAATGATGTTTTCACTCTACGGTGGAGTGTGCACTGATATGAAACTTCGTGGCACATTGAAACTGTGTGCCGGACTAAGATTTGAACCTGGGACTCTCACATTTTGTGGGCAAGTTCTCTACTAACTGAGCTATCCAGGCACAGCTTACAGCCCATCCTCACAGTTTTATTTCAGCCAGTATCTCACCTCCTGCCTCCCAAACTACACAGAAACCCTCCTGTATAATTTGCTGGACTTCTCTTCTGGAAAAGAGAATACTGCAGAGACATAGCTTAGCCACAACCTGGAGGATTGAAATTTCCACCCTGCAGCAGAGTGTTGATATGAAACTTCCTGGTAGATTAAAACTTTGTTCCAAACTGGGACTCCAACCTGGAAACTTCCACCAAGTGCTCTATCAACAGAGCTATGCAAGCATGATGCGAAGTATACTAATATTTATTCATTCCCATTTTACTTTGGATCCATCATGGCCACCAAGTGTCAAGTATTTGAGCTTGAGGCCACAGATATACAGGCCATTTATAGTCCGATAAAATTCTTATTACTTTTTTAATAATTGAGAATGAAAAATGACATGTGGTGCCAGAAACAGGGTCAGTGTTGAATGGACAGCACAATAAGGCTAAAGGTGGGGTTGAGTGCACCACATGTGGTTACCTGGATTGGAATTTTAATGTGTTTGTGCCCAATGTGGGCTCTGTTGAGAGAAAGAGGCAGATTTCAATACACAAGTGTTGTGGAAAAACTCTCACATACTGTAACTGTGGTCATTGGTGGGTACAGCTTCTGAAGGAGCTGCTCATTATATCCCAATATAAGACTGAGTGCTCAGTAAGATCAGCTTTAACTCACAATTGGTGTGAAATACGGATTTGTGGCAACACTGATGTGCCATAACATCTCTGGCGCGCAAAAACTCTTTGGGCCAAGGCGGCCATTATGTTCTGTCTATGTGATAGGTGGTGGTTAGTGTTTAACGTCCCGTCGACAACGAGGTCATTAGAGACAGAGCTCATGCTCGGGTTAGGGAAGGACTGGGAAGGAAATCGGCCATGCCCTTTAGAAGGAACCATCCCAGCATTTGCCTGAAGCGATTTAGGGAAATCACGGAAAACCTAAATCAGGATGGCTGGAGACGGGATTAAACCGTCGTCCTCCCGAATGCGAGTCCAGTGTGCTAACCACTGCGCCACCTCGCTCGGTGTCTATGTGATACTTTCGATGTGTAATGACGTATATCTGAAGTGTGACAGTAAAAATGTGCTCATTGTTTTAACAAGTGGATCAACGGGTTGTTATTTATAATGATAAGGGCCCAAATACCCACATTGGTGATCCCGATGACAGTTTGTGACGCTCTTCCCATGTTCTACGTGAGTTTAATAACAATAACAATCGTGTGCGTACGAGTGAACCGCCTGTATCGCCATGTGGCCTACGCAACAAGGTGTACCACCGTACGATTTCTACGGTCAGAATCCGACCATGCCACCCACCTGCACTACACATGGACTCTATACATCGAACATTTCGAGGCCCTCCGACCTGCGAGTGGATTGCAGTACCACAACACTCACAGACAACGCATACGTACCGCCCACCATCTTGCCTCAAGGTCGTTCTTTCGAACATACGGGACAAAGTGTGAAAAGAGATCCGGACATTCCACCGCTAACGTCGCACGCTCAGGGGTGCGCAACCTCCCTCAGAACTTTGCACCAACTTTCAGAGCAGTGCCACTACACGGTTGCTACATCATCTGCGCTTCGAATTGGTTCTGCGCCTGGCCATGCACAGCCTCAGTCTTCTGATCGGACAGCAATAACAACTGATCCAAGGGGTGTAACAGTTTACGGGCCACCGGGCCTGCTTGCCCCCCCCCCCCCCGGCAGACGCCATATTGACTACTCCCACACCTGTGGCTCTTACACACCCAGTGGTCGTGGATCCAAACCAACTAAGTTAACTAAACTGCCGACTTTTGCAAAAACGCAGCCCAACACATGGTTCACGTTAGTCGACTCTATTTTCGCCGCCACAGGCATTGACTCAGAAGATTCACATTTCGTGTGTTTGGTGGGACATTTGCATGACCATTTGGATTTGATTAGCGACATTGTGATCAGCCTGCCGCCTTCACCAAAATATACGAACGCGAAAAGACTCATTTGTGAAAGACTTTCTCGAGCTCCGGACGAGATTATTCATCATATCATTCACGAGGAACACCTGCACGACCTCACCCCATCGGGACTATGGCGACGGCTTCGCGCTCTCGCACTTGTGGATTTGCTACCCGATACAGCGTTATGGTCGATGTGGCTCGTCAAAATGCCGGAAGCATTACAACTACAGCTCCTACTGCTCACCAATAGCACCTTGGACGAGAAGCTTTCGGTCGCAGATCGAGCTTTCAGAATTATTAACAGGCGAGCGCACAGCATGGAGACTGGGGGTAGCGATCTCAACAGCACGCCACCCCCCCCCCTTCCCCCTCCAGGATTCGGGCAAGCTCTCTTCCTCAGCGCTCATGCTACGACAGCAGTGACATCTGCCTGCCGTTGCGGGGAACCAGATACAGCCTCCACGACATCCGCCATGACAACCGACACTGCACTGCAGCATTTCACAACGGACAGAGCCGACACCAGGAGCTCTACATCACACCCGCCTAACGCAGCCTGGCTGCTGTGTTGGTTCCACGCCAACTTCAGCAACACGGCCAGGAAACGTCGCCGCCCTTGCGCGGCGGGAAACGCTGCTCACGAGGCACCACAGGTGCAGCGTCTGGCGCACAGGAAAAAAGATGCCTTACAGCAGCAACAGCATCTAACACAGTAAGCGCCGACGGTTGGCTATTCGCTCTTAACCTCGTCTCAGGAACTAAATTCCTCATTGACAGTGCTGATACAAGTGTAATACCCCCAGCTCTCGTACCTACCGTGTTAACTTCCTCGCCCAGACTGTTAGGTGCGACTAATGACTCTCATATCAAAGTGTTAGGTACGGTGCCTTTAATGCTCAAACTGTCAAAAGACTTGAAGCTTTCGTGGACTTTTCATGTGGCACAGGTGACTTGTCCGGACTGAGGCATTGACTTTCTGCGACACCACAAATTTTTGCTAGACATTCCGCGAAGTACATTAGTCCACCAACCTTCGCAAAAGACTATTGCCCTTACGGCCACTGTGTCTGTATCACCCATTCGGTCAACAAACATTGACATTTCATTATTGCAAACCGAATGTGCTCTTCTTGCGGCCAAGTTAACTAGTAAAAGTTGCGATGTGCTACTACAACGACAAGAAATCAGTGAACTCAAGCAAACGCAGGCCAAGCTTACCTCCCTTATCGAGCGTACCGAACAGACATTACAGAGTACGAAATCCGAACTCGCCTCACTTCGAGGTATTCGCTCTTTGCACAAACCGGCGTGCACTCAAATCATTGACTCATTGCACGAGTGTTCAAACGCTAACAACACAACCCACGCACATAGCATGTTATCAATCACGAGCGGCGCATGTCACAAACTCAATACAACTGAGGGCCCTCTGGTCAGACATCAACCACGACGCCTGAATCCACACAAACTCAAAGTGGCGAAAGCAATAATCTCGGACCTATTGAAAGCAGGCATTGTACGCACATCCTCCAGTGACTGGTCGTCACCGATTCATCTCACACCGAAGAAGGATGGTTCCTACAGACTCTGTGGCGACTATAGATGTCTCAATGACCGCACAATCATGGACAATTATCCTCTACCAAACATTCAGGACTTCGCTTCTCAGTTGGCAGGCGCTAAAATTTTCAGTGTGGTAGACTGTGAGAAAGCGTATCACCAAGTACCAATGTACGAACAAGATGTCCCTAAAACGGCCATCACCACATCCTTCGGCATCTTCGAATATGTTTACGTGCCTTACGGATTGAAAAACGCCGCCCAAACCTGGCAGAGGTTCGTAGATACAGTGTTACGACCCCTACCTGTCTGCTACGTGTACCTGGATGACATTTTGATCTTTTCTTCCTCTCGGGAGGAACACGAGCTTCACATCTGGGCGCTGTTTGACACATTACAATCCCACGGTGTGATCGTCAACAAAGACAAATGCAAACTGAGACAGGATTCTGTTGCTTTTCTGGGACACATAGTTTCAGCCGATGGTATCCGGCCCACACAAGAGAAAATAGACATTATCAAACAGCTGCTGATACCAGAGACATACCATGAACTCCGCCGGTTCTTAGGAATGATCAATTTTTTCCGCCGCCACATTCTAAGAGCTGCCGAACTACAGGTCCCCTTCACAGAAGCACTGCGTTGGCCACAAACGTCAGGCGACAGGCGCGTGCCGTGGACAGAGGTCACGCGTGCGTCTTTCAAAAAACTCAAAACCGCACTTGTGGAAGCCATCATGCTTGCCCATCCACACCCGGATGCAACACTTTCGCTCACCACGGACGCTAGCGAAATATCTATCGGCGCAGTACTTCAACAACAGAGAGGAGAGGTGGTGCAACCTCTTAAGTTCTTTTCAAAAAAACTTTCTCCCTCTCAGTGCAAATGGTCCGCTTTCGACAGAGAGCTCTTAGCTGTCTACGAAGCCATTAGATATTTCTATGAAGACGTCGAGGGACACCCCCTCACTATCTTTACAGACCACAAACCTATCGCCCAAGCACTCACAAACCCTCCAGCCGACCCACCTTCTAGGAGGTTCCGTTATTTCGACCTCATTTCACAATACACAACTAATGTACAATACGTTTGAGGATCCGACAACATAGCCGCTGATTATTTTTCCCAGATCTCGGGCATATCTTCCTCAATCGACTTCGACGCTCTTGCTTGAGCGCAAACAACTGATGACTCCTTGGCGAGCCTTTTATCTGACAATAATCACTCTCTGCGCCTGGCGCACAAGATGATTCCCGGCACATGCTCGGAGCTATGGTGTGACACTTCCACTGGCGTGCCACGCCCCCTCGTCCCCTCCTCTTTGCGTCGCTCGGTGTTTGACGCACTGCACAGTCACACCCACCCGAGCATTCGCGAAACTATGCGCATCATCGCTGAGCGTTTCGTATGGCCTTCGGTTCGCAAAGACTGTCGCTACTGGAGTCGCACTTGTATTTCGTGCCAGTGGTCCAAAGTCGGACGCAACTGCACGCCCCCTCAGGCGTCTTCCGCTCTCCTTCTGGCAGACTCCGCCACATCCACATCGACATTGTCGGCCCCCTCCCCCAGGTGGATGGTTACCGATATTTGCTTACTTTTATCGACAGAACAACTAGATGGGTCGAGGCAACCTCTCTAGCCGATATTTCGGCCGAAACAGTCGCCAACGCTGTTGTCTCCACATGGGTCGCACGTTTCGGCTGCCCCGAAACCATTACTACAGACCAACGCCGTCAATTCGAGGCTGTTCTCTTCACAAAAATGTGCGAGCTCTTCGGCGTCGGCCGCATTCGTACTACAGCCTACCACCCCCAATCAAACGGCTTAGTGGAATGATGGCACCACACATTAAAGACAGCGCTAATATGCCACGAAGAACGGTGGTTACACGCCCTCCCGTGGGTACTGCTAGGCCTCCGTTCTGTATATAAAAATGACCTGCAGTGCTCGGTGGCCGAACTGCTCTATGGTGAGCCGTTGACCCAACCAGCCGAGTTTGTCAAGCCTTCATCGCTCCAAGATACCATCAAATACACCGTGCTAATCGAGAACATACGACAGACGATATGAGCGCAGAGAGCTCCCACTCCGAAAGCACACACTCCGCCTAAAACATTCGTGCACCAGCAGTTAGACACGTGTGAAGCTGTGATGCTTAGGGACGATACAGTGCACGCCCCCCTGCAACCCCCATACACAGGCCCTTACAGGGTACTTAGGCGCTCGTCGAATACATTCGACATCTGTATCAGAGGCAAACCCTCGGCAGTGTCAGTGTCTCGACTGAAGCCACCGTGGGTCACTGCAGACGACAACAACTCCAGCGATCCGACGCCACCGACCAGGACGGACGACGACTTCCACACCGCCGCCTCCTCAAGGGACGACACACCAGCCACGCCCCCTTCCCCAACTCTGGGAACCCTCGCTGGGCAGAGTCCGGGGTCCACGTCCTTCACCCCACCCTCTCCTGCTACACCCGTCACACACTTCTCACCTGACATTCAACAACCCACTATCAGTCTCCATTGACGTCTCACACTTTTCACCGTCTGACATCTGTATAACTACCACAAATGATTCTCTCTTAGTCATCCACGCTCCCCCCTGCTCTGCCGACGATGACACCTTCCAACTTTCCATTCTCCACTCCTCACTGATCCCCAATTCCTTAGATCGTTCCCTCATTCAATCTTTCACTGACGCCACGGGGGCACTGTACGTGTTGTACCCCATGCCTCTGTCTATTCCCCCCACCCTCTCTGTCTCCTCACAAACCAATCACCACATACTCCCACCGGTGTGCCACCGTGATTACATTTTTTCATCCAAAAGGGCTCGAACCCTGGCCCCGCCCCGCCTAGTTCCCCCTCCGGACGAAGATGGCACGACACCCGCACCCTCCCCCCACAACAGCCAGAGCCTTGTGCTCCACACTGCAGGGGGGGGGGGGGGGGCTCTGTGGCAACACTGACATGCCATAACATCTCTGGCACACAAAAACTCTATGGGCCAAGGTGGCCATTATGTTCTGTCAATGTGATACTTTCGATGTGTAGTGACGTATATCTGAAGTGTGACAGTAAAAATGTGCTCATTGTTTTAACAAGTGAATCAACAAGTGGTCTATGTGATACTTTCGATGTGTAGTGACGTATATCTGAAGCGTGACAGCGTGCTCATTGTTTTAACAAGTGGGTCAACGGGTTGTTATTTATAATGATAAGGACCCAAAAACCCACAGATTGTTTGATAGCCTCACTGAAAAGTGCACAATAGTTTACTTCAAAATAGCATGCCTTATTAATCAATAGAATAATATTTAGATATGTTCTATTTGTAAGGTGTAATTTTGATAGAATCACAAATCTACCATATTTTGTGACTGAAAGAGAACCAGTAGATGTAGAACCAAGTGTAAGGTCTGAAAATGACTGAAATCGTAAGACACGAAACTGCTGTAGTAGCCTTAATGTAATGAGAGCATAAATTTGAATTAATGGCAGTTTTATAAAGGGCTTGAAGTAAGTCAGTGCAAGTTAGTAATGAGAAGGAAGCAAGCCTATTTAAGGTGGCGTGTCCTATTCCACATGGGTTAAATGTTTTCTTGTGCTTGGAGCAGCAGACATTTTGCATCAAGGCTTGGTAAATTTTCAGTGTGAGTGAGGCAGTACAACTCTGTTTTTGAGCAGATTGTTGTGCAGATGAACTTAAAAATTTTCATGAGTGTGACAGGTGGACATATACTTCTAATTTTTCATGAGAGATGTACTTCATATAGGCAACAGCATCTAATGTTGTGTTGGGTTTGATTTTCTGAAAGAGTGATTTGTATTTACTTTATTCACAACCATAGAACAAAACTGGAACTTCAGTTTCTCATAATAACATATATTAAGCTCTGGTCTGAGACTACATCAGAAACTTTATACACTGTTACAAAACCTGTGTTCACTGGTTATTTTAGAATCAGTTTGTGTAATCATTGTCTAAACAAACTACTACTTGAGGGCATGCAACATAGTGTAATTATAACATTTATTTGGCCAGCATTGTTTGAAAATGTATAATTAATGAATAAATTACATTATTAAAATGGTTCAAATGGCTCTGAGCACTATGCAACTTGACTTCAGGAGGTCATCAGTCGCCTAGAACTTAGAACTAATTAAACCTAACTAACCTAAGGACGTCACACACATCCATGCCCGAGGCAGGATTCGAACCTGCGACCATAGCGGTCGCTCGGCTCCAGACTGTAGTGCCTAGAACAGCATGGCCACTCCGGCTGGCTTACATTATTCATTCAAGCTATTCACACTGTTCTACCTGCATTTACAAGTTGTGGGCTGCTTATTTGTAGGGTAGAGCCCACAAACATTAATTTGTAAAGAACACAAAACTACTGATAAGAAGAGTAATAAAAGTAAGACTGTGTTACCTGACTCTACAACATCAGCTGAGAGCCATTGCTATTCAGTTAGGTATCACACATGTTAGCCCAGGAGTATACAGTGTGAGAACATAAACATGTGTGAACAGCACCACCTCGCTCATTGAGGAAGGTTACAGGATTGTTGCATATGTTACAAAGATTTCTCATATGCACGATTCAAATTGTTCAGGAAGTGTTGAGATGGCATAAAATTTTAAAGATCTGTTAAGTCATTCAGATTATGTAGGGTGGTATGCTTTGGAAGTGGGTAGTCCAGTTGGCCCTTGGCCACAGTTTGACATTGATCATTCATCCAAGTAAGCTGTTTGTGACTATACTCGCATATAATGCTGTGGCTTAATCGGAGCTATATTTTAATTTTGATGCATCTGCTTTCACAAGGTGGCTCTGTCTTTGATGGAGTACAATATGCCTATGACAGGGCTGCAATAGGAGATTTTGAGTAGAGGAATGGGAGAGGTCTTGCACATGGTTTTTCCATTGGAATATTATGAATTTACCAAGGGATTGTAGGCAGAAGCCTATGGTAGAGAAGGATCATGCATATATTATATGCAGAGCTAAGACCCTGCACATTTGCCTGCCATGTTTGCAGATATGATCACAGGCCAGGTGTGGCCCCTTCATTACTTCAGACAGCTGTTTATCAACTCCTTCAATGAGCTGATTATCGCAAAGTCTTCTGCAGCCACCACAGCATCTGGGAGCAGTCTGTGCCACTATGTGGTATGCAGATTGTGGTAAACAGAACTGCAGTTGTGGTGGACCTACTCACCCCTCTGCACAGTAACTTGTCCACACATTGGGCTGCAAAAGTACTTAGGTTGCTGCCAAGTCCATCAACGGCCAGTTCAACTCTGGCCTTCAGCCGCTCCTTGAGATTTCACTGTGGACTTCAACTGATGTCGCTGCTGCAACCCAGCCAACAGGCTACCTTGTGTCTTCACCGGGCTTCCAGTTGCTGCCAAGTGACTGCCAAGCCAGAAGATGACACTTCCTCAGCTTATCGCCACTACTGATGATCAGGGACTTTGTCCCAGTGGGCACTGGTTATGAATCAGCACAGGTCAATTCCATTATATTTTTGTACTGCCATAGAACGGCATTTCAGTTTCATTCATGTGTGAATTTTGTTCTTGAACTGTACTTGAGATAATGTTCAATAAAAAAACAGTGTTAGCACAAGTGTGTCAGACACTAACTTGTTACACCACTCGGCAGAACACTTCAGTTGGTAATGAGTATATTAGTTTCCTTCTTGGTGCTCTTCTTTCACCTGGCATATATTTTAGTTGGTGTCATGGATACTGGTTTAGTGATACATGTGACACTCATCGTTTTTGTGGATTCTCAGTGCAATGGCTCTTCACTGTGACCACTACAGGCTCTATTTTCCTACAAGGCTGAGAACAAATATAGACCTTGCAGTAGGAGCTACTTGCATATGTTGGTCAAGCACACTGTGGATTTCCATATCACCCTGTGGAGATGCCTCATCCTCCGCCACCACCACACCACCACCTCCACCACCACCATCACCACCACCACCACCACCACCACCACCACCACCACCACCACTGACATAGCCACTACCTCCATCAGTGCCTCAACGGCCATCACTTTCATGGTTGGGCCTCTCCATGATGACACCCCACTGCCATCATCGGCATTGCCATGGCTGTCCCTCTTGTGGCCTGCCCTCTCCATGGTGCTGCTGCTGCCAACACTGCCATCACTGGCACCACCACAGCAAACCCTCTCACAGCTGTAGCTCATGCGGCTGTCTCGCTCTAGTGATGGGAACAACTGAATGAAAACAGTCAATTCAATCAGTTGTTGGAAAACAATTGACTCATTTGGTTGTAGTTTTACATGTCAGTTGAATTATTCATTCATTCCTGTGACTGAAACCAGTCTATGGGAGCAACTTAATGAAAACAGTCGACTCAGTTGGTTGCACTATTCATTCGTTCTTTTGAGTGAAACCAGTTTGTAGGAGAAACCAAATGAAAATGACCAAGTCAGTCACTGGCAGTTTTACGTATCAATTGGATTATTATTCTCTCATTTGTTTTGAGTGAAACCATTCTGTGTGGACAATCAAACAGAAATGGTTACCCAGTCCACCATAGTTTTGCATATTGACTGAATTATACTATTCATTCTTTCTTTTCAAGTGAAGCCAGTCTGTAGTTTTTCTGTCGGTTGAACCATATACATATATTTCTTCTCTCAGATGAAATCACTGTTTCCTTTGTTTTAGTTGATTGAGCTCTCCATTCATTCTTCTGAGTGAAACCAATCTGTAGTACTTTCATCAGTTGAACTAAAGGGGTAGTACACAACCAGGGTACCCATACCATGGAGGGTAAGATCTTCCCCATGGGTATGTAAAGACATCTCCGGGGGTACTCCAAACTTAAAATAAACATTATACATGTTGTTGTTGTTGTGGTCTTCAGTCTGAAGATGGGTTTGATGCTGTTCTGTGCAAGCCTCTTCATCTCCCAATAATTACCACAACCACATTATATTCATTTATTTATGTACTGAATAGACTAACTCGTATTTACATCATTTAAAATTGATTAACATACTGCTGTGGATTAAGTGATTCCAGACAAAATTAATATGTAACTACCTTCTTTATTGCTAAATAGTGTATAGGTAATAAATGCGTCAGGGTTCAAATATTACTATGGGTCTTTTTTTAAATTTTTTTTGTTCAGTTCAAATACCTGCATCATTTAAACATAAAATTCATCAAATATATGCTAATTAACACATATCTAATTATTCCTTTTATGAAATATGCATGTCCTCATATTGCATGCAAAATTCCAGAGTTCACTTCAAAGCAATTTCTTAATTAAAAATATTTTTATAAAATATTGTTAATACACATATGACTTTTTAAATTTAAGTGATCTTTGTTAACAATATACACTCCTGGAAATTGAAATAAGAACACCGTGAATTCATTGTCCCAGGAAGGGGAAACTTTATTGACACATTCCTGGGGTCAGATACATCACATGATCACACTGACAGAACCACAGGCACATAGACACAGGCAACAGAGCATGCACAATGTCGGCACTAGTACAGTGTATATCCACCTTTCGCAGCAATGCAGGCTGCTATTCTCCCATGGAGACGATCGTAGAGATGCTGGATGTAGTCCTGTGGAACGGCTTGCCATGCCATTTCCACCTGGCGCCTCAGTTGGACCAGCGTTCGTGCTGGACGTGCAGACCGCGTGAGACGACGCTTCATCCAGTCCCAAACATGCTCAATGGGGGACAGATCCGGAGATCTTGCTGGCCAGGGTAGTTGACTTACACCTTCTAGAGCACGTTGGGTGGCACGGGATACATGCGGACGTGCATTGTCCTGTTGGAACAGCAAGTTCCCTTGCCGGTCTAGGAATGGTAGAACGATGGGTTCGATGACGGTTTGGATGTACCGTGCACTATTCAGTGTCCCCTCGACGATCACCAGTGGTGTACGGCCAGTGTAGGAGATCGCTCCCCACACCATGATGCCGGGTGTTGGCCCTGTGTGCCTCGGTCGTATGCAGTCCTGATTGTGGCGCTCACCTGCACGGCGCCAAACACGCATACGACCATCATTGGCACCAAGGCAGAAGCGACTCTCATCGCTGAAGACGACACGTCTCCATTCGTCCCTGCATTCACGCCTGTCGCGACACCACTGGAGGCGGGCTGCACGATGTTGGGGCGTGAGCGGAAGACGGCCTAACGGTGTGCGGGACCGTAGCCCAGCTTCATGGCGACGGTTGCAAATGGTCCTCGCCGATACCCCAGGAGCAACAGTGTCCCTAATTTGCTGGGAAGTGGCGGTGTGGTCCCCTACGGCACTGCGTAGGATCCTACGGTCTTGGCGTGCATCCGTGCATCGCTGCGGTCTGGTCCCAGGTCGACGGGCACGTGCACCTTCCGCCGACCACTGGCGACAACATCGATGTACTGTGGAGACCTCACGCCCCACGTGTTGAGCAATTCGGCGGTACGTCCACCCGGCCTCCCGCATGCCCACTATACGCCCTCACTCAAAGTCCGTCAACTGCAGATACGGTTCACGTCCACGCTGTCGCGGCATGCTACCAGTGTTAAAGACTGCGATGGAGCTCCGTATGCCACGGCAAACTGGCTGACACTGACGGCGGCGGTGCACAAATGCTGCGCAGCTAGCGCCATTCGACGGCCAACACCGCGGTTCCTGGTGTGTCCGCTGTGCCGTGCGTGTGATCATTGCTTGTACAGCCCTCTCGCAGTGTCTGGAGCAAGTATGGTGGGTCTGACACACAGGTGTCAATGTGTTCTTTTTTCCATTTCCAGGAGTGTATTATATAATATTGATAATTAATGATTTGTAATTAAAACTGGAATTTTGGATGTGATACATATTTAGAAACAAGGAGATACACATTTTTTATAAAAATAATGATTCGATATATGTTAATTAGCATATATTTGATGAATTTTATGTAAAATGATGTAGGTATTCGAAATGAAAGAAAATAAAATATCCCATTGAAAAAATCTGTGGTTACTTCTGCGACAATATATATGAAAGTTTTGGGTATTAACAACATTACAAAATGCTCTTCTCTTTGTGTGCTACCATTTACTAAAAACCAATTTTGATACCTAGAACAATTTACAAAATATGATGGATGTTATGAAGAATTCACTATAGCCATATCATTGTGTGTGTGGGCGGAAGTGAGAGTGATACATAAAATCTATTTTCTCAAGATTTGAGACAGATATAGACTTCCTCCCAAACAGTGAACTCATAGTGACCACTGTTATTTAATGCAAACTATTTGAATTTCATGTGGAGACATACATAATCCCTAAATGTCACAATAACTGTGACCTTTAAAGAAAAGGTAGGCAGTTCATCTTGAAACTGATATATGACAGTAAATAACAGAGGAATAAAAATTTTTTATCTACTAGTTTCCATAATATCATTTGATGAGCCCACCCTTTCCTTCTGCCAGAGTAGAGCACCGATGTGGGCAAACAATCTAAGTGTGAAGGGGACCACTCATGCACCCAAGTTGAGACTGAGGCACCTAGACGTGTGCCTCTACTTGTGTGTGTGGCAAGCACAGCCACATGGCAACTAGCCACAAGGTGAAAAGCCTTTTGTGCTACACCCATGGCAGCAGAAGCTGCAGAGAGGTGGCACGTATCCTCCGCTGGCTGCAGCCATCTGTTATTACAGCAGTGGGTGTATGTTGCTACTAGTGCTACCTCCTATATTTGGCTGGCCAACCAGAAGACAGGCTGCACTCTGTTATGCAGGGCAGGCATGCAAATTGCCAGAGGGAGTGAGTGGGAAGGGAGAGGATATTTACTGTCAAGGCATAGTTGGTGTTCGTAGCTCAAGCAGTATCCGGTAATGGTCTGCTGAGAGTTCTTTAATGTGAAAAATGTATAATGAGGTTTTCCCTCAACAAAGTAATTAATATTTTTAGAAATATAGTTTTCATTCACCTCTCCTTGATACCAAATATGTTATCTGTCTCTAAAAATGTTGGCAATCCTAGTTATTATGCATGTAAAGGCTGAAAAAATGTGTAAGTGAAATCACTGAAACGCAGACAGAGACTGAATGAAAACAATATCATTCATATGACAGACGTAAATGTCAGATACTTGTTTGTGTCAGTCAGTTGTCTCAAACTGAGTGAAAAACATTCATATAGATGACATAGCCACAGAGATTAGTCACATTCAGTTGTTCCATCCAACTGAAAAAAAATCGACTGAATAAAAAAAACTATCGATTGGCAAAATCAGTTGTTAAAACAAGTCACTTGTCTCATCACTATTCCTCTTGTGGCCATCCCTCTTGTGGCTGTCTCTCTCTCTCTCAGTCAGACCTCTCACAGCAGGCCCTCTCCATGGTGACACAGCCACCTCTGTCCCAACAAGCCCACTTGATATCATCCTGGCCACCACCACAGTTGCCTCTTCCACAACCATCCCTGCATTCAGCCAGCTGCCCTTGTAGGCACTGCAAGACACATTGTGTTCTTCCAGGCCTGGATTGTGTTTCCATGCTGCTGCCTTGTCCTCTGACCATGCCTTTCCTGCTGCTGCCTCCAGTGGACTGTTTCTATCCCTGTGCAGACTCTTTGTGCTTCATTTGTTGGGACTATTTTCATTCTTCACTGCCTGATTATCTCATTATCTTGTTTCATTTCATGATGGTGGCTGCCTGGGGCCTTCTTCCCTGGCTGCTGCATTTCGCTGAGATGGTTGCACCATCTCCTTCGAGGGGAAAGGGGTGCTGTATACACAGGGTGGAGCACCTGCATATTCGACCATCACATTCACATATATGCTTTGCAGGGCAGGCAAGGCTACTGCATTTCCTAAGCCAGCCATTTATCAACACATTCACTGAAATATTTACTGCCAAGCCTCCTGCAGCTGCCACAGCGTTTGGGGGTGCAGGCTGCTCCACTACGCCACGTGAAGATCACGATAAACAGTGCTGCTGTCACGGGAGACCTACTCACATCTGCGCAGTCACATGTTCATGTGACACTGTGCCTGTGTCCCTCCATCCAAGTACCTATGACATTCCCGAGTCCCTCGATGGGCAGTTCAGCTCTGGTCTCTAGATGGATCACCGGCCACACAACGCTAAGGACCTTGCTGCCTGCCACTCCTGCAAGCCAGCCAAGAGAGTTGCCTTGCACCTTCACCAGGCTCCCAGTCAGTGCCATGTGACCACTGTTCCAGAAGCCAACAGTTCCTCAGCTCATCACCACTTCCAACAATCAGACACATCATCCCAGTGAACCACAGTTATGCATCATCACAGGAGATCATTTCAATTGTATTCTTGTGTCATCATGGAAGGAGACTTCCATGTTATTCATATGTTGGTTTTGTCCTCAAATTGTACTGAATTGAGTTGATGTTCAATAAACAGTATTACTTCAAGGATGCCAACCAATCACAACCTTCATATGCCACTCAGCAGGACACTACAGTGCATACCTAACAGGTTCAATAAGTTCCAGCACCACCACAAAATAAAATACAAAATGAGGTTGAAAAAATTACTAGTGTGTTAGTTTTCAGCATATACCCTCCCTATGTCACACACTTGCAGGTACCCCATTAATTGATGGTGAGCTGATTCTCAGACTGGTGGAAGAAAAGCAAGTACCACCTCAACATTAGGACTAGTCAGCAGCAACATTAATAGTAGCCAGAGATTAAACTTTGCAATTTGTGCTTAGTTTAGTATTTTTTGCCAATGGCCTTGCTGCAGTGGTAACACCGGTTCCTGTCAGATCACCGAAGTTAAGTGCTGTCGGACTGGGCTAGCACTTGGATAGGTGACCATCAGGTCTGCCGAGCGCTGTTGGCAAGCGGGATGCACTCAGCCCTTGTGAGGCAAACTGAGGAGCTACTTGATTGAGAAGAAGCAGCTCCGGTCTCGGAAACTGACATACGGCCGGTAGAGTGGTGTGCTGACCACATGCCCCTCCGTATCCACATCCAGTGACGCCTATGAGCTGAGGATGACATGACAGCCGGTCAGTACCGTTGGGCCTTCATGGTCTGTTTGGGAGGACTTTAGTTTTTTAGTATTTTTAAATGCCTCTGTTTGGAACCTGCCTGGATAGCTGTGCATTTTAAAGCTCCACTTCTGGGATGGAGATGTGTGCCGGTTCCATATTGAATCTGCCTGGTGGATTAATGATGAGGGTGGTTGTGCCAACCAGTGTGGATGTGGTTTTTAGGTGGTTTCCCACATATGACTAGGTCAGTACCAGCATGGTACCCGAGTCTCACCTCAATTACACGATTTCCAAACATTTGAAAACTTTTGCTCACTTTCACATGAATAACACTACATGCAGACAGTTGCGGTACACGTGTACCATCTCTGGGGGTACGAGGATAGAACAGGAAGGGCAAGCAGCCACCCTTTAAATTAACTATGCCAAATTTGTTCATAACCACACTGACCCTGAACCATTGTAGCATAAATACACAAGAAAAAGAAGTGCCTCTGTCAGGAAGCAAGTAGCACTTTGTAATTTGTTTACTTGTTTTTATTTTGTTTACAAAACTTAGGGTCATGCCTTGCTGGCTCTGTAACATCAGTGTATAGTAATATCAGTGATCCTGAAATGATGGAGACAGTAGCATTGAAGGTGATGCCATGTAGACTGTGTGATCAGTGACTGTATTTGACATGGGGCATGCCACAGAGCACAGCGTGCCTGAGCAGAGCGTGCATGATAAAACAGAGATCAGACTTGCTTTCTACGCCAGCCTATGTTGTGCCTGCCTGAACTACAATTCTTATAATGTACATTTCTTGTATTATGAATGCTTGGATGATGATCCTGGTCTACTGCTACGTAACTGTGATTGTAGAATAAACTGGACCATGGATAATACATTAGAGATGAGGCTATTTGAACTCAATTTGTACCTCCTTATGAATACAGTGTTAGTAAAGATATTAGAACAGCAAGGAGAAACATTCTCAGTAGCTAACTGAATAGCAGTAGCTCTTATTTGGTCTACTTTTACAGCAATAGTGGGCCACACTGTTAAGTGAGCACCTCAAAAGGAACTTCTGGGTTTCTGCCTGTGGTGCTTGCACCCTACAATGAGGTCAAGTTAGATAGAGACTCATATGTCTGGTGGCTTCACTAGAATTTTCAGATGCTCCAGTGATCAGACCCACTGCTTGAAAAGTCTTTCCTATTATCACTGTCTAATCTTGAGATTTGCTGCATCTTGCACAAATTAATTCCCATAGCAGAACCAGTAGATTTGTCATTTCAGGAAATGTGTGATTTATTCAGCAACCTTTTTTGTAACCATATGAATATCAAAGTTCCCTGACCAAATGCCCACCAACTTTACAAATGAGAAGGATAAACTTGTGAGCTGCCAATTTTTGTGGCATTAGCCATAAATATAAATTTGATTGTGGGATGTGTGAAACAACTTATACAGACTCCCTGATCTGTGATACTGTCTTAGGCTATGCCCTTGACAAGAATATTTGGCAGGAAACATTACAATAGCTGGTTATTCTTAGAGGAAGTGCTGCACATGTCTCAGACTTTTGAGGTGGCATAGGCCAGGAAAGATCTGCATCACATGAACATATCATCCTCCAGAACTGGCCGTCTCTTTCCTCTGCAGATGAGTTTGAACGAACATGAGGTAAGCCAACAGTCAGGCAGCATTCTGTACAGTACGAAAAGGAAAAGCCAAAATATTGTTAAAAATAAAAAAATGGAAACTCCAGGTTGAAATATCAACAATGTAAGGAAAATGTAGATTGCTGCTTACTGCTACTCTGTGTTCCATACATATATTTATGATAAATATTATGATGTGGAAGATTTCAGTTGAACAAAAGACTAGAGAAACAATTAAAAAAATATTCTAGCCATTTATATCATTATCATTGACTATTTATTTCTATTCAAGAATTCTTCCGCGGTGCAGAAGTGTTATAAAGCAGAAACAACTTTAATCTCCATTTGAAAATATTTTTGCTTACCAATATACATATTATTTCCATGGGCAGATTATCAAAGAGTTGTATAGCTGTGTTTCAGTCATTTTTGTGTCTACTTTCCAGTAGTCAGGAGACCCAGATAGGTGTCTTTCAGCAGGCAAAATATTTTAATGTAAGTGTTCTTCAATATTCTATTGAAAGAGGTGCAAAAATGATAGGCTTATAGTATTCAATTTACTGGATGTGAAAAACATCTTTGTGTTTGAGGCCTAAATGTATTTGATTTCTCAATATAAGAATCAGTAAATATTTTGCTCAAATAAAGGGTCTTTGTCAAGATTTTACACTTCTTTTTGAGCCCAGGCTGGGATGCTTAAATAAATTTCATTAGACTGTCAATTAACACCAAGCAAGGTGGCACAGTGATAGGACACTGGACTTGTTTTCAGCCAGACGATAGTTCAAATCCCCATCTGGAAATTAAAATTTAGGTTTTCCATGATTTCCCTAAATCAGTTATGGGAAATGCCAGAATAGTTCTTTTTGAAGAGCTTGGACAATTTCTTTCTCCATGCTTACCCAATCCAAGATTATGCTCCATCTCTAATGACCTTGTTGTCAATGGGTTTCAAACACTAATCTAGCTTTCTTTCCTTCCAGCAACTACACAAAAAATGTGTAGGACTCACCCAGTTCGATTCACTCTCACAGAATCACGAAAGTAAGAATTTGACAGATTACAAGCTACTGGAGTTATCAAATACATTTCCGTTACTGACTCAGTCACATCCATAGTAGTCACTGTGCTATTATGTGATACATTTATCACCAGCTGCAATTATAACAGAATTTTTGTTTGACTCACAATTGACAGGCTTTGATTGAGCCCCATAAAGACTTAGTTGTGAGCCTGGTGGTGTCCTCTGTACTGAAGCTGAGGAGGTTCGGAGAAGCAGCATGTTAGGTGGTGTTGTGTTGGCATCTGAGTGGGAAAGTTATCTTATTGAGAAGGAACACAGTTTGGCAATGGCTAGAATGTGAAAACATCAAGAGTGCCATTGTACTGCAATGGAAGAGGGGCTGCATGTCACTGTTAATCTGCTGTATTGGTTGTATTGGTACTTGCAATGTGACTTTTATCATTAGCTGTCCTCTAACTCATGCATAGTCCAGTACACTATCGATGTCTTAGATCAAGATGTTGTCAATGAAAGTTTGGTGCAATTGTTTTATAATAAAGTAATTAAGAGGAGAAAACATGCAAGGGAAGAGGCAGTGTACTCAACAACTTAGTGAATTGAATTGGTATGTTTTCCTTTGCTTATTACCTATGTAGTTGCTGATTGTAACACTATGAATCTGCCTGTCCTCTCTTGTCATGTGCTTGAACTTTTGAATGTGCCAAGACTACTTTGTAAGAAGATTACACTACTTTGGGACTGGGCTCTAGGCAGTGACGTTTCATGATATATAACTTGGTTTGAGTTGTATGAGTTGATGAGCTGTGTTTAACCCTTTTATGCCCAAACTATGAAAAAGTGTACTGAAGGATTTAATATTTCAGTAGAATTTTATCACAGTATGAAAGCAGTGAGTAGAGCATTGTAATACATATATATGTATATATTTATTTTAATTTATGTACAAAACACAAGTAAAACTTCTGCATCCCTTAAGGATCAATTTACATTAACTAACACAATATAAACCCAGATTATAAACATCAAACCCCTCACAATAATTTCCTTTAATGTCAGTGGGGCCCGTACTTTCTTACAATGAAATGAACAACACAGTGCGTACAACAGACCGTCATTGTTTTCTATCTTCTGTGTACAGAGATATTGAACTATCACAGCCAGAATTTCTTGTGCTACAGAATAGGTACACAATTGTCCAGACAGGACACCAGAGCATGAATTCAACTCCTTGCTGTTATATAACTCTAGAAAGTCATAAGACTTTTAAGTCCCGTCAGGCCAGAAAGGGTTAAGGAAATCTGACCATGCGTTCGGATATTAGTATTAGTTTTGACTTGTCATGTTGGTCCTGGATATGGTTCCCAACTGACTGTATTTCCTTGTGCATGTATTTGGCCAGAACAAAGCTTGCAAATGGGCACCGTACCAGATTAATTACAGTTCCTCGCAGATGATGACATTTTGGTTTAAGGTTATCATAGAGTAATTTGTAATTTCACGTCCAGAAGCTGTGGGATGTTGTTTTGTTGCTATGATTGTGTATTAGATATTGTTGTCTCAGGTTTTTTAAATTTAAATTGTACTGGACACACTAAAGTTTTTTCTTAAATTATCATTTCGAACTTGCTGACTAGCATGCCTGTTGTAAGTTCTTACCACTGAGCACTGAGTTTTGCTTTTGCTAAAACATAATTAATGTAATTGCAATGTTTGTTTAGTATCTTAAATGTACCAGCAAATTATAATATTATGTTTTTATTAGAAATTTAATTTGTGAATTCTTCACTGGATGTTATGGACTGACATAAGTACTGTAATTATTGCTATCTTACCCCAATGCTAATGATGGCTTCTTTTTCAGATAAGCAAAATTATCAACTTGTGTATACTAATTGCCAAAAGAGATGGATGGATGAAGATATGTACTTGTATGTAGGAGAAGCAACAGTATTATCAAGGAGTGAAGGCAACTATTGTCATTATCCTGAGATAACATAATCACTAATTGTATTAATAAAAACTGCTGAGGCAGGCAGTGTAATTTATTCATCAGTATTTTGTTGCAGCATGAAATTGTCAGATATTAGTTCTTGGAATTTGTAATATTAAGATAATAAATGCTAACAGGTCATTTTGCACATTAATTACTTGAATGAAATATTCACTCTACAGTGGAATGTGCACTGATATGAAACTTTCTGGCAGATTAAAACTGTGTGCCGGACTGAGACTCGAACTTGGGACCTTTGCCTTTCGCAGGCAAGGCCCCGAGTTTGAGTCTCGGTCCAGCACACAGTTTTAATCTGCCAGGAAGTTTCATTAATTACTTGCTTTATCACTCTCATTACTTACCAGTGTAACATCACAGAGAAACCAAATGGATCCTGAAGAGTTTGTGCAGATTTCCAAACTATAATTAATGCCTAAGCAATATGACACACATGCTCCATTCCATGCATGGATAAACTTTTAGGTAAATTATTAGGTGGCAAATATTTTTCTAAAATTGACCTAATAGATGTTTTCTTACAACTTCCCTTATATGAGGCATTATGGAGAACTGCTATAATATATATTCCTTTTTAAACCTGTGTGTATATAGCTTATCTCTTGGAATGTCAAGTACTCCAGAAGTATTCCCAAAGTTTCTGGTACAACCAACACAGCATGTATGTCATCAGTTGTTCTTTATTCTCTCAGGATACGTACAGTGGCCTAGGGGGCCAAAATCAATTGTGGTATTTAAAATAAAAATAAAAGTGCAGTCTGTACTATCATTTTATTCCTAATATATATCAGTACATGAACTATCTCAATGACGTTATTATGAGAGTAACTGACCATAAGATCATACATATGTTGTTGGATGGGATCTGCCTTTAGCAAAACACAATTTTGTTTTTTATACCAAACATGTTTCACTGCAGTTGCAATATCATCAGTGGGCTTTTATTTTAAGGCTGTTAAAGATAAAGAATGTTCTTTACTGTTTGTACACATGTAAATATTACTTTTTAAAATCATAATTACAGATTTTTGAATTATGAATTCATACATTTTACTGAGAAAGAAAGCAGTCACTGTATAAACATAATACATCAGGAAAACCGCATCATGTGGTAAAAAGGTATGAATTCATAATTTTGTGTGTTTCTTCAAAAATCTGTAATTACGATTTTAAAAACAGTGACTGTTCTCTTTCACAGTAGAAACAAAATACATCAGGAGAACCATGTGATAAAAAGGTGTGACTTCATAATTTTATGTGTTTCTTCAAAAATCTGTAATTACGATTTTAAAAACTAATATTTGCATGTATACAAACAGTAAAGCACATTCTTTATCTATAACAGCCATAAAATAAAGCCCACTGATGTTGATGCAACTGCAAAGAAACATGTTTGGTATAAAAAAATAAAAATATGTTTTGCTAAAGGTGGACCCCATCCAAAAACTTATGTGTTGTTAAAGCAAACACGGAAAAAAGAGCTTCAACTCCAAGATGATTATGACCATAAGGTCATTTGGATAATATCATGAAATTATTTGCCACCCCAGATGTGATAAGCTTAGAATGTAACTTAAAGAAATGCAGTTTGTTTCAAGAACAGATAGAATATCATGGACATGTGCTTCGTATGAGAGATATTTAATCTAGAAAGCTCACATGTGAGCAATGGAAATTTTAGCAGTCCCACAAAACTTAACAGAGCTGCAGGTCTTGCTGTGCTAGATGGGCTACTAAACACATTCCCAATGCTGCATAAAGTAAGGACCCATGGGTGGTTTGAGAACAATTTCTTATATAACTGAATTATCATTTGGTGCACCCCACCTCTCCGTTTTCCATCATAAATTTTTACTTTTGTCAGTTTTTGTAATAATTTTGATTCACATTGCATACAAATCTTGCACCTGGGTGCCCCACACAGCTTAGTGCCCCAAGCAGCTGCTAATAATTTTAATATGTGCAGTATAGGAAACTTGCAGGTGTGACACCTCTGATACACCTGTCAGCTTGGCACCTCATTGGCGGCTTCTGTCACTTGCACCTTATAAACTGGCCCAATATGCATCCATGATGTCGTCTTTGCCTTTTGTTGGTTGGCAGACTGTGAGACAGTATTTAGATCCCTTTAAACAAAATTATGCCCCACACTGGCTCTCATGACACTCACACCAGACAGACAGCCGGTGTTGCAACAGATGCATCCCTATACAGGATAGGCACAGTACTACACTCCTGGAAATGGAAAAAAGAACACATTGACACTGGTGTGTCAGACCCACCATACTTGCTCCGGACACTGCGAGAGGGCTGTACAAGCAATGATCACACGCACGGCACAGCGGACACACCAGGACCCGCGGTGTTGGCTGTCGAATGGCGCTAGCTGCGCAGCATTTGTGCACCGCCGCCGTCAGTGTCAACCAGTTTGCCGTGGCATACGGAGCTCCATCGCAGTCTTTAACACTGGTAGCATGCCGCGACAGCGTGGACATGAACCGTATGTGCAGTTGACGGACTTTGAGCGAGGGCGTATAGTGGGCATGCGGGAGGCCGGGTGGACGTACCGCCGAATTGCTCAACACGTGGGGCGTGAGGTCTCCACAGTACATCGATGTTGTCGCCAATGGTCGGCGGAAGGTGCACGTACCCGTCGACCTGGGACCGGACCGCAGCGACGCACGGATGCACGCCAAGACCGTAGGATCCAACGCAGTGCCGTAGGGGACCGCACCGCCACTTCCCAGCAAATAGGGACACTGTTGCTCCTGGGGTATCGGCGAGGACCATTCGCAACCGTCTCCATGAAGCTGGGCTACGGTCCCGCACACCGTTAGGCCGTCTTCCGCTCACGCCCCAACATCGTGCAGCCCGCCTCCAGTGGTGTCGCGACAGGCGTGAATGGAGGGACGAATGGAGACGTGTCATCTTCAGCGATGAGAGTCGCTTCTGCCTTGGTGCCAATGATGGTCGTATGCGTGTTTGGCGCCGTGCAGGTGAGCGCCACAATCAGGACTGCATACGACCGAGGCACACAGGGCCAACACCCGGCATCATGGTGTGGGGAGCGATCTCCTACACTGGCCGTACACCACTGGTGATCGTCGAGGGGACACTGAATAGTGCACGGTACATCCAAACCGTCATCGAACCCATCGTTCTACCATTCCTAGACCGGCAAGGGAACTTGCTGTTCCAACAGGACAATGCACGTCCGCATGTATCCCGTGCCACCCAACGTGCTCTAGAAGGTGTAAGTCAACTACCCTGGCCAGCAAGATCTCCGGATCTGTCCCCCATTGAGCATGTTTGGGACTGGATGAAGCGTCGTCTCACGCGGTCTGCACGTCCAGCACGAACGCTGGTCCAACTGAGGCGCCAGGTGGAAATGGCATGGCAAGCCGTTCCACAGGACTACATCCAGCATCTCTACGATCGTCTCCATGGGAGAATAGCAGCCTGCATTGCTGCGAAAGGTGGATATACACTGTACTAGTGCCGACATTGTGCATGCTCTGTTGCCTGTGTCTATGTGCCTGTGGTTCTGTCAGTGTGATCATGTGATGTATCTGACCCCAGGAATGTGTCAATAAAGTTTCCCCTTCCTGGGACAATGAATTCACGGTGTTCTTATTTCAATTTCCAGGAGTGTATAATACGAAAATGAAAATTGTAGTGAACACCCTATTGCATGCACATTTAAACACTATTTTTACTGGTTAACTATTGAAAAAGAGCCCTTAGTATCATATGTAGGGTAAAGAAGTTCCACATATTTCTCTGTGGGATAGAATTTTACTTCACTATTGCCCATAAGGTATTAGTCACAATTTTTGATCCACATAACAATAATACACAACAAACAGCAGAAAGCTTACAGTGATGAGAATTAGTCCTTAGGTCTTACAATTATTGTTTGCCTCTGTAGCTAAGTAGGCCAACAGTCTTGCTGCATTGGTAGCACTGGTTCCTGTCAGATCACCTGTGGGCTGATGATGACACGGCTGCCGGTTGGTACTGTTGGGCCTTCCATGGCCTGTTCGGACGGAGTTTAGAGTTTAGTTCTGTAGCTAAGTAGCCTGTATGTATGACTGCTGTGTGTAATATCCAGTGTCAGTTCCTGCTACTGCGAGGGATGTTTCTTTGGTGAGAATACTGGAATGAGGTGCAGTCAGCTTCATTGTGCTAACTGACTAGCAGCTTGAATGAGAAGTAGCGGCTCCAATGCGTAGGAATTTTACAACACCAGAGATGTGCTGACCCCGTATCCAAGTGACACCATTGGCAGAGAGTGAGTAGCCTATCAGGGCCCAGTACATGGAAGTAGTTCTTGCAATTATCATGTATTTTATAGGCTAACTGTGGATGTTCTGTTACAACTTCCAGTGTGCCCAGACCTAGAATTTGTCATAAGAACTAGTATTTTACCAACTTGATAATGACCTTTGTATGGTGGTGGATGGTTTGTTATTATGGCCTAAGTTATTGCATAATTTACAAAACAGGGCCACATCTTAAAATATTAATTGCATTTGAGATGTAACTAGCAAGTAAGGAGGGCTACATAATGAAGTACTAATACTGGATTGATATGGGAGTAGGCAATACACTTTTCAATAATTGCACTATGTCATACCTACAGTTACATGAATACTCAATACATTATATTTTTATTATTTTTAATTTTTACCTGCATTTTGTGTTTTTCTCTCTCTCTCTCTTTTTTTTTTTTTTTTTTTTTTTTTTTTTACTTCCACATGTAATAAGAGACCTTTTCATAGCCGTTTCTTCTCGGCAACTGCAGTATACGCTGACAAGCCATAAATGTATGACCACCTGCTGAATAACTTGTTGGTCCATCTTTGGAATGCAGTCCATCACAGATTCTGCATATCATAGATTCAACAGATTGTTGGTTGGTTTGTGGAAGTATGTCACACCAGATGTTCATGCACAAGTCATGTAACAATAATAATGTCGTGTGACTATGGCCTCCGTCGGGTAGACCATTCACCGGGTGCAAGTCTTTCGATTTGACGCCACTGTGGCGACTTGCGCATCAATGGGGATGAAATGATGATGATTAGGACAACACAACACCCAGTCCCTGAGCGGAGAAAATCTCTGATCCAGCCGGGAATCGAACCTGGGCCCTTAGGATTGACATTCTATCGCACTGAACACTCAGCTACTGGGGGCAGACACAAGTCATGTAATTTCCTGATTTTTGCAGGTGGTGATGACACCTAATAACAACTCAAATGGGTTCCATTGGATTCACATCAAGTGAATTTCATGGCCAAGACATCAATGTGAGTACATTATCATGCTCCTCAGACCACTGTAGCATGATTCTGGCTTTGAGACAGAGACAGTTATCCTGCTGGAAGATGACATCGCTGGCGAGGAAGACATCAAGCATGAACGGTTGCAGGTGGTTCACATCTGTCAGCGTGTCTTTTATTTGTACCACAGGTCCCTTTCAAGCACAGCAGAATGTCTCCCGGAGCTTAATACTACTCCCACCAGCCTGCATCCTTGGTGCAGTGCACATTTTGAACCACCGTTCACACGGATGATGGTGTTTGTGGAGATGGTCATGGACCTGGTGTAGCAAGGATGTGATTCATCCAATGCCATGACATGTTTCCATTGATCCATTATCCAATTTCAATGATCCTGTGGTCACTGCAATTGTAATTGATGATGTCGTTTGGCCAACATGTAAACACATAGGGATTTTCTGCTGCAGAACCCCATGTTCAAAAATGTATGATGAATGGTGTGCTCAAAAACACTTATGCATGCACCAGCATTGTGCTCTTTAAATAGAGATGCCACAAATTGCCATCTATGCTGCTTTACAGAGCAGGCAAGTGTCCCACATTCTGTGAAGAGTTGTGGATATCCAACCAGTTATCACCCAGTGGTAGTTTCACTGTCATTCTGTCACTTTCCATAGATGCTGACTACAGTATCATATGAACATTTGAACAACTACACCATTTTTGAGATACTCGTTCGCAGGCTCTGGGTAACAATAATATCACCTTTCTCAAAATCATTTGTGTCAGTAGATTTCCCTATTTGTGACCCGTGTCTTTGCTAGAATGATTCCCCATGTGTCTTTGATCCACTTATATACTTTCCTTACCATGTCACATTGCCGCGTTGCCACCAGGTGACATCCATCCTTGCAGTAGGCAGTGGTCATAATGTTTTTGGCTACCAGTTTATGCTTCAGAATAAAATTCAGTTGTCAAGTGCACACTTGGGAAGTTTATTTTGCTTTACCAATTTCAATAGATTAATCTGTCATCTTCAGAATCCTACAAAATTTGGGATACTATCAATCTTTAGAATTTGGCCGTACATGTAAGTAAAGTATAGGAAGTGAATTACAACTGCCACTTAATATTGGTTTAGTGATGATAGACAGTTGTTTTTCCCTTGCTGCATTTGCAAGTTGAACAGGAAAGGAAATGACTACTAGTGGGACACGGTACCCTCCACCATGCTGTGTATGATGGCTTGTGGCATTTGTATGTAGATGCACAAGTGATAATTGTAACCACAGAATGATAATTTACAGTGAATGAATCACATTTATGTACTTAATGAACATGTACCATCAACCAGGAATGTATATAAAAACTTATAAAAATTATATCTACATCTACATGATTACTCTGCAATTCGCATTTAAGTGCCTGACAGAGGGTTCATTGAACCACCTGCAAGCTATTTCCCTACCGTTCCACTCTCAAATGGCATGTGTGAAAAATGAGCATTTAAATCTTTTTCGGCATACTCTGATTTATCTTATTTTACCTTGGTGATCATTTCTCTATATGTAGGTGGGTGTCAGCAGAATATTTTTGCAATCCAAGGAGAAAGTTGGTGATTCAGATTTCTTGAGAAGATCCTGTCACAACGAAAAATGCCTTTGTTTTATGACTGCCACCCGAATTCATGTATCACATCTGAGGCACTCTCTTCCCTATTTTGTGACAACACAAAATGGGCTAACCCTCTTTGAACATTTTCGATGTTCTTCATCAGTCCCATCGAATGTGGATCCCTCACCTCACAGCAATACTCCAGAAGAGGGTGGACAAGCATGGCGTAAGATGTCTCTTTAGTAAGCTTGCTGCACTCTCTAAGTGTTCTGCCAATAGATCACTGTCTTTGGTTTGCTTTACCCACAACATTATTACTGCAATCATTCCAGTTTAAGTTGTTCATAATTGTAATCTCTAAGTATTTAACTGAATTTACAGATTTTAGATTTGTGTGATTTATCGTGTAACCAAAATTTAGCAAATTTCTTTTAGTACTCATGTGAATGACTTCATACTTTTCATTATTTGGAGTGAATTGCCACTTTTCACGCCATACAGATATTGTGTCTAAAACATTTTGCAATTGGTTTTGATCACCTGATGACTTAACAAGATGGTAAATGACTGCATCATTGGCAAACAATCAAAGTGGACTGTTCAGATTGTCTCCTATGTCGTTTATGAAGATCAGGATCAACAGGGGATGTATGAGACTTCCTTGGGGAACGCCAGATATTACTGCTGTTTTATTCAGTGACCTTTCATTTCGCTTGAAGTAATTCATAATGTTCCAAAATCCTACCGGAAATCTGTGTTAGTGATATGGGTCTGTGATTCAGTGGATTACTTCTATTTCTTTTCCTGGGTATTGGTGTGACTTGTGCAACTTTCCAGTCTTTACATACAGAGCTTCTGAAGAGCAAGGGGTTGTATATAATTGCTAAGTATGGAGATATTGTGTCAGCATATTCTGAAAGGAACGTGACTGGTATACATTATAGTCCAGAGGCCTTTTCCTCATTAAGTGATTTAAGCTACTTCTGTATTACTCTTCTTGGCAGTTGTCTTAGATTCAAATTCTGGAATATTTACTTCATCTTCTTTGATGAAAGAGTTTTGGAAAACTGGGTTTAGTAACTCTGCTTTAGTGACATTGTCATCAGTGACATCTCCATAGTTATTGCTCAGTGAAGGTATTGAAACCCTCTTGCTGCTGGTGTACTTTACATATGACCAGAATCTCTTTGGATTTTCTGCAAGATTTCAAGAGAGAGTCTCATTGTGGAAACTATTAAAAGCATCTCACATTGTAGTTCATTCAAAGCAATTTTGGAAATTTTGCTGATTTTTAAATTTGGCATGCTTTTCTCATTGCTTCTGCAACAGTGTTCTGATCCGTTTTGTGTACCATGGGAGATCAGTACTGTCTCTTATTAATTTATGTGGTGTATATCTCTCAATTGACAAGGGCCTTTTCACAGTGGTAATGCCGGTTCCAGTCTGATCACCGAAGTTAAGGATGTCGTGCTTGGCTAGCACTTGGATGGGTCACTGTCTGGGTCTGCTAAGTGTTGTTGGCAAGCGGGGTGCACTCAGGTCAATTGAGGAGCTACTTAATTGAGGAGTGGTGGCACTGGTCACGAAAATGAACAATGGCTGGAAGAGCAGTGTGCTGAACAAATACCTCTCTGTATCTGCATCTGCCAGCCTTTCTCGTATTTAAACTGCAGCTGGTCTACACTTACATAGTCAGATTGGAAGGAGTGGAAACTGTCTCTGAGAAAGGTGTCAAATGAATTTTTATCTGCTACTTTAAATAAATGTACTTTGTGTTTATTTTTGGTTGGTTAGGATGTTACGGTATTCAGTCTTCTTACAATTGTCTTATGGTCACTAATCTCTGTGTTCATCATGATGCTCCCTATTTGCTCAGGAGTATTTGTTGCTAAGAGGTCAAGTATGTTTTTGCAACAATTTACATTTTGAATGGGCTCCTGAACTAACTGTTCGAAATAATTTTTTGAGAAAGCATTCTGTAAAATTTTGTGTGATACTTTAAACCTTCAGTGCTTTCTGTTAGCAGTTGGATCTCTGGTTCTTTCCCAACACAGCTACAACAATTTACAACTACAATACCGATTGTTACTAGGTCTGCATTCCTGTGCTTACCTTGTGCCCTTTTAGACTGCCACCCTTTCTGTAGCTTCCTGAGACCCTCTAACCTAAAAAGGTATATAAAAATGAATTTATATATCACACACATAAAAAACATGGCACATAGTTCCATGTAAGCTATTGCTAACATTAATATCTGAATGAAACGGAATAATGTTCATCATTTTCTAAGAGATGCTATACAATCAAAATAGTGTATATTTTTAAATGCAAGCTGGTCATTCAACAAATATTTGGAATTTAAATAGGAATGTTTATCTGTTTTGAACTCTTTTAAGAGGTTCATTTTGTAGCCCATATTGATTATATGCAAAATTTCCATATTAAATAAAAATGGAGGAGGAAGAGTGTGTTTCTCAATTTTGAGATGTTCATAAAAAATGACATATTAATTTTCACTATCTTTTTTGAGCAATGACAGACAGGAAGGGCAATTAAGACCCACTTTTGTGAGCACTTTCTCAATGAAGACAATGGAAATTCATGTAAGTCAACTTTTGAAGAAAGTTCAAAATATACAGTGTGAGTCAAAAAGAACTTTACAACATTGGAATGATATAGAATTTTATTTAGATAATTTGTAGAATCAGTAGATCTGTCATTTTGTAGCAAACATCCTCATGTTTCACATAAAAGTGTCAAGTGTCATTTTGGTTCGATATGACTACCATTTGTGATATGACAAACATTCCATCAGTAATCAATTTCTTCCCACACCCACTACAGCAACTTGTACAATGGTAGTGTAGATTCGATTTTTCATGTCAGCTAAATATTTTCATGGGGAGGGGGACATACAAATGGTCTTTAATGGAAACCAGTGGTGTCAAGTCTGGGGAGCAAGGTGGCCATGTGATTGGTCCTTCACAGCCAATCCATCAACCTGTGAAGGGATTATGGAGGAAACCTGAAACTTCTGTGAGGAAATAAGGTGGTGCACCATTTTGCTGGTAGTAAACCACTCCATCTTGGTCATCTTCATAAATCTGTGAAATTAAAAAGTTTTCAAGCATATCCAGATACACAATACCAGTGACCATTTTCTCCATGAAGAAGAAAAGGCCATACACTTTCAGTTTGCTAAGGG